>NW_026555337.1:6627002-7227002 GCF_029017545.1 Prosopis cineraria
AAGTGAATAGTACATTGATTTATTTAATATTGTATTGAACATAAGAGAAAGAGAAAACGCTACCCATATTCATATTTGTATGCTACACTCGGATCGTATAAATCTTCAAGTTATTTGCCCAATGAAAAAATGTGCCACCTGATTTTTTTTTTATCTTAAATGTGAGATTTTTTACATCACCGTTAATTTATCTTTGGCTTGAAATGGTGTTAGAATATAATGATAAATAAAAACAAGCTCAGTTTATTAAGAATAAAACATATTATACACACTGACATGGTTCTTAATATGACATGATTAGAACACTCATGATCCTAGCTTATGCAATTGCAGCACCGACTGGCAAGTGGTTCCTTTCCCACTAATGACTAATGCCAATTGCTTCAGCATGATCTATGTATTACATTACAAATACATCACACAACCCAAGACACCAAAAACATTAGTTATAAATTTTGCACCCACACAATTTTTAGGGACGACAAGCGGAGTTTTACAAATCGGACATTCTTGAATCGCCATAACGACTTTTATTTTTTACAGAATTCACGAAAACAAAACGCCAAAACATCAACACACTGAACATGTCTGTCTATCGACTCCATAAACCTCAGGTTTTCCTGGTTTCAAAGGTCTCTCTTCTAGGCACTTCATAAGTCAACCCTCCTTGGTTGCCATGATCAAACTCTGATCCAATGTTCTGTTTCGAGCCTGATTCTATTTCATCATCTCCCACAACCATGGTTTTGGTTGTCTGTGCTATTTCTGTTATGGTTTCTCCAATAGCATCGATAAAGCCACTTCCTGCTTGACCTTTCTGAACTTGTTCTGAGGCTCTCTCTGCTGGTCTGATCATTGTCTGTCCGATTTCACCTACAGTTTCACCTACTGCTCCTATCACCTCGCTTCCTCCTTGTGCAGCTGCATCTAATGGCTTCTTCATTATGTCTGCGCAAAATCTCCCACTGCTTCTTTAGTGGATTGGGCATATTGGCCTATAGTTTCGCCAATCCCACCACCTTCCTGAAAGCTTCCAGTGATGTTTGGAACATGCCTCCTCCTTTTTGACCTTGTTCTTGTCCAGATGATGGCCTCCGCTCAGTTTCCTCAAGTGAAACCGTCATAAGAAAGTCTCAGTTTTCAGCCGCGTTATCATAGTACACTTTTCATAAAATCACAGCACATTCACTGGAGATTAAACTCAACTCTATTCAAGTCAGGGTTGCAAAAATTATTTTCAAGTATGGAACCTAAATAAAAAGTTAAAGAACTTAAGCTTTTAACGTCATGTTCTTCATAATCTAAAAAGCAAATATTAGAAACAAATGCTCATAAATTCCTTCTCTTTTCCCTCAGACTTGACATGACACTAACTGTACTCCTTTTCATGGGAAAGGAAAATCAATTAGAATCTATTTTACAAAACACAAACAAAAATAACTCTTCAAATATCCTAAAAATTAGAACATATTTTCCAACAGAATTTTCAATTCCGAAATGTTTATCACCATTTAAGAAACAAGGATTGCATGTGAATCTGGAGCTGTGTGCTCAAGCATGATGCATAATGAATATATGAATTAGAAGCAGAAGGCCTGTTGGCCTAATGCCACCTTAGCCACCCCCAAATGTGAGGGGTGGCAGTTTCGAATGGGGGAAGCTTTCCTTTGGGAGTGTTGTGTGTGAATTAAGCCAATATATATATATATAGATATATGAATTAGAACTGCGATTAAGAGAATAAAAACCTGTGGTTGAGACGCTTTTTTAGTTTCGTAATCCTTCTCTGCCTCCTCCTTCTTCCTCGCAGTATAATCCTTAGCAGTCTCCCCAGCTCTAGCAGCTAACCCTTTGACAGCACCTAATGACTTGATGCAAGCTCACTGGCCTTATTAGCAGCATACCCCGCCGTTCCCTGAACAATATTCGCCGCCGCTTTTGTCCCTTCCCAGTCTTCTCCGTCGAATAATGCGCCGCCGTCCACCCTGCCACAGTCGCCTTGTCCTTCAGATCAGCCGCCAGTTTTCCAGCATATTCAGCAGCAGTCTTGCCAGTCTCCAGAGTGACATCCTTAGCCCGACCAGCTTTCTCTCCAACATATTGAGTAGTAGTGCTACCTGCAGATTTCGCCCTTCTCTGCTGCTTGAGAGGTGTAATCTGCAGCCGTCTGAGTGGCGCTTGAGATGGTGTCTTTTGCAGAAGCATAACCTTGTTGGCCTTTCTCTAATGTCACGTCCTTAGCTTGAGCAGCCTTCTTTGCTGCTTGAGAGGTGTAATCTGAAGCCGTCTGAGTGGCGCTGAGATGGTATCTTTTGCAGTAGCATAGCCTTGTTGGCCTTTCTCTAGTGTGTAGTCTTTGGCTTGAGCAGCTTTTTCCATTGCTATGTCCTTGGCCTGTGCAGCTTTCTCCTGAGTTGTTTGGGTTGTAGAACCGACTGTCTCATTAGCTGCCTGCTTTGCTCTTTCATACCGCTCCTGTGCTGCTCTCATAGCTTCCATTGTGTTCTCTGGGACTTGGCCTCTGTTTTGGAAATGTCTTCCAAGGTAGATTGTGATTCTTTCTCCTGATCACCACCTCTTCCTCTGTTTTCTTCTCGTCTTGCTCTGCTCTCTCTGTCGCTGATTCTAATCCTCTTGCGTCCCTTCCATCTTCTTCCTTCTCTCGCCTCCTTCGAATGTGCACGTTATAACAGCAGTAGGACCTTGAGTTTCAACTCCAACCCTGCCTTTAACTTCTCCTCCGCTCTCTGTGCCTCTCGTCCCCAGTTTCTTTCTCTGATTCTAGCCTCCCCACGTTTTCCCAGCTTCTTCCCTCTTCTGCTTCAACCTGCCCTTTGTTCCCTCTTCTTCCTTTCTCTCGCTTCAACTTGCCCTCTGTTTTCTCTTGCCTGTTTCTCCACACCGCTTTGCGTTGGTCCGCCCGTATTCACTACTCTGGATCGACTCTCGGGTTCAGATTGATCTCTCCCTCTAGCTCCTCCAGCCGAGCCTTGTTCGCTTCAGCTTTCCTTCGAACTGGCCCACATTTGAAAAGGGCGCGGTATTCCCGACTTTAGCGGCATAAGACTCTTTCTTCTCCCCTTTTCTCCCTTCACCTTATCAGCAAGAGATTCGAAATGAGGCCCCAATTCATGAGTCTCCCTGGCTTTCCCAGTCCCGCCAATATCCCCAATGGCTCTCCCGCCATGCTCCTTCCTGTACTCCCCACCCTGTAACTCCTGAATACTCCCTTGCGGGGTATCCGATCCTTCCTTGACCTGTTCAGCGAGATGCTCGAAGTGGGTGGTCATCTTGGGGACTCGATCCTTTCTCAATGTGAACCTCCCTCTCGGTAGTCGTGTTCTCTCCCTGCGAGACACCTGTTCCGACGCCATTGTTTTGTCGTCAACTTCTTCTGTACAAGCGATCGCTTTATGTTCGATGATATGCTTGTCCGAGATGAGACAACAGAAGAAACCGGAATGAGCGGGATATAAAAGGGGAAGTGAGCATGGCGGTCGGGAAGGAGGTGGCTGGTGGATGGGTATGCATGTAGAGAGGACATGTGGGGGGAGAGGTGGCGCTGGTGCCACGTGGATGGGGGTGGTGATACCATTTGGGTGACTCAGCTTTGAATTCGCAGAGAGCAAAGAGGCGAAGATGAGGATCAATATGGCAATGTTCGAAGGCTTCGTGAAGAAGACACGTGGAAGCTTTGAACGAGTAACGAATGACTCGTTCAAAGCTTTGAACGAGGGGGGAGGGGAGAGACATCTGGCCTCTGTTTTCTGGGTTTACATAAAATTGGTGGCCTATCCAAAAATTGGATTTGATTCTCGAGTTGTGGAACTCACAGCACGTTTATAGTATAATTTTGAATATCAGACCAAAAAAAAATTTTGATAACTTGACTTAAATCTGATTTTAAAATGTTTTTAAAAGATATTCGTTTAGGCTTGAGTTCTGTAAGTTGTTATAATTATAGGAATAACCCAAATTATCAGTTACAGACCCTGAACCAATCAACTTTAGTTTAGTGTTAATCGGTCTCGGTTTAAAAAATCGATTTCATATGCAATTTAGAATCAATTTATTAAATTAAGCAAAAATATTGCCCTTTCAATATCTTAAGTAATTTATTTAATTTCTGTTTCAATTTAATGCATTGATTTTAAACTTTGGTCATATCTATTCTTTTCAATATTTCATTAAAGACGATTTTACAACAATTTAGACCACCTTAGACTAGAAAAAGTCATAGAACTAAAGTAAAACAATAAATACATTTGAATTATGAGTATATAAAAGTGAAAAATTGTATCATTTACAAGTCTTAAGCACTACTTTGACTTTTATTCACACTTCAACTCAGTCTTGCATATAAACTAGTAGTTTTAGACTGTGTTAGAATTTGAATTGAAAAATATTGATTAGTAAACAATGATTAACAGAACGTGATGAGATATTTAGATTATTTTTAAAATTGGTTTAATAAAATTAAAGATATTTGGAATATTTTTTTATACTAATTTTGAATATATAAATTACAGGCATTCATTTATCGTATATTTATATTGAAAAAATTAATCTATGTGAAAAAACAAATCATCTGTCTAATTTGGGATAAAATTCAAAAAAAATAAAAGGATCAGACTTTTAATATGATAAATAATAAAAAATGGATGGGGTCATTACTTGCATTGGGTAGGAAAAAATAATAAAAAAAATGCAAAGAAACTCTCTCTCTCACACTCCGTGTTCGGCCAGTAATATTCCGTCTTCTTTCGCCTATCACACTATGGTCAGCACAGCACCCATCGGAACCGATAGAGCGACAAGGAAGGAGAAATGAGGAAACGAGTAGAGGAATGAGGAAGTAGATCGAGAGGAGGAAGCTCTCAAGATTGGAGGTGAAGAAGACACTCACGCAAGGGGTAGGAATGAGATCTTAAGGGAACAATTACAAATAATACTCATAATTTTTGGGAAGACCAACCAACCTATAATTTACACAGTGTGCCACTAGTTTTTTGAAAGCATAGTCATTTTTTAGGGAACAATTACAGATAATACCCGCTCACTTTCACATTTATATTTATTTTCCGACTTTAAACACACACATCCTCCTTATTACAGTAGGAGCGTTGGTGCTATATATAGCACATGGGCCACTGGCATTTATTTGAAAGCAGAGTCGATTTGAGGTAGTCATTGATGACCATAGAGAATGTTAATGATTTGGGTAATAATGAAGGCAAGTTTGTGCCAAAAAATAATCAAACTTTACAACTTTGGAGCATAACACCCAATCCCTTGCTGGGTTTATTGCTCCCACTTACGTAAGCAAATTAAAAACCCCCCAAAGCAAAGGAAAAAAAGAAAAATCAGGAAAGAGGAAACCAGTTAGGAAAAATCAGAAAAGAGAGCAGCATGGAGAAGGAGATTCCAGGTATCAGGGAGGCCAGGGAGGCACCAGTGACTGCAATCAGCAGCCATAATGGTTACTGTAAGCCTCAGGGTGAGCATCTTTCCTGTACTGAGAAAGCGTCGTAACGTCAAAAAATAGACAGGCTTCTTGATCCTGCTCAACACTTTGTTCACCACCACCCACGCCATTGGTGTCCCCTGCTGGGTATTTGGCCCCGAAATACGGCTGTGTCTCCTTCGTGCATGACCTCTCTGTTTCATTCCAGTCTCTCCCCCTGTATACATCCACCCCTCAATGTTCTACCTCATTTGCATTCCTCCTTCTACTCTAAATTCTTATATTAGTTCAACATATAAGACATTTCGTACTTTTTGAAATTATATTTCCACTTTAACCCTTGTATTAATTATCGAGTCACAAGAAATATATTCCCTCCGTTCAATATTACAAGGCATTTTTAACCTCATTACAATTCTAATAAATTAGTCAATTGAATTTAAAATTACACGATCTTTTATGTATGTCTTAATTTAACAGGGTGCTTTCAATTCAAAAACTTATTAATTACACACTTAATCAAGGATGTTTTTGAAAAGAAAAAAAATTGATCAACTACTCCTTGAAAAACCCAAAATATAATGCCTTATATGTTTTAAACATGATACTTAAAAAATGCCTTATAATACTGTAGCAGATAGAGTACAATGTTCTAACAACACTTTTAATCAAAGGGTGTAAGGTGGAAAAAGGAAAGTCATGCATTTTATCATGGAAGTAAAAAATAACTACTTTATAAACCTAAACCCTAATTAGTGACAATCTAATTGAAAGTGTTCTACAATTAAAACGTAACGAAGTGGTCTCATAATGTAGATGAATGATGAAGAGTGGAGAAGGAAGAACTCCACTCATAATGTACAGGAGAAATGCCAAGAAGAAGACCTTGGTGTTGGCAGGATCCACATTGAGGTTGACCACCTGGCCCAAGTGGTTAGCCCTTTGTAGAAGGCGATGAAACGGTTCATGTCCTTGTACAGCTTCTTATCTGCCTCCATAATTCCACCTGCATGCTTCCATACAGTGTTTGTCAACAAC
The DNA here is from genome assembly GCF_029017545.1 of Prosopis cineraria. NCBI lineage: Eukaryota > Viridiplantae > Streptophyta > Magnoliopsida > Fabales > Fabaceae > Prosopis > Prosopis cineraria. Next base: position 6,633,505 of record NW_026555337.1, read on the forward strand.
ACTGCAATGCATTTAACCCAACGGTCAAGCTTTCTTTTTCACGGAGATCTTTATCATTATTAATGTAAGCATCATGAGTAATCACGAGACATAAAGTGAAGAAAAGTTAGAATGATCGTACGGCTGTGAGGTCTCAGTGTGGGGCCACCAGTGCCACGTGTTGAAGACCAGCACGTCATTCCTCTCCAAGCATCACCGCTCTTAATGGAATCAAGTTTCAACACTCGTCCCACGCTCTCAGGATCCACATCCACCAAATACGCCGTCCGGTACAAATTCAGCTCCAGCCCATACTCTGATCACACATTATTCATGCCCCCATCATTTCTCACTTCACTGTATTCTTCTTCTTATTCTTTATGCAATCAAATTAAACAACTCCCCTCTCGGGTTCGAACATAGGATCTCTTTTAAACTAGGGATGCTATTTGCTGGGACAACTATGTTGACTATTATATTTCTTCCTATTATCATTGTCGTTATTTTTTTCGGTGGATACTTCCATATTAATATATTACCATTAATTATGCCATGCTATTTCCCCAATTATCCTCTATTTTTCACACTTTTCATGAGGTAAATAATCCAGGTTCGCGTACTATGATTCACTGTGGTAAATTATTTGGGGGGGGGGGGTTGTTAAATAATTCATTGTCCATTTATGATCTAGCTGGACTCCTACACAGTAATTCCTAGCGACAAGGGGGGACTGTATGTCCAACGTCAATCATTGCTAATTTTGACATTAATTTCCCCAGTTTCCATTTCAAGCAACTGGATTCTGGCCAGATATCTATCACAACAAAAAATCAAGAGATCGAAACTTTCTTATGAAAAAAAAACACTATATAATCAAAAAAAGAACTTCTCACACAACTGAGCCTTATGTCTAGCGGTGACATCAATATCAAAAAACTAATAATCACCAGTATAAAAATATAAATATGTACTGAATTATATTATATGCCTAAGTTATGTTGCCTTGGACTTAGCTCTCAGTATAGATCAATTGCAACAACAACTATTTTTTAAGTACTTATTACAATTTTATTTATAAGTCACTTCTAACATATTTAATTAGAATTATATAAAATTTTAAAGTTTTAAATTTAACTAAAAATTTAACAAATTTTTAAGTTTATCTATGTTAAATATACATAATTTAATAATGTAACTCCTATCACCAGCATTTAATGGAAGTAGGAAAAAAATTTATAATAAAAAATTAATAATATGATTAATAAGACTGAAAAAAATTCTCTTGGAAAAATAATAATGGGCATTGGACATTGGTGGGCTGAGGTGAGAGATTAATTAAATTACGCAAGGCCTAAGACACAATCATTAATGATGCATTGCTATTAAAATCAGACATGTTCCCTGAAAAAGGAAAAGCATCCCACCAATCACGTCCTAACATTATTGCTCTCCCTTCAGTGCTCCTCACAGTCACAGACAAAAGTATGCTCGCCGCGAAGTACTATCAAGATCGGATTTAGGCTTAACAATCAAAATATGATGAAAGTCCGATCCCACTTTAGGTGTTGCAAGAGCTTGAAAAGACGAGAAACGGAAGAAAATGAGAGAAAAGGAAAGAAAATGCGAGTGATCAAATTACCCCCTCAAAGGTCACTGAGGTAAGAGCGTTCCTACTCTTGTTGAACGTGGTCCTTGAGTTTGGGCACCCAAGCGTGAATCATACAAGCCAGCGAGTTGAATTGGTTCAAACTCAGTGAGTCACCGACAAACATTATCTTCTTCCCTCTGTATTTCTCCAGAAAATTCAAAGCATTGAAATCTGCACACACACCCCAAATAAATCCCTCCTACTTACCTAATATTTACACAAATAAGCTGCTATAATACGTTCAGGCGAAAAAAAAGGAGGGGTATCTATACTGCTGCCTACACATGTTTCGAATTATTGCAGTGCATATGTTTTGAAATGTAAAGGAGATAAATTGATTGTCGTTAAAAAGCACGACTCTATATAGTAAAACACAAGGGAGAGATAACAAGAAAAACAATAAAGTGTCAAGACAGGACAAGGATCCTATGATAATCAACCCTGCTCTTCTATAACACTCTGAGTGCAGAATTGGGTTATCGTAAATAAGTGTTCCAATTCACTTAAAAACAGACCTCAGTCATAGTTTTTCCTCAGAAAAGAAATTCACTTTCACTTACCTACTTACTAAAAACTAAGAAGACGTATATTATATAATAATATGTAGACAGCAACATTCAAACCCAGAGAAGCAAATGGAGTAGCCGTGATCTGATAGTGATTTCTTAAGAATATTGAAGGAGGAGGAGGAGGAGGAGGAGGAGGAGTGACCTGGGCAAGGGACATGAAAGGGCTGCCACCTGAATTTCTGGTACAGAGTGTCGGGACGGCCGTATTTTTGGCAGTTAAACTGTGGATCTATGAAGGGACAAGAAGAGGCGTCGTAGAGAGGGTAAGATTCATCGTACACCCATTTTCCTCTGAACCAATTACATCTTCCTCTGTCTGTGCCGTTGAAACTGGTGGTTCCATTCCTGAGGGTATCCAATTCCTCTGCTTCTGTTTGGCAGGAGGAGGAAAGCAGAAACAGAGCAAGAAGGAACAGAGGTCGGAAATTGGAGGAGGAATCCATTTTCTTGGGGATTTGACGTTCGATCCCTCCTCGGGAATCAGCTCTCCTTGAGGGGAAAATTGATGAGCAGTGAACAAGGTGTTGTGTTCTCTGAAACAACTACTTTATATAATGTGTCTCTCGGAGGCCCTGTGAAGCTATCCAAGGGACTTCAGAAGGCCCGTTGAAACTTGAAAGCAGTTTTTTTTTTTTTTTAATAATCTTTATTTTGTGCCAGTGTCAGTGGTATTTGTGGGGTTCTTTTAGCCGTGGCATGTGGAATCCCTTTTTTCCGGTCATTACATAATTATAGTATATAGCATAATTGATAAAAAAAAACTAATGCACTATCATAATTACTTATATTTTAAATTCATTATCATATAGCTATAAATAATTCATGTCAGTGCAAAAAAATAGCATTTGATTACGATTAATTTGGTGTAGTGTTTTAAGAGTATTTTATAAATAATTGATTGTAATTAAATTATACTTAGGTACATTGATATTTAATTTATTCGCAGTTTGTGAGGTTCCAGTTAATTTTATTAAGACTTTGAATTGTTGCACGTTGAACAGTGTTAGAGAGTGAGCAAACCAAGGTTGACCCCTAGTCTCCAGTGTCCCTTCGCGGCATGTGGATGCTTAGCTTTGTCTTAACACATGGGGTTATTACAGAGAACGATTATATAAAAGAAAAAAAAAAATAAAAACCTTCCTTCTTTTTTTTTTTTTCAATCAACAAAATATGCCTTACACTCCAACCTTTTTCTTTTTTCTTTTTAGGGTGACATCACATTATTCGGATGATTTTAGATTAAATACAGATGTGTAAAGAGGTTGAAAAGGTGGTCTTTTTAAGTGAAAGCTATAACAAAAAATATGTTACGTTAAAAACAACTAAAAAAATAAATAACTTGTATATCCCTTTTATTTTTCCATCTGTTATTTTCACATAAAAATTAAGAGATGTTTTCATTTAATGGACATAAATTGAAATAACAACATCATTAATAATTTATAAAAAATATATTTTTGTAAGTTAAATATTTTATGTTGATATCAAACTGCGTTGCACGCACGCACAAAGGATTTCAATTATATAAAAATTAAAAACGTCCCCATCAAACATTAAATTGAGGACAGAAAAGCAGCATACATGCCGTGCAAGTTAAGGGTAACCTACCCCATCGAAGAGGCATTGGATTTTGACATTATAAATAACATTGTCATCGCGAGACATATTAAAAATGTAAGGTCACAAAATAATAAAAAAATTTGAGTTTTAATTAAATGCCGAGAACTTGAGTTTTCACGATTTATTCAAATATAAAAATATAAAAAAAATTAATATAAATATAAGAAAGTATGGATACTTATTAAAGAGAGAAGTGGTGGGCAATGCCAATTATATAATAAAAAATAAAGATTAAAATTATATGCTATAAAAATAAAGTAACAGATGCAGAGTTTGAAATTGATAGGTTATTGATTCTAATATCTCTTCTTATTGAGAAAAGGCTTCTCTATTATAAATAATTCTGGTTTCATGTCCAAGTGCTATGATTGCCAATTTTTTTAAATTTATCGAGATGACCTGTTGGACCTGATTCAAATACTAACTCCGCACTTGAGGGACTTCTTTTTGGCAATATATAATATTATATATATAATAAGTATAAAAACTTTCCCTTTTAAAAAATTACCGAGAGAAGAAAGAGGACATTTTTTTAGGGATGGGGAAGATAGCTGAGAATGCATTTGTGATACGTGATAACTTCCTTAATTTTTTTTTAGTGTATTGATGTCGACATTCTACCTATCATGAGTAATTAATATCATTGAGAAATAATTAATTATTGAAAAACCATTTACCCTTTGTTTTGTTCAAGCGGATGGAGAGGAAGGAAGGGAGGAAAAATTCAAGCTCAATATTTTAAAAAAAAATAGAGAATGGGGTTAAAAAATTTTTAATTGATTTGTCTTACCTTTTCCTTTCTCTTACATCTCTCAATTAAAATTTATAATTCTATTTATTTCTCATTTTATATTGAACTTATTAAAACTTTTCTTCTCCATTCCTCTCAAAACTAATAAGAGGATTAGCATGTTTGGATTTTGGACCCCCATACCCAGTTTTGTGAGAATTTAATATAAGATGTATCATTATTATTATATAATAATTCATTACTTAACTTCATCTCGAAAATTATCATGTATCATTACTTATTTATTGGTGAGATATCTAACCTATTAACTCGGACTGAGGTTTAATAAGTTTGTAAGTGGTCCAGCCAGTTATAGGCATATTTAACTTTCTTTTGAGTTGTTTTTCTCAATAACGATGGTTGTTGAAATTGAAGAATATGTTGAAAATCTAAATATTTAAAAAGAATAAACTAATTTAAATAATATATATACATATATAATATTTAGTAGTTTCGGCAATGACATTAGTAATTAGCAATTGTTACTCTCTTCAGTTCAAAATATAAATAATTTTAAAAAAATCTTATATAAAAAAAGTTTTTATTTTTATTAAAAATATATATTGTTTTTCTTTTCATCTTTAATTTCAAATTTTCATTCAGTTCAACCACTCATTATAAGAAAAAAGGTAACATTCTACCGTGGTTTATTTAATTTCTATGCTTCAAAATATTTTATTAATTTTCTTTTAAAGGTGCGGGGTGTAACTCTTTATCATGGATGTTGTTTTATTTCTGTGGAATATAAATGTGTCATCATTCGTACCAAAGTGAAATTTCAATGTATGTTAATTCCCTCATTCAATCATCTCACTCACATGGGCTCCCACCAAAGAAAGTTTTATTAACCTTTACTCATTTTCTTTACCAAAAAAACTTATAGTCTTTTTTTCCTTCACACCTGGACATATTATTATTAACTTTTAATTCCTCTCACTCTCGGTTATCACTGTGTCCTTTGAAAGTTTCAATTTAGATTCAGTTCATGTAAAAAAATTGGATTTTTTAGCTGCACGTACGCCTTATGCATCTTTTTTATGTGTATATGAAATATCGATCATCATCAGTGGTTATGGCACGGGTGGTAACAATTTGGGTTCCTTAAAACATAATTTTAATTTGATTATTGAAGGTGTGTATGGAAAGCATCACTGAGAAGTGATACCCTTTAAATAACCTTCAAATTTTTTATGGATCAGTTTTATGATTATCAGTTATGGAGATACACTAGAATGAAGCATATTGACCCTCCTAATGAGAAACCTCATCTCTTGTATTTTAACTTTAGAACTTGTTCCTTTATAATTATTTAATTTCTTGGGCGTGTATTTTACTTACAATATATGTATTGTTACTAATACATTATCATATATGCATAAATGAATTCGTGAAAAAAAAATTGGTTATTGTAACGAGGTTGAATCCACGCATGTGAAGTCTGTTCCTTTATGTTTTATGAATAATCGTCCCACCAACCATGAGAAAGATGGAGGGTAAAGTAGATCGAAGGGACCACTTTTCACAATCACAAGTTGGCTGGGCTGTGTGCTACACAATAGAAGCTGATAACGACTTTACCTGAAGACTAATTTCATCATTATTTGTTATTCTTTCATATATATAGGCGTCCCCCCTCCCCGAAAAAAAAAGAAAAAAGAAAGAAAAAAGCTCTCAGCACCTCATCGCAAGCATGGATCCTTAGCTAGTAAGCTTCCATGCTCAATATTGTTGAGTCTTTCTTAATGTTGTTGATAATGGCCCCACTTGATTTTGGTTCTTATCTTCCTTTTATGTGCACATCTTTAACAAATATTCCCTCCCCATTAACAAAATATATAGACATTTCACATTTCACTCCTAATCTAACTCTTCCTTGTGGAACAGACATGTCAACACTAGATTCGAATTCAAAATTGTTACAAACAAGAGTGATGGCATTGCTATTGAGACAACGTTAACTAGCCATTGACATGTTACTCACAAGAAATATGAATATACTTCATAACTGAAAGATATTTAATAAATTGCTTGTGTGAACGGGAATAAATGAATCTTCACTTTTTGGTGGCCGCCATGGAAACGGAAAAAACAAAGGGGAGCATCTGATGCATATATATCTACACAATGCAAAAGGACCAGGGTTGGCTTTTTGGTTCACTCTTTTGCCCCATTTATTAAAAAGCTACTTGCTCACTCAGCCTATCCAATGTTACAGAGCCTGCCCATTAGGCATTCAATGATTTTGGACCCACTCCCACCAAACCACGCACCCATTTTCCTCTCTTCTCAATCCAACACTCACCCCTCACTAGCCTCCCCTAAATTTGATGGAAATTAATGTGTAGCATTAAGCTAGAGAAAGTATGGGAACTGCAGGATTACCTCCACTGGCTGTGCACCTAACTCTAACTATTTGCATGCTTTAACTCAACTAAGATTATTTGAAATATTAAACATTATATTCTAATTTAGAAATCATTTTTAAAATTTTGTCCTTGTATTTATCAATGTGGTTCTTGTGTAGTAGGAGAAATAGCACGTGCTTCGCACTTTTCGTACTCTCTTTCTTATTCAATTTATTACATAGATGATGATAGATGGTGGGGTTAGGAGTAAAAGAGAAAAGATATGTTATTTTTCATGATAATAGAAAAATAACTTGATATTATTAGCATGCAAAAATATAATTGAAAGCGTCTTATATTTTAAATAAAAATAAATATAAAGCATGTTAATTTTTTAACCTATTTATGTTAAAATGTCAGTATAAGTTGTCTAATTGATTTAATGTATTAAAACACGCATCAAATAAAGTTATACTTTTTTATATATACACTGTATAAATTAATAACAATAATCAAATTTGAGCTGAAAGCAAGTAGCTTAAGGTGGCCTTTATTTTAATGATGACATGTGGATTGGCGGCTGAGATTTTTTAAAATACAATCAACTTATGACTTGTTTGGTAAAATGGAGTTATATTGGAAGAGTGGGGTAACAAAAATAGAATGTTTGATAAACTGGATTCCACTTTTTAACAAAATGGGTTTTATCAAAAATGGTGGAAGTGAGTCCATCCTTGGACCCAAGCCCTCACTTCTTTCCCCCATCCATTTCTATCCCCAACGTCCTTCCTTCTAAATTGAGAATATGAATTGAGTATGGATTAGCCCAAATAATCGATCATGAGAGTCAAGTTAGGTTAAAAAAAAAATTGATCCAAATAAAATGAGTTTTCTAATTCGGATAATGGAAGATGTAACTCGTAAGCCATATGGGTTAGGGTTGGCCCCATTTAACCATATTACTGTTAAAAAAAATAAAAAAATGGAGAAATTTTTGTAAATATAAACCATATCAGACATGATTTATTTAGCTGTATCAATTTATATATTTTACATAAATATTATAAAATAATATTTTAACATATTTAGAATGAATCATGAAAAAAATATCGAATTAAAACTTACTATTAAAGTATATTTTAACAAAATTATAAAAAATAATTAAAAAATATAAAAATGGGTTAATGAGTTGGCTTCATTTAACCTACCAACCTTTAAGAGTTGGGTTGAGTTCAAATTTTTTTAATCCATATAAAAACAGATTGAACCCAACCCAATACATATTTCTATCAACTTATATAAGTTGAATTGACCATATTCTCACCTCTACTTCCTTCCATCTCCATGTTTGAACCAGCTAGCTTCATCATCCATCATGTTCATTGAATGCGGCATGATGGAGGACCAAAACGGCGACAATGATAGCTATGGCAACTGTAATAGGATTGATGGCAACCAAATCTCACCATCGCGGTGATGACCACCAGCGACATCATGGCTGCACGTAGGTTTTCTCAAATCATATTCTAGTTTTTTTTTTTTTCTTTTGATCTATCCAATCTCTAGTCTTCTGCCTCCAGCTCCTCCTCCATGGTGGCTCCTCCATCTGCCTAGCCCGCTCCAACTCTTCCTCCATTCTCATGTCTAACAAAACCAGAATCCACAGGCATCGATATTTCAGATTTGAAGGGCGAATCGTGTTTGCATTTTTCCTAGTCAAAGGTTTAAGCCAGCTATTGTTCTGTGCCTCTTGATTCCTTATGACATACTTTCTTCAAAGAATAGAAAATGGATGCATAAGCGCGGGGAAAAGGCATTATTTCTTCCTAAATTGAATGCTCAAGAGAAAAGGCATAATTCTGGTTTTTCCCTAAATTTTATTCACGCTCTTCAATGATTACAAGTTATGGGTTTTTGGGGTTATTGTTTCGTGGGAGTTCACGGTTGTTTATAGTTTTTCAGTGATTTCTTTCTGATGAATGTGCAAAAAAGATTGTGAAAAAAGAGGATAAACACCGGAGTTTTTATGGCTATTTTAGTCCTTTTTAAAAGTGAATATATTTATCAAATAAAATTTTTATCTCAAATTTATCTACATACTTCCTTTATTAAAAAATATAAGATATTTTTAATATTTTGATATGTAATATTATCTTTTTTAAAAAAATATCCTTATTGATGAATGATTTTATATTTATTATAAGGATTTAATAAAAATAAACATAAAAAGATAAAATTAATTTAAAAATAAATAATTATTTTATTAAAAGATGATATTCGAACAAAAGGAATATTAAATATATTTTTTAAACTTTACTTTTATTTTTACTTTGAGTTCATAAAAACTATTTTCTTATAGGGCATTAATTTCATTATGCATCTATTAATTGGTGAGTAATAAATGAAATGATTTGATTGAGGAAATTGGGAGAAATTTGTGAATATGTATACTACTTTTAAAAATAATTTTTATTTAAAATATTAAAATATTTTATAACAATTAAATTTTTTTAATTCTACTCATTCTTAATTAATATAAAGATATTTAACATAATTTTTTATTATTTAAAAATAAAAATACATTTTATTTTTTACGATATAAAAAATAATTTTTTTATATAGTTAAAACAGTTTTAAAATATTATACAATAAAAATATAATAAGGTATATATCAAGCAGCAGTCCTCTAGCACATCTGCCCAGTAGGACCCACTCCCTGTGAGTTGTAACAAGACAAATCCTCGAATTGAATGCTCAAGGGCCTATGTCTGTACTTATAACTAGGTATAGGGTTTATTAGTGCCAGCGTAATCCAATCATGCACATTCATGAATATTGCTTTTGTACCAGCGCATTAATTTTCTTTTACTCAAACTAACCCTTGAATGTGATTTTTTATTTTTATTTTGGACGAGTTGAGAGCCTTCTCTCGCATTTATCTTTATGTAAATAATTATCTATTTTTTTATTTTTTATTCTATTGTTTGATATTTAAAAAAGTTAGAGGCATTATCACTCCTATTCAAATTAATACGAACTTCGTGTGATGATTATTTATACATATTTAGATATAAATTTTATATTTAAAATATATATTTTAAATTTGACATTTAAAATACATGTATTTAAATTTTTTTATTTAGATAGTGAAAAAAATTTTAATAAAAAAGAGAGATAAGTTGATATTTAAAATAAAAATAAAAAATTATAAGTGACATGTTAACTTCTATCTTTTAATTGATAAGAAACAAGAAGAAGAGAAATAAAAAAAACATAGAGACATCAATAATAAAAATATAAAAAATTTGGATTAATGAGTTTATATGAGTGTATTTAGATAATAAAAAATTTGAATTGGATCCAATCTCTTTTTCTGATATACAAAAATTTAAATTCTAAATCTAAATTATTTATTTCTTATTATATTTCTTCTAATTTTAAATTTCTTTTATACCATGATCAGTTAAAATTTTACTCACTTCAAATATTTCATCCTCATATTTTTATCATTGATGTCTTTATATCTTCTTATCTCTATTTTTTTGTTTCTCATCAATAAAAAAAAAGTTAACATATCACTTTAAATTTTTTTTCATTTCATCTTAACTATCAACTTATCTCTCTCTTTCATTTGAAACTTTGTAATTACTCAAAATAAAGAGTTTTAAACACATTAATTTTAAATATCAAAATTTAAAATGTAATATTTTAAATATAAATTTTATATCCAAATTTGCATAGACAGCAATCACACACAATGGGAGTTCGCATTAGTTTAAAGAAGAGGTGATAATACTTCTAAAATTTTTAAAATACCAAGCAATAGAATAAAAAAAATAACTTTAAGTCTTTACACTTTACTATAATTTTATTATAGGTCTCTGAATTTTTTTTCATTATTGTATATCCCTACACTTTTTTTTTTAATATTTTAGATCCCTTTACCTAGAACTCCAAAAAATAAAAGTGTAAGAACTTAAAACACTGAAAAAAATTACAGAAATTTATAATAAAATTTGAGCAAAATGTAATAACTCAAATTTATTTTTTTCCAATAAAAAAAAGAAAAAAGGGTAATTATTTACACGAAGGAGAAAGGAGGGAAAAAACTACCAGCTTGTTACATCAAATTTTTTAAAAAATAAAGTATAGAACTCAGCTTAATTAAGCTGAGTTCTATACTTTTTTTTTTTGAAAAAAATTAGAACTTAGTTCACATCAAACCAATATCCAAACTTATAATATATGGGCAAATATTTTTGAAAATATAACGCATGGGTAAATATATATATATATGTGTGTGTGTGTGATAGTATTGCAGTCAAATTGCCTATTGTTTATCTCTCTTCTGATAAGAAGAGAAGAAGAGACGAATACTTACTTGTACGGGATCAATGGGGGATCTGGAACACGAGAGACGAGAACCATTAAATGATAATATTGTTTAACGCACATTTTAGCAGCTGAAAAAAGAATTAATCTTGGTTGGAATTGGACACCCTTCTGTGGGCGACATCTTGTGTGCGACTTTAAAAGAGTTGATTTGATAATAATGAACTGAGTAAATAAATTCTCCAACCGCACGAGTATTGCGATTGCAATTTCAATGGCATATGGCGTACCAATGAAAACGAAACAATTTTAATTTTTTAAAAAAGTTATTTTAAGTTGGGCTAGGTCTATCATATTTAGCATAATGTCACAATTCATCACTTTTTATGAATTAAGGAGATCCGGAACATTCCAGAGCTCTCCAAAAGTCTCATGAATAACCTTAAGAGTGTTAGAGAGTGCAATAACATTCTAAAAAAAATTTACACAATTCTAACTTTAATATTTTAATATTTGCCTTTAGATATTTTATATAAATATCTGGACATTTGTTGTAAATATTTAAAAGAGGATTCTAGAAAATGAATTATAACATATAATTGATTTAATTTCCACTGTCCATTGAAAAGGTGGAAACTTTTTTAGATCTAAGGAGAGGTCTATAAATACCTCACCTCTCCTCATTTGTAACTAACCTTAAATTTTTAAAATAATATTACTCTCACATTCCCCAAGCTCTCACAAGTATCCTTTGCTCTCAAATTTTTATTCTTCTCAATTTAGCTAAGCATCCTCCTTTCCTACGAGTTAGGCTTACTTAATAACTTTTAGTAAAAATTATTTAAGTGACGCATGGGTTGAAAGACTAGTCCCGTGATAATAAGGTATATTTATTCATTTTTTTATATAATAATTTGAGTTAAATTCGACTATTATCATGCTCATTTAGAGACAACTTTTCTAAATCAGTTTTCCAGATTTTATAAACTCAAACTCAATACTTCATACTTAAACGATAATAATTCATTCCATTATGATCAACATTTGTTAGTAAATACTTTTATTTAATTTGATCTACTGATAATTTATGAGAAAGAATTGCTCTATTGACGATTTATAAAAATTGCGCGTGTATAACTCACATTTCTCACACCCCTTTTTTAATCTTTAATACCCTTTTATTTCAATTTTTTAGAGTAAAATATTTTAAACTCTCCTATTTTATCTTAGTTACATATATCCCTTTTTATTTTTGAAATATATATAAACCTTTCATAGTATAAATATCTACAAAACACAAACATCTTATTTATTTTTATTTTTTTTTCATCCAACAAACCACCAGTTAACTATCAAATCATATTCTCTCTATTAAAAAATATAAAATATTTTTAATTAAATTTTACTTTTAATAAAGTAGTTATTTATTTTCGAATTAATCTTATCTTTCCATATTTATTATTATACACACCCTAAAATAAATAAAAAGTAATTTATTTAAAAGGGACATTTTTGAAAAAAAAATAATGATTACACCTCAAAAGATTAAAAATATCTTATATTTTTTTTAACATCTAACCTTTTAAAAAATAGCTTATATTTTTTAACGGAAAAATATATATTAAATTAATACCAAAATACCCCTCTTTAAGCATAAATATGGTCTAAAAATCATTCAAACTACCCAAAAAATTGATCCATATATTTTTTACTTTTTATTTACATTTAAAATTTTTTGATTATGTAAATGTATTTATTTAATATTTTTTAAAAATTAAATATAAAATTGGGTAAAAAATATTTTTAAAAAATTTATAAAATAAGAGATTGATATGAATTAATTAATATAATTTATTTTTATTTTTATTTGAAGTTGATTAATTATAACCCATATTTTTACATTTTTTTATCTTGATTTTCATAGTTTTATTTAAATTAAGAGAGGGTAAACAATTAGGTCATGAGAGCAAATTAATAATTTTAAATTTCTAGCATTATTACAAATAAAAAATAAGTGTTTTAGAATTTTAACAAGATATTTCTAATGGTGTGGAAGACTGAACTAAAGTATAAGTTTTAAAATTAGATGGAAGGTCCTTATAATTTTGCAAAACGAAAGGAAGATTACTGTATTTTACTCTCTCTCTCTCTCTTTTTTAATAATAGTGGAAAACAGAATATAGAATGCAAAATGGCTAAATGAATGGAATTGAATAAAATTTAAAGTGATCTTAATTCCCCATTAAATTATAGTTTCATCATAGCTAACAGTTATTTGTATATGAGTAATTATTTTTTTGCCAATTTAAGCCTTTGACTGTATTCCCTTCAAATTGGGCACAATAGGAGTAGTGATATTTAACTACTTACATCTTGAATCCTTATCATTAATATATTAATATAAGAAAAAAATCATAACAAGCCATGCTTTTCAAAAAGTTATAACTAATACGACTTCCTCCCTAGTTCACAATATAAGTCTAGTTATGTCGTTTAACTATTACACACAATCTAAAAATAGTAGTTGAACGGAGATTATACTGTTGAAGTTGTAAAAAATGGGTTTTACTTTCAAAATCTACTCTTATCAAAGTTTAAGATTGCATTCACAAAAAAGAATCAATCACTTGTACTATTTAATTGTGCTTGAGGGTGAAATGAAAAAACAAAAAAATTGCTCTAGGTATTATACTGGACTTGCATTTTGAACCATATAAAGCAGGGGGAAGTATGATTCTATTTTATGAATTGGAGGAGCATATTAAATTGTATGCCGTGTGCTAGAAAATATGTATACTTTATTGTATATATATTTTTTAAAAAAATTTCACTAGACTTAATTTTAATCAAAAATCTTAAAATTTAAAAATTTCACTATATATGCTAGAGATAAGGTTATCAATGGGTGATTTGTAAATACATTTCTAAGCATTCTTTGAATTTTAAGACATATCCTGACTATAATAAATTTTGAAGACCTAAATCAACCAACCTTTTGTTTTCTTCGGGAAAAACATCATTGTTTGGATGTTTGGATACAAAAAACCACATAAAAAAATCATGCAAAAAAGGCAACATTAGGACATTCTAAAGAGTAAAAAGTCTTTACATGTTGGGGGCAGACTGTAGATATTCTGATATTTATATCTCGATAGTAAGTTTGATGGATAAACAAATCCTCTCTTTTATTAATTTTGTTGAAAAAATGGTCGAAGATTATGAGCGCTTTTGATAGGTCATGATGCACATTGGATATGGTAATGTTGTTTGGCTACAAATTGCCTCGACAATAGGAGCAATGGTAAATAAATATACACACAAATTAGAAGGTTATACAAATGCAACTGTGATTATCTTTTAATTTTTGTTATCCAGTGGCATTTTTTTATGGAAAGTAATCTTATCCGAGGCACTGTTAGGTATTAAATATGTGCACTTCTTTTAATAGAAATTTATTAAATTGTAAAGGATTAGTCTCTTTTTGTAAACCTAACTTCTGTTCATTTCTTTTAATGGTATTTGGTTTATAAGAAATAGAAGCTTTAAGAGTAGGAGAAATGCGTGGCTAATCCAATCATGACCCCCAAACACATATAGCAATACATCATTACTATTTACTAGGTGGGTTGGAGCCAAGCATCGAAAGGTAATCTCAGTCAAATTTGACACTTTAATTAAAGTATTGAAAATTCTTTAAATAGATGTAACTATTATTAATAAGTGAATTATTTATTGGGAGAATTATGTTAAAATTTCACCAAAAAAATTTAACTGCCGCGAAATTTATTAACAACTAAATTAATGAAAAATAATAATAAATTATATAATTGATGGCTTTAGTTCAATTATTAATAAATTTTATAGTAATTAAATTTTTTTTATGAGACTTGTATGTCATTTATTTATTTATTTAAACCAAACACACTTTGCAATAATCCTAATAAAAAAAAACACTTTTGTGGCCTTACTAAAAGTGCTAGTGTTCTCTTTTCGGGCATTTCTTTTTCGCCCACATAGCCTGCGGATAACCCATTATCTGTTGATTTGTTCAATTCCTGAGAGGGATCTTGGGAGCCAGATGGTCAATGTACTGAAAACAGTTAACACTAGTTTAAGAATTAATAATTAAGATTGTGATCAAATTGTAATTAATTGATATTTGTTTAACGTTAATTCGAATTTCCATAGCAACTTCTTTTTTTATACACACCCATACAGGTTGATCCCACTTTACAGGACTGTACTTCGGAGCAGTGCCAATAGATTGGCAGAGAGACTTGTAGGATTTATAGTCCCATTCTTGTCAAACCCAGAAGAAAGAACAATGACAATCCTATTCTTGGGATGTTGCGATGACGCTTTTATTTGTCCCTTTTGTTTCGTTTCCATTCAGTAGGTAGAAAATGTAAATCACAGATCCACCGACAAGATATAACCTTCCCGGAAATGTACCCAGAAGTCAAACCCCTTTAGTAAAACAACATTTTCGTTTCTACTTTTTTGGTAAAGATTTTGATCCATTTTTTATTAGAAATTAAATCTTCTCAACTTTAAATTTTACAAAGTCTCCTTAAAGTAGAAAAATATAATATAAAAATTGATAAAAATTATAAATTGGATGATTTGAATATTAATTTAATCATTTAACTTGCTCCTTTTGTTTTAATACACACAGTGAGCAAGATCGCGGCATAGTTTTATGAATGGACAATTCATTCAATTGGTTAGGAGAATTGAATTATTTTCTCTTACTGAAGTCTTAATTTCAAATACTAAATATGTAAATACTAAAAGCATTTCCAAAATAGTCATCATTAATAATAATGATACCACGTAACAAGGTTTGAAACTAATTTAGGTCAAAAGCGATAACACTTCGAAATTTCTCCAGACATGCAATAAAAAAAAAAATCCGGAGACAGTTTTAGGTGCATTGTTACATATTTTCGAAATAAAAAAACTTTGGGCCTTTGTGCACGGGTTGGGACCTAACCCTCGGCCCAAAAGAGGAAAAGAAAACACCAATGATCTCCAAGCGCTACGCCGGCGCGTGCTAACACCACCAAACTCCTGTTCCCCACCGAACGGGCAGGTATTCCCTACGCGCAATGCCTCCGACTACGAGAGCACTTCAAATTTTCGCAAACGAAAATCCCCGCCATTAAAGCTTGACCTCCTTTAATTCGTCGGTCATTTACACGTTCCAGACTTTCGTCCTTCCCATTGGTGCGTGCAGTGCACATGCCATATAATCGAGTAAGCCCCAACCCTTTCATTCGGGTCACTGGGATACTTCCCGGGCACGACTCGGGGGCGCAACCCAAACGCTTCGTCTGGTCCATTGTTCCGCACGAACCCACCGTTGCCGTACACCTGGTGTTTGATAAAACAATCTCCGTTTAGAGAGAGAGAGAGAGGAAGACGAAGAGTTCTGGAGAGAGAGAGTGTGTAGCGAAGGAGAGGGTGCAAGATCTGATTGAAACCAAGGTAACAAGCTCGAAACCCTACTGTCTATTTTGAAGCCCTAAAGCTTCCTCTTTTTTACCTTATTTCTTCCTCGCTTCCCGCGTAGGTTGGCTGTCTTCGTCCGCGGAGGTGCAATTTGGTGTATTCGGATTTTCTCGGCGAATTGGGGTCTGCATGAGCCCTAGAAATTCGAGTGTTGCTGGGTGAAGGTCTAGAAATTTAGGTTTTGTGGCTTTTCTCAGCTTTTTGGGGTCCATAAAACCCTAGTTTTGGTTACTTGGTTGGGATTTGGAATAAGTGTTGGTAGGGCAAGTGTGCAGAGAAGAATTAGGGTTTTGGATGTATGGCGTCGGGGCCTATAGTGGGAGGAGATGATGGAGCTAAAGAGAAGCAGAGATATGTGGAGAGCAAGGTGTACACGAGGAAAGCATATAAAGGACCCAAGAGCAAAGGTAATGCCTTGCCCGCCGTTGCTCCCAACACTGCTCCAACAACGACAACTGCTAACAAAGATGACAACAACAACGGCATGGTCAAGAATGATAACGTTGTAGAGACCGAGAAGAATGAGAACAACGAGTCGGCTCAGCAACCGTCGCAGACTGTATTGCCCGGGAACGGAAATTCGGCTCTGCCACAGCTAAATTCAAGACCCGACGTGGTTTCAGATGACTCGTCCACCTTAAACCGTCAGCAGAATGAACCTTCAAGCCTCAACTATCAGCAGGATGAGCATTCGAGCCCCCATCATCAGCTGGACGAGCCTTCGAGTTCTAATCGACAGGAGGAGGCTACTCCCAGTATTGGGGAGTTGCCGTCAGGAAATGGTGTTGTAAAGGCAGGATTGGATAATCGAATCAGGATAAACTTGTCCTCAAGATCAAAGCAAGAGATATTGGAGCTCAAGAGGAAGCTTGAAAATGAGCTTGATACGGTGAGAAGTTTGGTCAGAAAAATTGACGTGAAACTGGGACAGATTGGTGATTATGGAAAGTCAAACCCGGTGGTGAGTGATAGGATTGATAATGGCACTGTGGCAAGGCGTGTTCAGTCTGAGGTGGCATCTGTTGTCCCACGAGAACCTATCAGGCCTTTGCACCAGTTAAGTTTGTCGGTGCTAGATAATAGCCATGGAACCAGTGAAACTGTTGAGAAGGAGAAGAGAACGCCGAAGGCAAACCAGTTATATAGAAATTCGGAGTTCTTGCTTGGGAAGGATAAATTCCCTCCTGCAGAGAGTAATAAGAAGTCAAAACTGAACGGAAAGAAGCAGGGTGGGGGAGAACTGGGACATGGTTTTGGAATGGGATCAAAATTTTTCAAAAGCTGTAGTTCATTGCTTGAGAAATTGATGAAGCACAAGCATGGTTGGGTGTTTAATGCTCCTGTTGACGTTGAGGGGCTTGGATTGCATGATTATTTTAGCATAATCTCACATCCAATGGACCTGGGTACTGTGAAAACTAGGCTTAACAAGAATTGGTACAAATCACCCAAGGAATTTGCAGAGGATGTGAGACTTACATTTCACAATGCTATGAAATATAACCCACCTGGACAAGATGTTCATGTAATGGCAGACCTGCTATCTAAGATATTTGAGGACAGATGGGCTATAATAGAATCAGATTACAATCGTGAGATAAGATATGCATTGGACTGTAGGACACCTCTACCTGCGCCCTCACCATTGTCTAGAAAGGCCATTGCATTCCCCTCTCTTGATATGAGAAGGATTTTGGATAGATCAGAATCAGTGATACAAACTCCAAAGTCAGCGCGTGTTACTCCATCAAGTAGACCTCCTGCTCCAAAGAAGCCGAAGGCAAAGGATCCTTGTAAAAGAGACATGACCTATGAGGAAAAGCAAAAACTTAGTACAAACCTCCAGAGTTTACCTCCGGAGAAGTTAGATACCATTGTACAGATCATTAAAAAAAGAAATTCAGCTCTTTCTCAACATGATGATGAGATTGAAGTGGACATTGATAGTGTCGATGCTGAGACTCTTTGGGAACTTGATAGATTTGTGACCAATTACAAGAAAAGCCTGAGCAAGAACAAGAGGAAGGCTGAACTTTCTATTCAAAGGGCAGAATCTGCAAAAAATGCCCCACAAAAGGTACAGCTTGAGTTCTAGCTTCTAGTTGTCACTATCTTTAAGAACTGGTTGTTTATGATTTCTGAATTTCAATTATTCATTCATTTATTTATTTATTTTTGAGCCCAGGCATCTGATATGGTCGAGGTTCCAAAACAAAATTTAGCAGGTAATCTATGTTTATAATTAAGCTAATCTTGCAGTGTTTAAACTATTGTTTAATTCTACTACTTTATAATTAATTAATTGAAACATGTTTTTTGTGAGCAGATGAAAGGAATGTACCCACATCATTGCATGCGCCAGGGGATAAACCAGTGGACAATGGTAGTAGGTCAAGTAGTTCTAGCAGCTCAAGCAGTGATTCCGGGTCCTCCTCAACTGGTACTTTAATTTGTAATCTAACTAACATATTTCTAACTTTTTAGTTATGTATACACTCATTTATGTCTGTTCATGTGTCTTTCTCACTGGTATGTCTTTTTGCAGATTCTGATACTGAAAGCTCCTCAGCATCCGGATCTGATGCAGGATCACAAGGAACCTGATTATATTCTGTCAGGTACAATCACGGCCATTGAATTTGCTGCTCTGGAAATGCTCTGTTTTTTTTTTATAGACTATATATTATGCTATTTTCCTTCATTTTTGCCTTTAAACCACAGCGAGGAGTATGAGTGTCTATGGTTTCGAAGCCAAATTTCTCAAGCATGGTGATGTGCATGCAATTTAGTAGTGGCTGTTTGATCATGAGTTGTGATTTATTTCATTCCTGGTGCTCTTGTCTTGTGAATTGATATTTATATCTACAAGTCATTGGTTCAGGTTGTAAATGAATTAGGCTTAACTTTGACTTCTTTGTATTTTATCCAAAGTTTTTTCCTCATCATTTCTTCACATTATTATTTTTACTTTGATTTAGATTTGCAATTGCAATGTGAATTTTGGAAATAGCATAGTGAGTAGAAGAAAATGAGGTTCAGGTTTAATGCAGTTCACCCTTTGAGAGACAAGTGACAGGAATTTTCCCCCTTGAAAAGTGGGAACGTTAGATCATATTGTGCAATCCCTATGTAATTTGGTTTTGGCTTTCAATATTGATTGGTTTATACATGTCATCCTGCACTGGACCCTTTGTGCTTATTTAGCTAGTTTTATTTTCTCTGTTATTTTGTGTTGTGCATGAAATTTTATTGCAGTCCTCCATGATCTTAAATCTGGTAACGCCTTCATTTTTTTCTTTGTTTTCCTCCTCTGACGGCAGGTCCTCCGATGCCTCCTCAACTGTGACATTGGCTTCCTTGACTTCACTTTCAGCTGTCTTTGCCTTCCCCTTTCTCATCTGTTACTGCATTTACCTCTTCCTTTCTTGCCTCTGATTCCTGCTCTATTTCAACAGGCTTCCTCTCGTCTTCTTTCTCACCTGCCAACTGAGCTAAGGTGGCTCTTTTCTGCAACGTCAATTCTTTCATAATCCTGACACCTCTTTCAGGCTCGCCGAACATAGCCTTCAATTCCCTCATGTTCCGTTTGAAACTTTTTGCACATTCTTCCATTTTTTGCCCCTGATCAGAACTGGTCTGATACCAAATGATAAGGACCCACTACTGTAACAAGCTGACATTAAGACTAAAACCAGAAATAGACAATAGGGAGTGGGAATAACGTGAGATTGATGATACTATTGCTGAATAACTGAATTGGTTACAAGGGAAATAATGATCCAAGCCAATCCCATATCCCTCATACACACTGTTACAGAGGTTACAAACACATAACAGTGACAGAAATACAAGAACAGAACAAAATATGCTTGCGTGTACAAGGCAATGCTTCTGGCTTTCAAGAGGTCAGATCTCTCTTAATCCTCACTATGCTTCCAAAAGACTAAATTCCCCTCTTTCTGGCGGAATTGGAGGATTTGAAGACCAAAAAGCTGCAACACTGCCTACACTCTAGCTGCACCTCAAACCAACTCACACCCCACTTATTTTCCCTGATGGCCAGGAACCTTGGGATAACTCTCTTATCTGCTGGAGTTGCTCTTTCCTTCACCATTTCCCTTCCCATAGGTTCAGCTATAGGTCCTTGGAAATGATTTGTAAATCTTCTCTGAATCTTCTGCTCTATCTTCCTCCTCTCCCGTCCCAAAAAAAACATGCTGCTTTTTGTTAAGCCTTAACTCATTTAAAATATACTTTTATAATGGATCTAATTCCTTGCAGGTTGAATTTCCTCATTACCATGTTTTTAAAGCAAGTCCCAGAATAATTATACTTTTGGAAGAATATTGTCCTATGTAATATTTGCCTGGAATATTCCATAAACTTTACGCAATTGCAAATGTCAAATTGATTGACTGACTATCTGAAGATTATGAGATGAAATTATGAACTGCACTAACCCAAATTCTAACCTTTTATTTTCATTTCATGTGGCAGTTTTCTGGTATTTAGAGTTAGCTAATGATGAGATGGTTGCCTAATTTGATGATCTGAAGCCGAAGCTTCCAATATTATGGCTCTAAATTTTACAGCTGATGTATAGAGGAAGCATTCTCATGCCAACAGTGATCCTACCAACGCAGTATGGGATCTATTTTCTTGCTATTTGTTGGAACTCATGCATCTTGCTACTTGTGGCCTTATTTTATTTGTCTTGACGCAAACTTTGTATAATATGTAGTTGAATGTTGTCATAGTTAGTTAGACATAGGATAATTCTACCTAGCATGTGTGCATTGCTAACTGCTGCTACTCACTAAGTTCTGCTAGTGACTTGTTTTTTTGGTTTTCTGGTGGCAGATTCAGGATTCTTGGTGTTATGCAAAGAAATTCTGTAATTCCAAGTTCTTGGAGTAATTATTGGTTCACATGAAATCTCATTCCATTTGGTAGCCTGAGTTTGGCATTGGGTTGGTTAGAGTCGCATTAGAGAGATATTGCTTTGTTTTTACAATCAAGGGAGGTCGCTTTAATTCTCTGGTCTGTGCAAAAAGTTTTGGAAGATTTGATCTTGAGCAATCAGCAATGAGTGAGGAGAAGTAATAATCTTTCATGGCTATCGGGTGGCTGAGACGATGACAGTTGTACAGTTGATGTTTTGTTCAAACATAGCATAGTTCGTAGGCCCCGTAATGATGAACTTTGATCCATGAACTCTTTCCATTGGAGTGGTAAATTCTGGAGGCGAAGAGCTTGTGACGTTTGGGTGGTTTTTCTGCAACCCCCCCCCCCCCTTTTTTTCTTTCCTTGTCACCGCCCAAACCAAGAAATTGAAAACTCACCAAGTTTGCTTCTATCGTCTGCCATCCTTGGACAATTGTTGCATCCCAGAAGTACCCAAGCGTTGAGGCTTCCGTTTCTCATTAAATTTCACAGTACAAATTACAAAAGTCTGTCGCGCAAAGCTTTGAGTCAAGATTAAATTTAACCAGACTCGAAAAAAAAAAAAAACTAACGGAACAGAACTTAAACAATGACTTGGCCATGAAATAGGCATCCTTTGGACGTTGGCAATTCATCCGAATATGTATTCATTAATTTTCTAGCAGTTCATTTACATCATCTTAGATCTCAGCCGTCTATCTGGTCTCTGAATCTGATAACTGAACCTGCCGCTAAATAAGCATCTTGGGGCTAACAGTCAACAGTTTCGAATGTACCCTAATCATCACAAATTCATACCAGATGATAGAAGCATCTAAGCACAAGCATGTGGACGAGTTATACTTCTCGACAAAGTTAACCGGCCGCTTGAAAATCACCATAAGTCATCATCTAGTCCTATGTAATTGATCCTCTCGAGAACTCTGGCAATCCTCGTCTTCGCCGGCTGTTCTAGTGGTCTTTTCTATACAAGTATCCTCAAGACTCAAACTTGTTGCTGAGTTCGTTGGAGACTTGGGCATGGTTGAAACAGGTGAAAGTCGCGATGGAGGAGGTGGAGATAACTTAATCTTGTGTAAAGATACTTTTGCATCGCCCTTTTTTTCAGGGCAGATATTCAAGCCCCGCTCAAAAAATAAAAAAATCTGGACTTCACACTTCTCTCAAAGGGCGATATACATGTGAAGGTAAAGTAGTAAATTTGATCACATATTATTTTTTTAGAAGCATTTGGTAGCTTAAACTATCAAGTAATGTGAAATAAATCCTCAACATTAAAAAATAAAGCATCCAGTAGATTATCATTAACTTCACCTGACGGATATTATATGGGGCTCATAAATGACATGTGGCGGTGCAAATTTAACCTAAAACTATTTTTTGAGAAATGTTAGGTGGCTTTTACTATAAAAAATGGATTACCCAACACATTTTCATCAATTTTGATCAAACACCATTTATTTTCAGATTTATAAGACTCATAATACATCAATCTCTCAAATCTTCTTGCCTTCATTCCAATCTCAGCTCGAGAAGAAAAAGGTTCAAAGAAGTGTTATTTGAAAATATTTACAAAGGCAATCCAACAAAATAGAAGAAATAATTCATGACTAATTTAAGCTAGAATCAAGCATCTCTTACATGTAATAAAATCAAGCTTCTACTTTATTGGCATTGTTCCTGTGAAAGTCTTCAGATGAGAACTCTTTAAATCTCTTCTTCTCAAGTTGAGATTAAAAAGGAAGTCAAGAAGATTAGAGAGATTGACATGTTATGAATCTCATAAGTATAAAAATAAACGGTGTTTGATCAAAATTAATGAAAAATTGTTGGATGATCTGTTTTCTATAGTAGAGGCTATTCAATGTTTCTAAAAAAATAGTTCGTGGTTAAATTTGCACTGTCACTTGTCATTTGTGGGCCCACATAACATCTATTAAGTGAAGTTAATGGTGGGCTATTGGATACTTCATTTTTTAAAATTAAGGATTTATTTTACATTACCTGATTGTTTAGGCCATCAGATACTCTTAGAAAAATAGTATGTTGCTTTACTCTACATATAATCATATCAAACTAAAGAAAGAGTGATCACGTTCAAATGCGTATAGGAATGAATACAAATCCAGATTTCCCCACACTGTTCTTAATTTGTAGCACAAGAGTCTCTCTATCTTTTGAACTGTATTGACTGAGGAGCTCTGCTTGTACTGCTGTCCATCTCTCTTGCAGTTTTCTTTTTGTTCAGATATCTTCGATAAAATTGAGGAGAAGACATGCTTTCCTTTTCATTAACTTGAAGAACAAATAATTTTTGAAAAACAAGAAAAAATGGCAAATAAAAATAACATGGTGCTGAAAAGGATACTTCATATGATCATGCAAGGCAGCTTGGAAGCCATGTGCTTCTGTTCGTTCTCGGAATCCTATGCCAATGAGAGCATGCCGAAGACGACCACCTGCATGATCTCCACTTAATAAGACAAAAACTTCATATGTGAAGGAAAGCTATGATTGGGTTAGAAGGATAGAGAAGACGTTAAAAATACACCAACTTGATTCGGAAAGAGTTCTTGTTGCTCGTGAACACAACAAAGTATAATTCAGCAAGAACGGTTACAATTAGAATGGCTAAAGATGGGCTGTCCAGAAATGCTGCGCCAGTGAGGTTGAGATTAAGTTATTAGGAGGTTTAAAAATAAACTTATGTTGTTAAGGTGATAGAAGAAACTTGAAGCCACTGACGAGAAGGATACCCTGCTTTTCATTGATGAAGCGAATTAGTTGATCATTCTAATAATATTGGGCTTCATTTTCCTTCATTCATGTCTTTTGCACGATTTCTTTGTGGAAACTTGCCACCAGAATCAGAATCATTGCAATAAGTCATGCTTCTTTGGTTCCAGTTTTCAATAGAATTAATTTATATGCAAGGGAGTTGAGACTATATGAGCAAGGGCTTAAATTAGTGTCTTTATAATGATAAGTGATGGTTTCTGTACACCACGCAAGGGAAGAGATGGGAAGGTTCGTCTCGTTTTCTTTCTCAGCGAAGAGTAACTAACACGCACGTAACAGCATTGAACCGGTTCCGTGCTAGAGCGATAAGAGCTGAAGGATTGAAACACCATCAGGATCCAACGGTTCTAAATTGAAACCCCGCATGGGATCGGAATAGGAGTACTGTTTCCATAATCAAAGCTAATTTTAGTCAATTTTTTATTTTAACTTTGAAAATGCCGGGAACAATGGAAATATCCTCGAGAAAAATTCCATTTTTTTGTGTTTGGAAGTGAGAATGACACATCCGAACAAAGATGACTAGAGTAAGCCCAGCTTCCCAGCCATAATATTCGTCAAGACTTCTCTCAGTGTCAGATTTGAACACCTGACAAGTGAGAGGTCGAACTTTTGACAGCTTCTATGAGTGTGTGATTGATTTTTAATTTGTTAAAAATTTATTTATTAAAAATTAATTAAATAAAAGTTAATTGTTATAATAAAATTTATGTTTAAATATATCTTTTCAAAACATAGTTTGATAAATTAAAAATTATTTAGATTATATATAATGAAATGTGTTTTTAAATGTATAATTATTAAAAATGACATTAATTTATGATAATTTATAATTTATTATATAAATGTAATACATTATAATGTTAAAAAAATGTAATAAAATTTTGACTAATATAAAATTTGATATGTTAATAATAATAATAATAAGTTTTGATATGTTGAAAAAAATTATATAATAACTAGTTTAACAGAAGCCATACTTAAAATTATTATATAAAAAATTATCTTTTGTTAAAAAATGTAAGACATTTTTAATCGAATCTCACCCTTAATAAAATAGTTACCTACTTTTTAATACCTACTTTTTAATTAACTCTATCTTTTCATATTTATCCCTATTAAATACCCTATAATAAATATAAAGTCATTATTAATAGAGATATTTTTTAAAAAAAGATAATAATTATATCTCAAAAGACTAAAAATGCCTTACATTTTTTAACATAACTCTTCAAAAAATGCCTTATATTTTTTAACAGAGTCAGTATAATAATCTCTAATTAAATCGCGAACTCTATTTATTTTTTTATCAAAAATCACACTTAAAATATTAATAGTAAAATGAAAATAATTGTACAAAAATAGTCCTAGGAATAAAAAATATAAAGAATTTTTTTGTGACAAAAATATAAAGAAAGATCAAAAGTAGAAAAGTCATTAAAATTTTTGGGGTAACATGATCATATCAAAAATCAAAAGGATCACATTTCCAAAATACATTGTAAAAATATCTCTCCATAACTTTCACCAAATCCACATTATGCAACATTTAGAAAGTTAGTTTGGAGTGAAATGTAGTATTCAAATAACATCTCACTTTCTAAAAAGTGAGAAAGCACTTTGTAAAAGTAAGATGTGGGCTACCCAAACGGACAAATTATAAGTACAACTAAAACTCAAAGCAATCTTTTCATTATCCATAAAATAATAAAATATATATTAGGAAATTCAATGAATGTTAGTTAAGTTGTTAAATTCTATCCGGATGCTTCAATTGCAATTTTTTATATTTCGAAAAGTTGCAATAGTTTCATGAGTATAGGTTTATAGGGCATCCTGGTTTAAAAAGAAACAGAAAAGAAAAGAAAGGGCATTGAACATGCATTGATTATATTTTTTAAAAAAGAAAAAAGAAAAAGTTTCTTGTCGTCTTGAAACTGCATCATTCAAGCATTTGCCGGCATCTCAAGCACAAATGAAGAATTATTACCTGGTCCCGTTTTGGCAAAATGTATAAATAAACTGAACTAAATCAACCATAAGCACACCTATAACTGTTAAACATCATTTCATAAGCATATATAAAACTAGCCTAGTCTTTCTATTTCTCAAATAATAATAATTATTTTAAAAAAAAAAAAAGGTTTCAATGAGGAACCGTTGCAGTTGTAGTCATGTGCCTTGGGTCAGTAAGAATGGAATATATGTTGACAAAACCAACTTGCCTCAGAGTTGCTCCCATATCAGTCAAGTAGTACTCATCAAGGAATGGTTCTGTGCTCTTCATCAATGTGAACAGCACTGGGGACAGTTCCTACAACACCAATACCAACAACTTCGATGATTTTTCTCTTTAATTTCAAGGTATCCAGCAATGTCAACAACCAACAAGCAAAGCTATTTTATTACATCCAGTTAGATGCAGCTCTTTAAGTACTATCAAGTTTTTCAAATACTTCTGTCATACAGCTAAAAAAGTGGACTCTGCAGAAGTCATGTCCATTTAGAAAATGTTATGTCAATATGTCAATTTGAAAAAGCAACATCTCTGTAGCTTATATCAAGTGATTTAATAAAACATGTAATTTGTGATCTGCATATCATCCACAGTAAGCACAATGAGGATGCCAACATTTAATCCAAGATCACCAAGGAGATTGTGATGTGCTGTTAGGGACAAAGAAGTTTTCAAAAGTGGATGAACATCATTTACAACCAAAATTTAGACCTTTAGGTTGTAGGCTCATCGTTTGTGCATTGTTTTACATGTTAATTCTCTCACATGTTCAGTGCCAAAATACAAAGAAAAAGAAAACTTCAGAGTAACTTTTGCCAAAGGTGATCAAAATATGATCAGGTGCAGAAAAAGCTGGCTCATACCTGAAGAATCTTCGATTTTGGCTGCAGAAACGTGAACAATAATATGAGTGCTTACGATAGCATCATAACACATTCTATTACGGTAAAAATAAATACATAAAAGAAGAAAAAGGGAAGAGATATACCGAATTATCAGTCAAAGCTATGGTGCCTCCAGGTCGAAGGAGACGAAATGCTTCTTTTACTAAGTTTACTATAGCTCTTTCAGGACATTCATGAAGCTGCATAAAAATGGTAGTAACTATCAATGTCCAGTCCAAAACCATCATATAAAAAGATTGTAGAAATTCACTTGTGATATGATGCAATAACTAGTAGGATATAAATCTCCTGGGTCCATGAGCCACAACTTTCTTAATTACGTCCGTCACTCTAAATTTACAAATATCTCAACGTTGGCAGTTTTGATTTACTAGCAAAGATAACATGCATATAGAAAATTAAAATCTTCTCCAAAGCTTTATAAGAGAAATACCAAAATAGGAAGGCGAGGCATACCACAAAAGCAATGGAAACGAGGTCAAAAGACTTGGAAGGCAAGCCTGTGTTTTCTCCATTTGCATGTATCCAGCTTATGGAATGTTTACGTGGTTCTCTTTTCTTTTCCTTAAGTTGAGCTACAGCAAGAAAAAAGGTGACAGATCTAGCCCCTGGACAGAACATATCAATCATAAAGTGAGTCTTTAGCAATTACCAAGCATATGTAAGGCTTCTTTTATTAAAGTGTACCAAGAATGCTTTTACATTATGCAGTATTGAAGAAGCGAGTTTATTCACATAAAGCTCACTCACAGTAACTTCGGCATTGGGAAACTTGTCTGCAAGATGCCTTGTGCTTTCACCAACAGAGCATCCAATATCTAGAATGTCACTAATCATGGATGTTTCTGAATACTGTAGATGGTGTTGTTCAGTTGCTTGGAGCCAGTTGCCACGAAGTATCTGATTTGCTTCATCTACTGAAGAAGCATCTGGAATTGCCCGTCTCACCATTGACAAAGTAGCAGCCTCTGCCTCAGCTGCTGCCTATCATATAACATGATTTAAAACATATAATAAAAAGAAAAATTTCATGTTCAGAATGCTACAACACATAATTTAATTGGTTTGCTTCTGTCATCATGTTCAGACAATCCTGGTCGTGCATCAGAATGTTAAGCAGTACATTTACAAGAGCAAGGTACAAGTCTAAAATTGCTCCATATAACAAGTAATGGAATCTTTTGATGGTGTTCTGCCTTGTCTACATCAGAAAATGTTTGTTTAATGGGGAAACAATAAACAAATAGCATCTGGTTTTCAATATCCCCAAAAAATAAATGTTGAACTGAAGAAAGCAAGATATGCAGTATATAGAAAATACACAACTATTTCACCCAACAAAGAAGAGAAGTGGTTGAGCATCCATAGACTATGGAAAAGTTTATAGGGAAAATCACTCTAAGATCCCTTGTAAGGATTTTAATTATCAAGAGGTCCCATAAAATGCACAAGATATTCTCAAGTTGTCATTTTCCTTTGCCAAATTATAATTGCACAGGATTTAAGACTTGAGAGTATTTTGTATATTTTATAAGACTTTAAGATAATTGAAATTCTTGTGTGAAACTTCCCAGTAATTTTCCCAAGTTTTAAGCAGCACCTTACCAGCCATGTAAGATTGCCCTCATCATATGCATGGAAAGGATTCAAGTAATCTGTACAATTAGGCAGTCACTCTATCATTACACTCGGATTAAAGATGTGAGACATTAGCAAGTGAGAAGCAACTATAGTGTGGGGGGACAATGCTGGGAGTAAAATTTCATATTGAGGTATGGAAGAAAAAATGAACATCTTTCCGCTGACAAAAACCATTCAAAAGTGAAAATTGTGTGGTGAAATACGTAATTCAAATTCAGAAAAGCCATACTGCACTAGAATTTGAAACTAACAACGAGCCAAATCTTTCTTCCCAACTTATAATTGAGTAATCTTTCAGAATATGATCATGAGTTCATGGTGCTTCTACCAAACTAGCAATTTTGCATTAATATAAGTATTTCAATTCAAAACATAAAAATAAATGACAGGAACTACTAACTGAAACTCAATTCCAAAAGTTCGTGTACAGAAAGGAAACCTAAGGTGTAACACAAATGATTCAATTCAAAGGAGGCATTGCTTCCTATAGCAAAAACAATTTCATACATTAAAATTACTGATTAACCTAAGAACAAAATCATATGGGCTATGGCTATAAATAATTAAATATAATGCTTCTCAGAAAAAGATAAAGAAAAGTAATTCAAACATGCTTAATACAAGCAATACATTCATTTCCAAATTTTATTGCATTCAACTCTCTGAGAGAACGTATAACAATGCCAGTGAAGAAAACAGAAAGTAGAAAGGTAAAATTCTGAAAAGTCCATGAAGAAAATTACAATCTGGGTATACTAGCGAGTGGTTTTGAATGCTTTCCAGCTCCTGATACACATCTGACTCTAAAATCTCTTTCGTCATTTCCCTCCAAGGTATGTTGTTCTTCTCAGCTGTACTGTGCCCATCACATCGAAAAATCACATTCATTCTCCAAAAAGAACACGTTTGGTTAACTCGAAAATTTCAAAAACACCAATATATATATATATATATATATCATAGATGTTTCAAGGATTTTCATATTTAATGATACTATCAGATGCAAATATAAGCCATACACACCCAATAACGTTTTCAAATAAGGCAATGTGCCAGACACTATTATCCAAGATATCAAGGTAAATATTTAGTTTCAAGGAATCTTTCAGAATATGATCAAGTGCATGGTGCGCGTCTCAATCTAGTTATTTTGAATTAACATAATAGCTTCACTTCAGTTCAAGATATATGGAATGAAAACGCAACCCAGTCTCAAATCCGAAAGATCCTGTATGCCGGATGAGTGAGAAACCTAAGTTCAAAAGCATATAATGAATGCTATTTAAAAGATACGTACCTTTCTTTGGCAAAAACATTTTGACTACCAAGAAATTTTTTAGCATAATGCAGCATAACAGACATAAGAATCCAAGAATAATGCAGTTTACATTATATAGTCAATAACATCAGACACCCTGCAAACATAAACTAGTGGGAAGAGAAATTGACCTTATGAGGACCTGCCTTGCGCCAAGCTTGAGGATGGAGTACAAGGGCTTGAAGGAAATGAGAGCTGCGACGAGACGAGAGAGGGGGGTGTGTCCAGTCCACTTGGGTCGCACCAGTCGTCCTTCTTCAAAAGTACCGATTGATGCGTCCGACGCCGCCATGTGAACCACGAAGGAAGGCTGTCTTCTTGTTCTTGAGGTGGCATTGGCGGCAGAGATAACAGAGAGATTCTGAAGAGATGGCGACAGAGCCATTGTGTTCTGCGGGTGGGAGAGAGGCAGGAGAATCTCCAACAATGGGGTCATTGCAGTGCTGAGACATGAGATAACGGCTGCACTATATCGCCACGTCATCAACTGCAATGGACCGCCAGATTCCCTCCCTATAGTAATGCGCCACGTGGAACTATGAAAAAACCATTATATCACCCTTTGTTCGTGGCCAGAAAAAATAATGCAAAATTCTGTTGAATTTGTGCTTTTTATATATAACTAGATAGACTAAATTTTTCTATGTATATTTGATAAAAATTAAATAGAAACAATAAAAATAAAAAAACGTATTAAAAAATAAAAGTGCAATAAGTAGGTTTATGATAAATAAGAAAGAAATTCTACACACAGCCAGTGAGAAGAAATAAAGAAAATGTTTTTCATCCGTCAGTGCCTTACTCTATAATTAGACATAGATTTTTATTAAAAATCATATATATATATATATATATATTAAAAGAATTAAAATGTGATCATCACTCATCATTACAGAAAAGTGCATCTCCCATCAAGAATAAAACTAAAAAAAATATAAAGTTAAATGAATAAATAACCTTTTAAACTTTAGATTCAATAGTATTATAAGTCATGAACTTATTTATTATATAAATTATTTTTTCACCTTTTAAAAATATTACAATCTAACTCCTATTGTTATCAAAAGTTAAACTTAACTGATCATTGATCAGAAAATAATAAAAAAGAGCCTTAAAATTATAAAAATGAAAAAAAAATAGTCATTTCCTGTAATTTTTGAGTCATTTATTATAATTTTTATTTTTTTTGCAATTTTTGAGATTTTTTTTGTCATTTTTTAGCCAACTAACAGTTGAAATTAATTTTTGTTAATGGCAAAACCAAATTGAGAGAATAATTTGTATAATAAATGAGTTTAAAATTTATGGTGCTACTAAAATTAAAATTCAAGGGGTAATTTGTTCATTTATCCAAAATCTAAATATATAATGTTTTCTCTCTAGTGGAGGTTGCTCGAACTGCATAATGATTGATTTGATCTCTGTCCTCTGACCCTCAAGCCTTAATTTTCGTTTAGAGCAAGAACAGTTGAATTAACAATTTGCATAATTAATTGTTTAATAAACATATCAAGTAAAAGGCCACGAAAGCCCTTTAAAAGACTAGTATCTTCTGTGGAATATCATCCTCACGAAACTTAAAAACAGCATGATTACACTAGAGAGGTGCATTACCAAAAAGTAGAATAGATATTTCAAACATGCTTTAATCCATCAACCAAATCACATTGTTCTTGTAATTTCTAATCACATTTCTAATTACATTGTTCTAGTAGCTGAATCTTTTAATAAAAGAGTATGGAGTGGACAAGTGTGGTAGGGAATGGATGAAGATTTTTGAGCAAGGCCTGAGACTGCCAAACAACCAATTACTACAAATGGTGCTCACAACAAATCTCCTAAAGGTGATGAACTGAATATAGAAATTCTCCGTCTCTTGCTGGCTCCTAACAGATCTTCTGGAGAAGAAAATCTATCAAGTACAGACCTAATAGCTTGATGAACAGAGACTGCAAGAACCTGACGATATGCAGCATCTTCAATTATGTTCTGTTCTCTGCAGCTAATTATAACAAACATATTCTTCATCCTGCCTCCCAAGGTTGCAATTTCTGCCATCATTATCCTGAGATGTAGAGCATCAAGTTCTTGTCTTAGATCAGACAACAACCCAGGTTTATATTCACAACATAGCGATGCCTTGATCGAATACGGGAAGCCATTTGAACCATCCTCCTGTTCTTCAACTCTTATTTCATCGTTGTCCTTTGGTATCATCAAACCTTCACATGCCTGTGCTGCATTCCTTTTCAGCTCTTTCAAATGTCTGATAACCTCTCCAAGTAATGACGCTTTGTCCATCTACAAGTTACAGACGAAGAAAAGCACTTCTTCAGATTCTCAAACCATTGCATGAATGATTCAACGTGTTCATTGCTACTGACATCTTAGTTTCATGATTCAAAGAATAAGCTTAACCTGGTTGGATGCTTAATATCAGAAAGGAAATTTTGAACCATGTTTATGAACATCAAGAGGTAAATACGATCAAAAGCAATAAACTAGAAACCGGCCTATATGGATATAATCTCTATGTATTCTGGCCATCAAAATAGGCTACTTAATACCTATTAAAATGATTTCCATCATTTAAGAACCCAACTAATATTTTTCATACATCTGAACACAATTAATATTTTTCACTGCAATAGTTGTTGAGAAGAAGGAAAGTAAATAATAAATCATCTTGCAATCTCGAGATACCAAATATATGAAACTGATTCAAACAAATGGTTTTTCTGGTTGAATTATGAAGTGGAACAACCTAATTGCAGTAAATAAATTAATTATCCGCCTGGTACAATTGCATATTCCGTAGAAGCAAGCAGCAAAACTAATTTCCCATAAGTTGACCACAAAACAAATTATGTTTCGACGCTTTTTAGCACAAACTGAAGTCAGCAAGCAACACAAGAGAGAACAATGGAACAAACCTTTTTAGCGCCTGGAACTACACTCCTAAGGGTGTCAAGATGAGCATTAATCCTTGCTCTCCTTCTCCTCTCTGCCTCGCTATGGTTCTTCAAACTTTCAATACTTCTATCAGTGGACGCAATCTTGCGCTCCAGTTTAGCAGGGGCCGCCACAAGCTCTCCCTTCTCTCCGTCCAGGACCAGAGAAGAAGATGAAGCAAGCCCTCTTCTCATTGCAGCAGAGTTATCCAGAAAACCATGAGGAGTCCTCTCTGAGGCATTTCCTCGAACATCAGAACTCCAATCAAATGCTTCTTCCATGGCCGAATTACGAGGTCAAGGGCCAACACAAAAGGGTAGGACTTTGCAGGGACAAGACCCAGAAGACAAGGTTGTTATGGTGGTGGCTGTAATTTCCATGAGTGAAACAAGAAAAAGCCTGGTTCTGTGAGAGAGGAAGTTTAATGAAGGAATGGAAAAGTGAGCAAATTTGTCATGTTGGGTTTGGATTGGACCGAGTTTTGGAATGAAAGGTGGAGCGTAGTCAAAGTGGAGACTCAGAAAGGGCCAGTGAATGCTGAGGCAGAATTACACAGAAGGCGAAGATCGCATGAGGCAAGACTACATCCCCTGTTTAGGTGGGGGACTCCGTTTTAAACTAAAAATGGCATGCCCACTCATCAAATTTATTTTAATAAAAAAATTATAATTTAAAATAAGTTATTGCTATTTATTTCAAGTTATATTCTAGTTTACATGTTGGATATTGTTGATGTATAATTGTTAGAGAAAACTGTAACTTTTGGCCCTCAAATATTCTTTAATTATCAATTCAATCTTTAAATTGATATGAAACAACACATTCTTTATAATTTTTTTTAATTTGGTATAACTCAATCATATAATTCCTTAATGCAATAGATTATAAAGATTAACTTGTATTGAGTCAAAGTACAAGGATTAAATTGGTAATTAAAAGAATATGACCTCATGGTTATAAGTTGATAATGATGTATTTGTTAATAGTGGAAAGAGCAATTTATCTCATGTCTACTCTAACTTGATTTAATTTAACAATTAAAATTTGGCATATAAAATAATAGCAGCACAGGTTGCTTTTATTCATGAGAGAATAAAAAGTAATAAAATTATTATTCTAAAAGCTCTAGATATTTTCAAGTTTAGTAATTTTATAACTTTGAATGAATAAATTTATAATTTTTATTTTAAATTTAATCATATATTTAATTTAATCGTGTGTGGATTTTAAATAAATTTTAATCATATATTTAACTTAGTCAAATTTTTTAACGATCAATACTTGAAATTAATATTAAAAATTTGATAAAAAGAGTAAAAATGTTTCGTTTTGATGATGTTAAAGTTAAAATTACTCTAATAAAAATGTTAAGATATTGGGTACTCCTTAAAAATACTTCAAAAAAAAAATGCACATTTATCTCTTTTTTAAGTTACCCATGGATAGTCGAGTTCCAGCAATGTCTAGGTAAAAGACATCTATTGAATCTGAATTAAAAGGCATTAGATCAAGTTTGAAAGTGTGTTAAGATTTAAGTTTTGAAAGAGTCTAGATTCATTAACATTTACTAGGGGGGATACATATGATTTTGAGGGAATGTGATCCAAATCATCCCCTCACGCCAATTGTATACCAAATATAAGATTATCTTTGTCTTCTGAAAGAAGTAGAAATATTTTTCTTAGGAAGGGAATCAATCAAGCGTGTTGATCTATTGGCTTCGAATGCACACAAGAAAAATCAAAGTTTTTGGGTACTTAATGATGTCTCTAGGGTCTGTCAGAAAATTGTTGGTCAGGAAAAGAGCTTGTGCTCTAATAGTCTAGTGGTTAAATTTTTATAGCTTAATCCTTCAAGTTTTGGTTTGCCTTTTCCATTGGGGGAAAAAAAACTACCTAAACAAAGAATTTTAATTACATAAATTTTAAATTTGAGATTTAAAATCTAAAATTTAAATTTATCAATTCAAACATTACCTAATAATATTTTAATAAATTTTTTAAAGTTAGATTTGTCAAAAATAACACATGAGATTTTAATAGTATTTTAAAATTGGTTAGGATTTAAATTAAATTAATGGGTCCTAGTTGGATTTAGTTGTCATCCTCGTTTTATTCTTGGCCATCGCCTCATTGATAATTTAGGTTAAGAATTGCAATTCTTCCTGCCTTAGCTAACCTTTTTAGACCAGACTGAATGAAAAGCTTCATTGTGCCGTGACTTTCGGGCCTTGTCTTTGCTTTCCATAATTATTAAACAAAACACAGATTTTGAGGTGTCATAAAAGGTCACATTCAAGAAAATAGAAGTGTAATAAAATAGTAGTACAACTTTTGACGTGTTATTGTTAAAATTGCTAGAAATAATGAAATATTCTCACTTCCATCTGTTTTCATCTAACAAAGGGGAAGAAATTGTCAGCATATGCATAATAAAAAAAAAAGTGAGATAAATATAATGGCGGATACTATCTAATATTTATACATCTATGTATTATATAATATAAAAATTTAAAATAAATTTTTAAAAAAAAATGTATTTTGATAATTTTCAAATGTTAATAAATTTAATTATCATAATTAGAACATTTATTGAATAAGTGAATTTAAACTATTCATTATATTCAAATCCACAAGCCAACACGCCCACATCCACTTTAATACTATAAAATGGCTGTTAATTTAATTATTATAAATAATTTTTTCTTATATAGCAAGCTTATATTTAAACCAATAAAATCTTTTAAAATGCAAACCAAGGGTACAAATGAAAGAAAATAATTATACAACATATATCTTCTAAAGTAACTTATATTTAAGGCTAAAAAAATTCTTTTAAAATGTGGCCAATATTAAGAACTAGAGAAAGAAATATAAAGAAGTTGCAGTACGGTTGATTTTGAGGTGTGTACACATCTGTTATAATAATAAATAGGACTGCTGAGCATTATATATATTTTTATCCAGTTGCACAGGTCAGATGGGAAGATTTAGGAAGAATCTGAATCAAATAAGGATATATTAAGAAACAAATCAGTTGTTAATAGAATCAAATAATGAAGCATGATGTGAAAATGGGCTTTGTTAATGAGCAGAAATTGCGTGTGCGTCTCTTGGGCGTGTGGAAACGCCCGCAATGCTTGAATCTTGCTTGAGATTCATTGGCGGACGCATGTGCTAAGGGCTATTAAGACAGTTTCCTCAATAAGCAATTTCTAGCTTTTAAGTTAGGCAAAAGCCACAAGCCACTTCTTTTCTTTTTTTAAAAAAAAAAACGAGGATTAATTAATGTGCTAATTACGGCTTAATTTTGACATTAAGCTTGTGAGTAGCATGGCTTAATCCATCAGCCGCGTCACTGACAAGGACACAAATGAATTCTTTATTTTCCTAATGGCCACCACCAATGTCTCATTCAGTGAGCCTCTCTGGAAAGCAAAACTATTAGGCCACTGATATGACACAAATCTTTTACTATAATCCTCGCTTTATAAAATTTCTAACATGAAGTGCGTTAGTTAGGTTGGGAATGACAAATTTGATGTTCCTTGAGTGAGGTGGTTGATTTAAACTTAAAAATGGAAAAGGACTTGATCAAACTGAAATTAAAAAAAAACAAATTATAATAATTCAGTTTGAATGGTCTTGTAGGTTTTAATTTGGTTATATGAAATTTAATTGTGCATATATTCTTCTGTTCATTTTTTTTTCTTTTCCACTGTTAAAGGCCCAGTGAAATAGCCATTTTATTTTGTAATTCATGAAAAAAATTAATAAACCACACTACCACTGCATTAAAAACTAAATTATTTGATCATGTTTTAAATAAGATTGTCTCTAATAAAACATGTGAGTAATAAAAAATTAATTTATAGAAAAAACAAAACAACACGGTGAACAAATGATATTGATCACCTAAATGTTTCTTACTCAACCATATAAGAGGCTAAGCATGTGGAGAGAAAAACTAGGGGAAACAAAAAGGTGAGGTAGTTCAAGGTTTCGTTTCTTAACTTGATCATTTTTCCCAAAACAAATTTAAAAAAATTATATATAATCCAGTTTGTTCAATAACTTATATATTGAATTAAATCAATCAATTGAAATTTTCATTAAAATAAAAGTCAAATCAAATTATACAAAAGAATAGATTGAATTCAATTTGATTTGATTCAGTCTGGTCTGCTTACTCTTAGTGGTTGGGACTTAGGATAGTTGTTCCTATTTAAACATGAATAAACTCAAATTTGATCAAATAATATCCAACATTAAATGGCCACTAAAAATGTTAAGACAATATCCCCTGTGGTCCTTAATAAAAGATATTGTTAATTACTTCACAATTCAAAAAAAAAAAACAGTTGAGATCAATCTTCTAAAAAAATTATACATCTTTCAAATTATTATTCTCGTTAAATATTTTATTTAAGTGTCTTAATAATGACAATTGAAATTTTAGTT
This sequence comes from Prosopis cineraria, assembly GCF_029017545.1. Lineage (NCBI taxonomy): Eukaryota > Viridiplantae > Streptophyta > Magnoliopsida > Fabales > Fabaceae > Prosopis > Prosopis cineraria. Next base: position 6,671,335 of record NW_026555337.1, read on the forward strand.
TATTGATTTCTTTTCAAAAGAAATAATGAATAAAGTATTGATATAATTTGAATAAAAAATAAAAAATTTATATTTTAAATTGAGTAGAGCTTCTAAAAAAATGCTATGGAGGGGCGGGAGTAACTAGTAATTATATCATAACCTTCTCCATCATCTGCCAGCAACATAAGCTAATCAACTTTATCTTACACGGAAATAAATATTAAGTTTACAAATAGAGCACTGTAACTTTTTTTGTTTTCCATAAAAGTCTAATCGTTGACTAATAATAACTGTTTGTATTTTGCCAAAGATTATAATATAAATAGGTTTGAAAGAGAATTAATTTGTATTAAAACAACCCAAAGTCAAACAAACGAACCAAACAATTTAGTTGAATCAGTAGAAAATGTGTCTACCTTTGAGGGCCAGGTTGTATTTTGCATAGGAAAATATGGACCGAAGTCATTGACCCAAAGAAAAGTCAAAGAAGAGCCGAACAAATTTCGAATAGCCAGCTGCCCATTAGGCCCAAAAGATGCTAATAGGCTAAGCCCATTCTTATACTAAAAAAACACGGAAATAAAATTCTCCAAAAGATGCTAATTAATTACGTTTTTAAAAAACTATAATTATAATTACAACATTCTCTCTATTTAAAATTATAAGTCATTCTTTAGACATCATGTGTAAAAATATAAACATTTTGGTATTTTTTAGAAGTAGTTAATGATATTTTTAAAATACGCCCTTAGTGAATATTTAAAACTGATGATATTTTCATATTAAATAGGAGCTGACATGAAAAAAAAGAAAATGGAATTATTAACTGTTTTTATTAGAGGTGAAAGTTAAAAATTGTATAATTTTGACGGAGGGTGTAGGATGTAATATTTATTAACCATTACCATAAGTACACCCGTGCTGTTAGGAATAAAATATAGAAGCTATAAATGAAGAGAAAGAAGAGAAAGTGAAGAATATAAGCAATACAAATGAAAATAACTTCTCTTGTATTTTTTTCATTATTTACAAATTATAATACAAATAGCATACTTTATTATAGGCATGATTTTACATTAAAGGTTACACAAGTAATAATGAACAATAAAAAATAATTAACACTCATCGAAGGGTTTTATGAAAGAAAATCAAAGGGCGAGGGAAATTGACATTTATATGACTCCTAATGTCCATAACACATATACAACATTCCGTTCAATTAATCATGTATTTAGGATAGGAGGGAGGTCTCCGGATTCTCTCTGTATTCACGAAGAGATGGATGGAGGGTGTATATACATCTCATGAGCATAAAACAAGTGGCCAAGCAAGCCTAATATTGAGAAATCATTTGAATTTTAAAACACACTACTTTTATTTTAAATAATTTAAAATAAAAATAGTATTTTAAATCACTAGACACTTTTAAAAAATTAATATTTTAAAATATAAAACATTTTTTGTCAAGAAATATAAAATTTTTTTAATCTTTCAATAATAATATTTTTTAAATATTATTCTTCCTATTATATTATTTCATTAACATTTTCCACAAATGGATCATTACATGAAGATTATTTTCAAAAAATTTTATTTTTATTTTGAAAAAAATAAAATTATAAAGTACTCCCTTCATTACAAAATATAAAATATTTTTAATTAAATCTCACCCTAATAAAGTAATTAATTATTTTTAAATTAATATTATCTTTTCATATTTTTTTTTTTAATAAAGTATTTCACTTTACAATAAATATAAAGTAATTTATTTATTATGAGTACCTTTGAAAAAAAACATGATGATTATAACTTAAAATACTTTATATTTTTAAATAAAAAAAGTATATTTAATGAATTTTATTAATATGTATGATTTTATTTAATAATATCTTATAAATAAAAAAATGCCTATCATATACTCTTCTATTAAAAATATGAGACATTTTTAACTGAATCTCACTTCTCAATAAAATGATTAACTATTTGTAAACTAATCATATCTTATTTATCTCTATTAAAAACCCTGCAATAAATATAAAATCATTCATTAATAAAGGCATTTTTGGAAAAAAAAAAGTAATGATTATACCTCAAAAGATTAAAAATGTCTTATATTTTTTAACATACAGCTCCTCAAAAATATCATATATTTTTGAATGGAGGAAGTACAATAGAGTAGGGAGCAATTTAGACTCTAAAAGTTGAGTTTTATGTAAAGCATATATACAAGGTTGTTAAACTTAAAATTTAAGTAAACTCATAATAGGAAGGTAAACTCAAAATGTAAATTTGAATTGTAAACTTATAAGAGTTTACTTCTATTAATAAATAACTTTAAAAAATATATGATTAAATAATTAAAATATAAAATACGATCATAATTTAATTTAAATATATTTTAAATATATATTATTGACCTTAAATTTATCTACATTTATAGATTATTATACTTAAAATCAAAATTTTAAAATAGGGCAACTTATTTTTAGTTTTTTTTTTTATTTTTTAAATATTATTTTTTTAATATTATTTTTATTAAACCCTATTCTACCGTTTCTATGAGCCAAGTTTTTACATAATATATATATATATATATTTTATTCAACGAGTTTATGAGTGGGTTAGTATAATTTTAAAAACTAAAAACATAAAAATGATAAACTCAAGAAATTAACTCATGAATTTAGCTAAATTTTATTTAACTTAAGTTTATAAGTGAGTTAATGGAATTTTATAAATTATAAAGATAAAAACAATAAATTCAAAAAGTGAACTCAAAAATTTGACAACAATGTACACACACATATATATCCACTTACTCCTTTGTGTGCACAAATGTATTGATTAAACATTAGTAAACGATAACCATTTTAGCATGACTCATATATCCACTTGCTCCTTTGTGTGCACAAATGTATTGATTAAACATTAGTAAACGAGAATCATTTTAGCATGAGTCATGCTATAATTAATTCGTTAACTAATAAAAGAATTTAACAAGCATATTGGCGCCGTGATTCTGATCCAGTCATCGCGATCCAAATACAAATAGATTCCATTCGAGTGACCAAAAATTTCCAATTGACAATTCCACACCTGATCTTTTTATGGCAACTAACCATTTACGTAGATGGATTCTCACAAATAATTGGAAATATACAGTCGGAGTAGTATTCCAGTAAAACAAAAACTGATAAATTCATGCCGTACGGACAAATCCCTCTCAGACAACTGCTTTGGCTGCACTTGCAATCCTGGCCACCAATCTGCGTGCTCCTTACCATCCGGACCAGTAATTGCTGAACCTTTCATTTCTCCCTTGGCATTCACAATGACGCCACCATTTATTTCACATCAAACGACACTTAAACACTGTCCTTTCTGCGCCTTGGCATGCCACCCCGCCCATGAATCGTGTATTACAAGTTTCATTATTTAAAAACAACTCGCATCCCTATAAATACAAATTCATCAAACCTCCATACTTAATTCCATCGCCTGTTTTTAATTTATTTTTTTTAAAAAAATCAACTTGAAAAAATTATTACACCTCAGTTTAATTACACTATTAAGCTGACTTTACATGTAATAATGTGACACTCGAGATGTTTGAAATTTTTTCCTTAACTGGCCTCTCTCCGTACTTTTAACGTGTTAAGAGTTAAAAGTATATTCCTTTCGATCTTAATTATAATTATAAGATAAAATTAATAAATTTTACTATTTGCAAGAAGTGGCAGTTGATATTTTAAATTTATAAAAAAAATGTAACTTTTTGAGTTCACTCTTCGCTGGAATTAATAATCAAAATAAAGTGCGATATAAAAAGTAAAAGCATGCAAACTTGTTCCAATTTAAGAGTGTTTGGCTGGAACAAAATTAACTTCCACGTCTTTGTCTTATATTTATATTTAAGATTGATCAAATCGAATTTTAAAACTGTCCTATAATAGAAATCGATAAGTATATACTAATGGTCTTGGTGCCATAATGGCACCAAGTAAGCTACCCACATGTCCTACACAACACAAATTTAAATATTACAGGTAATATATTCATGCGAACTGGTTTTGTTATTTATTTCATTGTAAAGCCATGTATTAGACACTTGACATCTTGAAGTGAATGAGAACAAATTCTGCCTCATTTATCTTATCGCTCTAAATTCTCACTTGTTCTTATCAACTTGATTTACCCTACCCCTCCCCTTATATTTCAAAAAATAGTAAATCACGTTTTAATATTAAAATAAAAGACCACTTAAGAAGATTGAAATATTATCTGAACATGCTTAGAAGTTTTACCAACAAATGGTGGGTAGTTTGTGTGAACAAAATGCTATTCTTGAAACAAGACCATTTAATTTGGTGTTTTAAAAAAGAAAAAAAAAAAAAGAAAACGTTTAATCACAGTCATGGTCATCGGAGGCATGCTGATTTATTAATTATGATGACATGCAGGCACAACCATAAGATTCCCAAATCTAAAGCAAAAGAATGAAGGGACAGGCATGGATGAGACTTGCAAGTTGGCTTGCACTTTAAAAATTAAATAATCCATAACATATTTAATATGATTTTCTCCCCAACAAGACCAGGAATATGATTAAATTTAGTTAAGTTGCTTAAATACCTTACAAATTTAAAATTCTCTTAAAAATGTCCAAACTGGGAAGTACTGGACTATTTTTATTCCCCAAAAAAAGTTAATATAATTAGAAACTAGCACTTGCTTATTCACATGGACTTTTATTTAATAAAATAATTTAATTTTAAAATATAATTTTTTATAAATTTTAAATAGTCATTAAAAGCATTTAAAAATTCATCAATTACTTCTAAAATCATTGAAATAATTTATATTTTTAAACATCATAATTTTAAAAAGTAGTTAACTATATACTTCTTACGTTAAAAAATATAAGGTATTTTTTTAAAAATTTGATATTAAAAAATGTAAAGCATTTTTATTTTTTTATATGTAATCATTATTTTTTTTAATATCTCTATTAATAAATAATTTTATATTTATTCTAGAATATTTAATAGAAATAAATATAAAAAAATAAATTTAATTTAAAAAGTAAGTAATTATTTTATTAACGGATGAGATTCGATTAAAAATATTTTATTTTTTTAACAAAATGAACATATATATTTTTAATTGAATCCGTGAAGTTGATGATTAAAAAGTTGCTTTTATTGACGTCCTCTCTCGTTTAACCGGACACATTATGTCCACCGTCATAAAAGGTTAGGGCTATTTAAAATTATTTTTACTTCATTATTTTGAAAATTAATATTTTACAAAAACATGTTTTAAAATAAAAAAAAAAAATATGGTTATTCTTTTCATTTTTTTAATTTTTAGAACAATAATTTCATAATACTTCAAAGATTTTTTATTTTTTTATTTTTTGAAATAATATTTTGTTCTTTTATAATCCAAAACGCTCTGTGAAAACATTTTTTTTCATTCTAAAGAATAAAAAATAATTCTCAAAGAGATTGCCAAAAAAAACCCTAAGATTCTCTAGTCCCTATAGCCTGAGTTGCTAGTTAATTAATTGAGAATCCTTCATACTTTAATTTGATTGTTGTATTTTTTATTAAGATAATTTTATTTAAGATACTATTAAATATTAAATATAAATATATTTTTTAACATGAATTTAAATTACGATTCTCTATATTATAAAGGATTAGTAATGTAAAACAAGAAAGAAAAAAGAAAATAAAAAAAAAAAGATAGATAGTAGAGAAAAGAGAGTTAGAGATAAAGGAAAACACAAAAAATAAATATTTCAATATTCAACTCAATTTATTCAAAATTAATGTAAATTTAACTAAAAAACTTTAAGGCTATTTATAAACTAGAATATCAAAATAATAATAAATGAAACATTAACCTAATTTTAAAAGATAATTAGGATAATTTAAATTTACATATATAGGTATCCTATTTATTGAAAAAAAAATCTAAAATAATCATAATAAAGATACTAATGAGAAAATCTAATTAAACCCTAAATAATTTAATAGATATTTAATATCTTTATTCAAACAGTCCTAATAAAATAATTCTAAATATGAATCTTATTCATATTTCATCAATTAGCTACATCTAACGCCCATTGGGTGACCTTTTTTTTTTTTTTGTTAGCGCTGCAAATAGACTTAATTAAAAATCTCTCTCCCTCTTTCTCTTATTTTTTTTCGAAGACAAGAATAAATTCATTCTCTTAGGTCAAGAACAAGATTTGAAGCTTTGAGTTTGACAATTGATTACACTTGCCTGTACGAAGACGGACGAAAGGTTGTTTTTTGGCCCCCTTTGTAAAACTAGACAATTCAACAAAAATTAGTTCGTGTTCATTAAATCCTTAATCATAATTTTTATTTATACGATGTGGATATTGAACCTTCATCTATTATATTCTTTGTACTCTATTAGTTTTCTAACAGCTCATTCATCAGGCTTAACAGCACCAAACATGCGTGTCTAGTTATTTAGTAATTCAGATGGTTATTTCCCCCCCTGAATTCTCATCCAATTACCCAGCTTTTTTCACACGAATATCTTTATTTTTTTAAAATATTTGAATATAAGTGATATGAGAATATGAAAATAATATTTTTATTTATAAATAACTAATTTTAAGTTTTTACTAAAGACATAAAATTTTATTATTTAAATTAATAGAAGATAACAACTTTAAAAATAATTTTTATTACAATTATAGAAACTCAATATGATTAAACTTCTTATAAAACTTCTTATACATGTGACAACGGTAAATGTCTTTTAAAATCTATAAAATTGAAATAAAATGATTTGCAGCGTCAACGTTTGGCGCTGCCTCAAAGTTGATTGAATTGTCACAATCCTTGCTCTAAATTTCACCGACATCGCCGGCTCAACATGAATTAGAATTTAGAAAAGATAAAATAAATATACTTAATTTTTAAAAAAATATCTAGAATTTTAAACAAAACAGTTAAGAATAAAATTTTAATCTGAATTTTTAAGATAATAAGTTCAAAAATTCAAATGATTCATTATAAATAATTTCACCTTGCATTTTGTCTCTCTTTCTCGGTGTTCATCACTCACTTCACTATTTTATTTCACGCTTTTTTCTGGTCAACAGGTCAAACCTCTGCATATCTGTCATCCACAAAGCAAAAGCATGGAAGCTGGAGAGTGTCCTCAATGATTCTGTCCTTCCAAGACTTTTGCTTCCCGTTGATAAGACATTTTTTTAAAACATTTTAGTTTAATTAGTGATTTAGTGGTGCAATTTCTTTCTCCTTTACAAAAAATGCAATTTTTATTCCCTTCCAGATTTGTTCACATTGGAACATCTTGGGAGTTTATCATATCTGCATTTTGACTTAAATTTTCATTTCTATGTAGAAAATTGAGAGCTGGAAACGTTGCAATTAATTGGGTAACTTGGGTAAAAAAATATTAAATGGAGGAACAAGGAAAATTAAGGTCTTACATTTAGGCATGATACTTTTCACACTGTTCTAATTACAAGATATTTTTAAATAATATCACACATTAACGATAAATTTATTAAATATATTTTATAAATTTATTTTTTAAAAAAATAATATAAACTTATAAAAATACTATTCATTTAATAATTTATATTTTATGATATTTGTGAGAAAATATAATGAGAAATGTTAGGTTAAAAAATATCATTAATAAAATATTATTTTTGTTAAAATATTTTATATTTTAAGATGTTAAATGTTTTTCAAAAGCGTTTTATAAATTGAGTTAGAGGAAATATTATATTCATCAGATGGATTATTAATTCGTATGATAGCATGACAAATGTATAATGTTATAAACAAACTGGTGAATAGTTTTTAAAGTTCAAGAGTTGTTTGTTATTAGGTTTATGAGAGATAGGAAAAGGTAGATGAAAATTATTGATATTCTGATAATGTTGGTGCTTGAATTATTGTGACCAGTGATCGACAAGCGCGTTTCAAATGTAGTGATGTGAATAGTCGGTGTCTCGTTACCTGAGGACATGTTTGCCATTCATTATTTCCAGCAACCATACTATCCTTCTTCATATGCTCGCAAAACTTAATAAATTTCTAATCTTAATCATAGGAAGCAAAGATGTATTATATTAGCTAAAAAAAGAGTAATATATATGGCATTTTTTTAAAATATTTATGATCGTTTGTTATATATATATATATGTATATATTTTATTGTTAACTTATATTAAGCAACTTTCACGGTAAAACAATTTCACCCAACCAAACGTCCAGACCAGGTCATACACTCACTATTGTCGTTTATTAGATCATTAAAATTATCTGAAAATTGTTTTGGTTTTTAAACTTTACCCTTAAAAAATACTCCCTCCATTTTAAATTATTAAACACTTTTTAAAAATATTCAATGTCCTAAAATATAAAACCATTTGATAAAAATAAGGTTCCATTAATGATATTTTTTTTAATATTATCCTTTTTATATATTATTTTTTTAACATTATTTCATTGAATATTAAATGAAGGATATTTTTTAAAGTTTATATTTTTACTTTAAAAATGTAAAATTTTAAAGTATATTTAATGAATTTTATTAATATATAAAATTTTATTTAAAAATATCTTATAATTTAAGTTGGCAGGAGCACCATGCACTAGCCGGGGACATATATATATATATATATACTCTACCTAATAAATGATGAAAAAGAGTTTTAGGTTTGACTAACATATTATGATTAAACCAAATATTAATACATGTGGCGTACTGTATCCGCAGAAAAATAAAATGAAGCAGAGGACTAAATTTTATATGCGTTTCATATTTGTATGAAGCCAATAATTGGGCCAAGTTAACATGATTAAGCAAGAAGGTGACCTTGAAGTTTGAACCGTTCTTCGCCTCATTTAATAGTATTCATGGTAACTAAGTTTCTCAATAACTTTTACGGCTAATAAAATACCAATAATAAAGATGTTTTTCTTTTTGTGTATACATTTATTGCACGTCCTGCATGCGCGTGCCAAGATGGATTCAAAATCAAATGTGTGAACTAAATCAGCCTGAAAAGGGAAATAAAAATAATATAATATCAGTTCACAGCGAAACTTTTTTTAAAGGAAAAATCACAACCAAGAAACATATTCACAATTAAAAACTAATTAATTTTAATTTAACATTACAGTCCTAAAATCATAATTGTAATTGATCATGATTGTAAAAATATGTAATTGCCCTTCATCAAGTATATCCTTATCATAAATAAGTTATTATTTATAAAATAATAACACTTTATTTTATTTTAACAAGAAATAATTCATATAGTGGCAAGTCTAGAATAAAGTCATTTTTATTGATAGAACCAAGCATATTCATGTGATAAACAAGTCACTATTCACAAAATAATAACACTCCATTTCATCTTAATAAAAAATAATTCCTGTAATAAAAATGTTTCCATTAGCAAGTGCATTCATGCAGTGAACAAGTCAACATTCACAAAATAACAACACTTTATTTCATTTTAACAATAAATAATTTTCATAATAACAAGTTCAAAATAAATCATTTATATTAATAGAATTGAGTGTATTCATGTGGCAAATAAGTTACTGTTTGCAAAACAGCAACACCCCATCATATTTTAACAAGAAATAATTTCCTTATAATTCATCAAAGATACAATTAGGATGTATTTTTACAATCACAATTAATTATGGTTAGGGCCTTAAGGACTACAATGTTAAATCAGAATTTGTTAATTTTTAATTGTGAATATATTTCTTCAAGGGTCCTTCTTGTGATTTTCCCTTTCTCAAAAGCTCTACACTAAAATTTCAAATTAATGTTGCTGACATATTCAAAAGCAAAGGAAGATCGAGCAATAGCGCATAACATATGAAGTAACTAATGGATTACATGTGTCAGCACATTAAAAATAAACATCACGATAGCCATTGTATGCATTAATTTAATTGCGAGATATCTATCTATTGTTTTCAGTATGATGGGAAGATATTTTTGCTATCGGCGGCACTTTCTCTTTGTGCTTAAAAAAAAGGTAACTATTATCCATTAATATAAAACAATTTGTGCGTGCAACGATAGTAGCGCTGTACATAAATAGTGAATAGTATAAATTGTTTTAGGTTCTCTGGTCTCATTTTAATAGTTAACTAATTATGATAATTATATATATATATATATATATATTATTATTTAAAAAAAATTATCAATGAATTACCAAGTACTCCTCCGATTTACTTTATAGGTTACATTTTAAAAAAATGAAGTGATTTACTTTATAAGTTATTAGATTGATAATGATATTTTATTTTAAATGAAACATCTAAATTCCTTTAAAAAGTAAGAGAGAGAAAAATAAAAAAAATATTATATAATTTATCTATCTTTTGAGTATTATCTTTATAATTTTATAAAATTTTATTCTTTATATTTTTATTATATTAATATTAATGAAATTAATAAAAATAATTTATAAATAGAATTACGTAACAATTGAATCAACGGGTCGAAATGATGTTATTATGATAGTGCATGCAGTTCCGTTGGTACATGCCCCAAGCAGTGCGGAATCTCATGCCTGAATGCCCGCCAAATTTAACTGTGGACATCAAGTACACGTAAGCACTTCTCTCTGCGTAGTGTAGCACCGGAATCGGCTCTACAAATAATGTCTATTCAATCTCGGTAGGACAGCAAATTTTGTACTTTATCATAAAACATAAAATCAAGTTAGGAGATTCAAAATTAAAAGCCTTACCATCCATTGACACTACACTTTATTATTTTCCTTACTCACACTAAAGTTAATGCTCTCTAATCATCACATACATTACTATTACATGGAAATACCGTCACTACTATCCCAACATAATTAATGATTTAGATTCTCAAATTTTATGAATTATCTTTTTGCAGGGTGATTGGGGTTATAAAAGGGGGCTAAAAATAAGAATACCGAAAATTATGGGCATGGATAGAAAGTGGAAATGCAAATTATGTAATAATGCTTCCTGTTCATGGGGGTGGTCCGTCGTCATCGTGTTTAAAAGGAGAGAGAAGGAAACGTAGAAATATCCTTAACAGCTCGGGAAGGGAAACGCGAGGGAAAGAGGGAGAATCACAAAGAAAAATACGGGACGGTACTTCTCTCTCTCCCTCTCCTGTCATTTACTCTTTCTAGCCTACCTTCATATATACGTTCTTTGCTTCCTCACGGGACGCTATCCCCTCTCTTACAATTTCTCACTCTCCCAGTTCTCTTCTCACACGCCGTCTCTGTTTCTTAATCCCCATATGCTCCTTCTACCATTATCTTCCTTTTCAAGTTTTTTCTGTCCTGCACATATCGGATTCGCTGGTATTTTCTTCTTGTAGTAACTGGGGCTCGTATTTCGGGGAATGATTTTTGGGTCAAACAACGCAGAATAAGAGACAAAAAGAATGTCGCAGACTGGGAAGTCGATGCGGGGACTGGGGTTCGATTCTCTCGCTACTCGATTCCGCGATTTGTTGAGTTCTGACGAAAACAAGCCTGATTTTAAAGAACTCGATCTGGGTTCCCCTGTTTCTCCATTGAAAACCCGCGCTTCAGTTAATCCTGCCTGCGCCGGCGCTTCCAACACCTCCAGCTGCAGCTCGAGCTCCTCTGCAGGTTCAGTTTCCGGCAGCAGAAATGCCATAGCCAAGTTGCCCAATAAACCAGACGGGAAGCCCAGCAACAACTGCGGCGAGTCCCGTGAGACCAACTCGAACGCCTCCGAGAGCCTTCGATCCGCTTCGGCATCCCGGCACACCAAGCCGGGTCATAGGAGATCAGTTTCAGCTGGAGCCCCTTTAATATACTCCAGGGGAAGTTTTAGCGGCTCGGTGAATAACAGTCATTCAAATGGTGCAACTTCAGGGACTAATTTGCTCCCGGCCGGCAATATTTGTCCGACGGGGAAGATCTCAAAAACCTGTTTGGCGCCTCGAACGCCCAATAGAACTGACGTTTTGGGTTTAGGGGCGGTAAACTACGGCCGAGGCAACATAATGTGCGGTGGCGGGAAATTGGGAAATGGAAGGCACATTATCGTCGATGACAATGTCAGCGGGAATTCTCAGCTCGGAGGGGTTTCGGGCATTGTGAAGCGGGCAATGAGTGACTCTGATCCTGAGGGGGTGAAAAAAGCTGGAAATGAGCTCTACAGAAGCGGTTACTTTGCGGAGGCATTGTCGTTATACGATCGCGCAATTTCCATATCGCCCAAAAATCCTGCTTATCGGAGTAACCGTGCGGCAGCGTTGACAGCACTGGGGAAGTTGGCTGCGGCTGCAAAGGAGTGTGAGGAGGCTGTGAAATTGGACCCTGGTTATGCCAGGGCTCATCAGAGACTTGCTTCACTTTATCTGCGGTTAGTGCTCCGTTCTACTCCTATCAGATTTTTTTTTTTCATTGATTATAAAGATGGATCTTGTTCAACTTATCACACGCTACTTGTATCATATCTATGCTTCCATAAGTTGCTTCTCTCTTGATTATGTCGTTGATGGACAAGTACTGATTTGCTCATCTTTTATCTCTGACCTCCTTTTGATATGTGAATGATGATTTTAGTTTTGGCATCTGTCACGTGGATTTGGTGCTGGTTACTGTGAAACTTGAATAGTTTTCCTAATTTTCAGCCTTATCTTTTATGTTCGAACTGTTTTTCTTTGCTTATTCATTCGATATTGTGACAAGAATTTCTTGTTCTGCTCTGCAGTAACCTTTTCCTTCGTCAAAGCATGTAGTATAACGTTATATTTATCTTTGGAATATCGAAATTTTTGCGGGCTCATTTAATTCAGGTTAACATTTTAGATGTGGAATTTCTTCAGCTTTGGGCAGGTTGAGAATGCCCAGAGCCACCTCTGTCTCCCTGGAAAACAGGTGGATCTATCTGAACTGCACAAGTTGAGGTTATTGGAGAAGCATCTTAAACGATGTGCGGAAGCACGTAAGGTTGGTGATTGGAAGAGCGCACTTAGGGAATCAGGCGCAGCCATTGCTGTTGGAGCAGATTGCTCACCTCAGGTATAGTCTACTCTTACGCATACATGATACATGTAAACATATATAATTTGGAATTCTCAGTGATACTCCACATATAGTTTCTATTCCCTAACTTGAGCGAGTTTTACTTGCAGCTTGTTGCTTGCAAAGCCGAAGCCTATTTGAAACTTCATCTACTCGAGGATGCTGAGTCTACCCTCTCAAACATTCCAAACCTGGAGATATGGTCTCAAGCCAAGTTCTTTGGCATGGTTGGTGAAGCATATGTTCCTTTTATTCGAGCTCAGGTTGAGATGGCCTTAGGAAGGTAAAAATCATCAACTTCCAATGCAAAAATAGACATGAATTTTAGGTGAATGAGGAAAAAATGATTCTTTTTTTGCAGGTTTGAGAATGCAGTAGCAGAAGCAGAAAAGGCTAGTTTGATAGATTATAGCAACGTGGAAGTTGCAAAAGTAGTGAATACTGTGAAAATGGTGGCAAGAGCTCGCTCTCGAGGCAACGATCTCTTTGGATGTGGAAAATTTTCTGAAGCTTGCTCTGCTTATGGAGAAGGCCTCAAATATGATAGTTCCAACTATGTTCTGTTCTGCAATAGAGCTGTATGCTGGTCTAAACTTGGGCTGTGGGAAAAGTCTGTTGAGGACTGCAACCATGCTTTGCGCATCCAACCAAACTGCACCAAGGCCCTTTTCCGTAGGGCTGCCTCAAATTCAAAGGTGAACCCTTTTGCAATGTGCCTGTGTTGTTTGTTTATTTCTTTTCCTTCTTTTTGGGCATTACAGTTCAAAGTGTTGGCTTTGTCTAATTGTGAATTCTATTTTTGAGTAAATTATAAGAAGACTTGAGCCCTGGTTGGAAGGATGATTGCTGCTGTTCTGTTGACTAAAATGAAGTGTTTCATAAATTTTGCATCAGCTTGAAAGGTGGATAGATGCTGTAAGAGATTATGAAGCATTAAAGGGTCAACTTCCCAGAGACAATGAAGTTGCTGAGTCTCTCCGTCAGGCTCAGCTGGCATTGAGGAAATGTCGCGGGGAAGAGTGTGGTTCAAAGCTTGGTGTTGAGGTTGAAGAGGTCTCTACATTTGATAGATTCAAAGCTGCAACTGCTTCTGGTATTTTCAACTCTTTGTTATTCTCTCCCCAGCAGTGTTAATTCAGGATTTCTCTTGCCTCGTTGGTTTTGTCTAAAGCGAAAATGTCAACTTTCAGGCATCTCAGTGGTTCATTTTAAAGAGGGATCTAATGAACTATGCCAAGAAATATCCCCTTTCATAAATAAGCTCTGCATTCGGAACCCATCTGTTAAATTCATCAAGGTACACTTTTAATGCCCTTTTGAGAGGTACAAACACTGATGATGCTAAACACTGACACAGGAAACAACCCAGATATACACACGTTGTAATATGGCAAAATTTGAAGAATCATTTGGTGTCACACCTGCAGTTTTGGTGGTTATTTTTTATGCAAATTACACTTCATGCTTTTTAGTTTGGTCCAAAATTAACTTTTCAGGTGGATGTGGAAGAGTGTGTGAGTATAGCAAAAGCTGAGAACATAAGAACTGTGCCTACCTTCAGAATATATACAAATGGAGAGAAGGTGATGGAGATGATAAGGCCAAGCCATCAGTTGTTGGAGGACTCTTTGAGGAATTGTAGTAGTCTGTAGCTTCCATAATTTATACCCGTTAAATTTTTTTAACTCACAGGTGACTCGGCCAAACCATACCAGTTGAAGAAGGTGCTCCAAGAATGCACAAAACTCTCCTTAGTTCAGAAATATTAGGAGGATCAGTTTTTACCTTGATACACAAGGTGCATACAAATTTTTCAGAGCTTTAGGCAGATAAACCTCAGAAGAACCATTTTCTTGTTGAATAGGATTTTCAATTATAAATGTAAATTTTTTTCCTTCTTTTCTTGGGCGTGTTTCTCTATGGCATGATCCCTCATGCCAGCTTTATCACAGCAATAATTAAAAACTCAAATTTGGAAAATTTGGAAATTAGGAACATGGCAGGAAGAGAAGGCTGTAAAAAGCGTCCAAAATTAATTATTGTACCTTCCGTTATGTTGCTTAAGAGTGAGACAGAGAAAAAGATGATGGAGAAAGAAAATGATTATGAGGCTTGGCTGGGAGCCATTATTTGGCATCAAGCTAGTACTTGATATTATAGTTTAGATTCTGTGAATAATGTCTAGTTTGATTCTGTGAATAATGTCTAGTTTGGCAATTCTCTTCTCTTTTTTTTTTTTTTGGATGGTCTAACTTGTCATTTCGGAACCATTGATTAATGAGTCACGGAAACAAAAGCCCCAGGATGGACCTACAACAACTAATTGAAGCATCATCTCGAAAAAGGGAAGAGAAAATAGTTTCTTTTACTGAAGAAATATTGTTAAGCTTGAATCCGAACCTACATTTCCACCTTATAGGTTGGAGAGTTTAAAATGCTTTTAATAAATTGACGAAGTTTTGAATAGTTTCATTGTATTAACTATTAAGGTTTATAATTTTTCAATATATCAATAATATTGGAAAGTTTCTGTTATGGTTGAGAATTTGATAATTGGGAAAATGACAATAAAGTCTCAAAAGATCAATTTTATACGAATTAAGTCCCAACTAATTTAAAAGGCCAATAAAGTCCCAGAGTCCTTAAATGGTATTTTGATATTATAGGAAAAGACCAAAACACCCTTCTTCAAGTAAAAGCTCGTTTTCTTCTCTGCCTGAACGAGTCTCAGTGTGCGACGCGAAGCTCTGTTCTCTAGGTCTGCGTTCTTTGATCCATACGGTGAACGAGGGCTTGGTTGGGCCAGGGGAGATTGATGTTTCTGGGGGCAGCACGCATAGCCGGCAACTGAGAGTTGAACACTTGAAGGAGAAGACGGAAATGTTAGCGGCGGTGACAGAAGTGAGAACCTAAATTTTAAAGGATAAAGCTCCAGTAATTTACAAGTGAGAAACTAAATTTTGCAATGCCTTTAGAAACAATTTGCAACTAGTACTACAAATTTTGAATCGAAGAACTATTAAATTTGTTGAAGAGTTAAATCCTTTAGGACAAAGCTCCAGTAATTTGCAAGTGAGAAACCAAATTTTGCAATGCCCTTAGAAATAATTTGCAACTAGTACTCCAAATTTTGGATCGAAGAACTATTAAATTCGTGGAAGAGTTAAATCCTTTGGGATAAAGCTCCAGTAATTTGCAAGTGAGAAACCAAATTTTGCAATTCCCTTAGAAACAATTTACAACTAGTACTCGAAATTTGGGATCGAAGAACTCTGATTTGTGAAAAATAACATGGGACTTTATTGGCCTTTTAGAATTACTTGGGACTTAACTGGTATAAAATTTGCAAGTCCCAAAAGACTAATTTTATACCAGTTAAGTCCCAAGTAATTCTAAAAGGCCAAAAAAGTCTCATGTTGTTTTTCACAAGTCAGAGTTCTTCGATCCCAAATTTCGAGTAATAGTTACAAATTGTTTTTAAGGGAATTGCAAAATTTGGTTTCTCACTTACAAATTATTGGAGCTTTGTCCTAAAGGATTTAACTCTTCCATGAATTTAATAGTTTTTCGATCCAAAATTTGGAGTACCAGTTGCAAATTGTTTCTAAGGGCATTGCAAAATTTGGTTTCTCACTTGCAAATTACTGGAGCTTTGTCCTAAAGGATTTAACTCTTCAACGAATTTAATAGTTCTTCGATTCAAAATTTGGAGTACTAGTTGCAAATTGTTTCTAAGGGCATTGCAAAATTTAGTTCCTCACTTGCAAATTACTGGAGCTTTATCCTTTAAAATTTGGATTCTCACTTCTGTCACCGCCGCCAACGTTTCCGTCTTCTCCTTCAAGTGTTCAACTCTCAGTTGCCGGCTATGCGTGCTGCCCCCAGAAACATCAATCTCCCCTGGCCTAACTAAGCCCTCGTTCACCGTATGGATCAAAGAATGCAGATCCAGAGAACAGAGCTTCGCGTCGCACACTGAGACTCGTTCAAGCAGAGAAGAAAACGAGCTTTTACTTGAAGAAGGGTGTTTCGGTCTTTTCCTGTGATATCAAAATACCATTTAAGGACTCTGGGACTTTATTAGCCTTTTAGAATTAGTTGGGACTTAACTCGTATAAAATTAATCTTTTGAGACTTTATTATCATTTTCCCTTGATAATTTGTCAGTAAATTATAATTGAACACTTGCCGTCAGTATCAATACTGTTATCAGCTAGCTTGCTAAAATGATACAACTTTTAAATAGGGAGAATTGAAAGTTAGGATCAAAACATTTTAAAATTTCACTACAGGATTGAGGAACTTATCTGATGTATTATGTTTATGGTTAATTATCAAAATGCTCTTTATCACCACCATTGATGGTTATCGGAACACTGCGGGCGATCGAATTAACTGACAGTAGAAGCTGTGGTTAATGTTTTTGGTTTATAAACTAATATTTGTATTAAATTTATTATGTTTTAATTATTGAACTTGGGGAAAAATAAAATATAAAAGCTATGAGAAAAATCGTATAACATTTTTTTAAAAAAATTAAAGGATATATTACTAGAATTGACCAACATATCATTTCAAAAAAATATTAATTTTTTGCAAGGTGGCTGTTGAATAAGTTGTGTTTTATATTCCATCGTTATCAATTATTATTTTACTAAAAAATATGGCATCAGTTATTATTTACTACTGGTAGTCGCCAAGGAGAGAGATGCAGGAGATAACAAACTAATTGTGACGAAGGAAAAAAAAATCAAAAAAGATATAACAAACTCAACGAACTCACGTGAAACGGAAGGTCCTATAAATACGCCTCATTCACATCTGATTTCCATTTCCCTCACTTGTATTCCTTTCTTAGTTTTCAGTTTTCACTTTTTTCTCTCACTCAGAGCTGCTGTGAACGATAATGGAGTGGCAATCGCATACGCACACCCAAATGCAAACTCAAGCGAGCAAGACCAGCTCCAGAAAACGACCGGTGAAGAAAGACAAGTTATCTTTGGAGGACTACCTCGATTTCCTTCACTCTCTCCAAGCGGTTGATCTCAGTATGAACCATCTCAATCAGGTTTTCTTTTCCTCTTATTCATTATTATTTATTGGTTAATTCCTTGTCTATTTCCGTGTTCGATTCGGAAGTTATTCATCCACGACCTTTGATTGATTTTGCAGATCATCTTTATCCACGGCTTCAGGAAACTCCACAAACAAACCAAGGTTATACACTTTCTCTTCGCACATGCTGGTTGTGTCTCTGTTTGGCTGCCGATAAAATTGAAATGAAAGAAATGTTACTGGTTTTCTGTTCAGTTTACTACTTTTCAAGAAATTCAAATTGAAATATCATGCAGAAAAACCGTAGCCGTCTATCATTGGTTTCTAATTGATTTCACAGAAAGTTCTGGTCGATTCTGTGAATGCGCTTGAACTTATGGATTTGCGGCGATCCACACTCAGCCAGAGTGTGTCTGCCTCCGCAACTCTCGCACTCGAGGATGTAATCGTTGATCTCAACGACCTAGGCTGGCAAGAGTGCTGTGTTACCTCCGTTTACAGTCTCAATTCTTGTACAGAGAACTCCCCGCCTCTCGATCAAAAACCGCAAGTCACCAGACACTTGCAGACCAGTTCTCGAGCCAAGACTTCTGAAAAGTCAATGGATGCTAATATACTCAGTGGCCTCCTCCCTAAAGCTTCGCAGAATAGCCGGCGAGCCAGGAAAATGGCGCCCAAGCGCAGGAGGATCAATGGCAGCGATGCTCTTGACTGTGCTTCGACTATGGATTCCGTCTCGCTCGCCTCTAACTGAACGCGGTGGTTCGTTTTTTTTTTTAACATACTTTAACTTCTAACGATAACGATATTGCTAGACGTTTCCGTTGTTAGTTTTTACCTTATTCTTTAATATTTTGCCGAGGTAAAAGTTTGATTACATCAGTAGCTGGAGAATACTGAATACATGCGCAACGTTACATCAATATTATTTCCATGTCCAAGTGGTTGAGCCCAAAGGGAATGAAAGTTTGGTGTACGGTTAATTTTTTTTTTTTTGGTCTCGATAACTTGAATATTTTGTTTACTTACGGGCATCTTATAGTGTGATTTTAAACTACTACATGAATGTTACAGAATTTTACTTATTTTTGTCCAAATGAAAATTGCTATCGCTAAGAATGCTAGCTATTATTGGTCTTTATACACTTCGATGCAAGTCATACAGTATCATGGCATAAGAAATTCAATTCTGGATACTCTTAGCACGACTTAAAATGTACCAAGAAAGTAAGAAATGAATCATTCACCTTCGGTATTCCTATGTACTCTGTTTACTATTAATTTGTTGAACGTGTCAGGTGTAGCATTAATTAAACATCTGTATAATTAAATAGAAATTCCTAGATTCAAATTTTATATAAACATTCATCAAGAAAAATTACCCGGCCGAGTGTTTCCCTCATGAAGAAAAATTTGTTGACTAATACAAGTAACATTCATCAACGTCAAAAATGGAGAAGGGCGTTGAGGACCAACAGCAACATTCCAGTGGTTTCATGTAGTGCCGACACTGCTCTACCACTCAAAGGAGTTAAAAAGTGACGACACTGCCACACACCCATAAAGAAAGAAGAGTGTGCTTAAAGCCCATTTTCGCTCATCTACTTTGCCTTCTTTATCCTTCGAACGATACTACATAGATATGCAGTCTAACTACAGACTAGAAAGATCCTTGAGTCTAGCTTCCACCTTCCACCACGTTATCTTCTACAGTATCAAGTTCCTTACTTTCTAGCACGACGGAGAGACCAATAATGTAAATGTGCTCACTGTCAACAAATCCTCTAATGACTTGATTGGCGATTATTTGTTATTATTAACATGGCACACACTTTTAGTATAATAGATCAACCTAAGAATCTTGGAGATTGAAATTAAAAACACCGTAAAAGCATTACGGAAGAATCTTAATACCAGTAGCTCCATACGCGGCTGCAGCATTTTTCATTGGTACACGAAAATACACCATAAACAATTCTCACTAAACCCTCCTCCCCCCAAATAGAAAAGGAGGAAAGCTTGGGATGAAACAGGCCATTTTCAAACACCACACAGAATGAAACAGACCATAGTATGGCGCAAAGTTTTTTCCCCTGCTGGGAAGTGTGGCCAATCGACGAGAAACATAGAAAGGGAAAAATAAATAAAACTAAAAATTGCGACCCTACCACTAGCTAATACACAGATGAGATACAGGCCCTCACGCCTAACCCCGAACACATATGCTCTTTTTTTTTTTTAATAAAAGAAGAGGAACCAGTCTAAGTCTGGTTCACAGTATTACAATCAGCAAATAATAAAGTCTTAAGAGAGTCTGGGGGACGAACACATAAGCTCTTTAACAGTGCTACCTCCCATCTACCTCACTGCACGGATGAAATGAGATGGATATATTAGATCAATCAGACAAATTATTAATGATATCTAATCATCAAAAAAGAAACTACTCACTTCTGCATCCTCGCCTCCGCCAACCTTGGCAGTGCCATTCACTTTCTGGGCATCTTCTGTAGCAGCAGCAAGAGAAAAATGCAGCAAAACTCAGAGTGCCAGAAAAGTAGTGCCAAACAGAACAAGATCCTCGTAATAATTGGTCAAAACAATCAAGTGCGATTTGCAAAAACGAACAAGATTCTGACAATGCTAGCTCCTCAATTCAAAGATCTTTCGGCAGAATCGGATATCAGCAAGCGATGAATAGTTTAGCATCACAAGGATATTAAAAAGTCACTCAGATTCCTCCCTGAAAACTGTCACTTATCTAGATTCTATACCAAAACAAATGTCCATTAATATTTCATAAGATAAATTTATCTCAAAGCATCATCATTTGAAAATTTACAAAACCCAGCTTTTTCACAAAACAGGGGAGGATAAGAAGTTACAATGTGCAGCCTAACCTACCAAATTCAGGTTTACCTTCATTTATAAGAGCCTCAGTTAAAGCTCTAAAGGACTGACTGCGTGGTGCACATGTGAAACTCTCGGCAAATATCAAAACTTCAATAACAGTGTACTTTTGCGTATTTGATTTTCTTTTCTTTATTGGCCCATAACATTTGTAAATTCGATTTCCATCCAATGGTATCCACCATGGCAAAGGCATGTAGAAACTTTTTCTTAACATGAACATAATTGTTACTTCATGACTGGAAAGACTATAAGGTAGATCGAATGAAAAACACTACCTAAGAAATAGATCATCTATTGTAAGTTAGTAAGCAGCATGTTACTCTTTTATAATCAATATTTCTAAAACATTTTCTATTTTTAAATCTATGTTACATCACTGAGAACAGAATCAACTAACGCCTAATACTAAACATACGTAACTAGATAGCCAAGTTCAATAATATAAAAATAAGCAGCAAAGTGCTGCATGGTAAGCATACCAAAGATAATAATGAAGCAATGCAACCAAAGAAAACATTTATAGTTACTGAAAGCTTTTCAAATGCAACAATTCAAATCTCCAGGTTCCACTAAATATCAAGAGGGATCATCAAATTAGTCCCAGTATAATGAAGAAACGGTCAAAAAAGACACTTGAGAAACAAAAGTGGTTTCCTTTGCATGCAAAGGGTGAATTTCTAATTCCATAAGAGGTAGTAATAGACTTCATATCGGTGATTCAAGAATACAAGAATCAATAACAGTAGCAGACAGTACAAAAGAAAAAACAGACATGATTTAAATTCCCCAAACTGAATGTGTATATATGCTAAGCACTTTCAAGTAACTGAAAGATATCAAAACGCATATGATAAGAAAAGCAGCGTAGATGAAAACAGACATGATTTAAATTCCTCAAACTGAATGTACATACATGCTAAGCACTTTCAAGTAACTGAAAGATATCAAAACGCATATGATAAGAAAAGCACCGTAGATGATTTCAGAAATTTATTCAACAAATTGGAAAGAAAAAGAATGAGAAAATGAGTGAATTATTGGTCTTTCAAATTAATTACCTCCATCTTCTGGGATGTCAGAAGTCCACAGGGTAAGGTTGTCCCTGAGAAGCTGCATAATCAACGTGCTATCTTTGTATGATTCCTCGTTCAAGGTGTCAAGCTCCGAGATAGCTTCATCAAAAGCTTGCTTTGCTAGATGACAGGCTCTGGAAGGATAAAAATACATTATCACAACCCCACATGAAACACAATAACATTAAGTAGCATTTCAGAAAGAAATAACACCTACAAACCTTTCAGGTGAATTCATGATCTCATAATAGAAAACCGAAAAATTTAGAGCTAGACCCAATCGGATGGGGTGTGTAGGGGGTAATTCAGCCTCTGCTGAAGCAGTAGCAGCCTACAATGGAACAAAACCACGTTAGTTGTCGAAGATAAATGCAACAAATGACACAGCACTCATAAGAGAAAATTAATTTGAGGAACAGCTCTTCCAAAATGAAAGTGGTTAAATATATGCCAAGAGAAGAAACTTCCAAGTTCTTTCTCTCAAGCTGAACAGACCTATTGTCAGATAGAAACAAAACAATTGATAGATATCATTATGAGATACAGTGGGGAATGTGGTGGATAAAGGAAAAGGGCCAAACAAACTCAGCATAAGCATAGCCAGCTACACCAATGAATTAACTAGAATTTCAATATGCCTTGACAAGAAAGGTTATTTAATCTCCAGATATTGATGGGATCCAGGTTCCAAACATGGCTTTGTGTTCTCGACATGATAAAAAACAAATAAAATAAAATCATGCACCAATAATTAAAAGATAATTTGGATAATGATGCTCATGAGAAAGGAACTCATTATGTCCGTTGGATTATCTAATCTAATAAAATAGAAAACCCCAAATCTATTCACTCAACCAAAACGAGAAAAAATAAGAAAATTTTTCCCATGGACCTCAACTATATTAAACAGGTATAACTTGTCCTAACTGAACCCAGCAAATAATAATCTGTTATCATGTAAAATGCTAACATCATAAATCAGAGAATTTGAATTGCACCTCATATGCTTTCATAGACTGATCAGCTGCCTCTTTCTTCTCGTTGCCAGATTTGAACTCTGCAAGATAACGATAATAATCTCCTTTCCTGCAACCGGAAATGCTATTATTTTCCTACAGAAAACAAATCATAGTAGACCAACATATTCAGGAGGGAATAAGACGTAAGTGCTCACATCTTATAGAAAAACACAGTTGATTCACCAGCTGTAGCAGAAGGTATGAGGTGCTCATCAATCACTCTCATAACATCATTACAGATGTTGGAAAGCTCTGATTCAACCTTGTGCCTGTATTCCTTAATCCGTCTGGCATTTACTTCATTTCCTTTTGCTTCTTCTTTTTGCTCTATTGAGGACAGTATCCTCCATGATGCTCTGCGAGCACCAATTACATTCTTATAACCAACAGAGAGCAAATTTCTCTCTTCAACAGTCAGCTCAACATCAAGATTTGCGACCTTCTTCATAGCATCCACCATCTCTGTTACAATTGGAGGCAGGAACAATATGTTGTAAATCAAATTTCGTAAATCATAACAAGTTAACTGTTGAAAATCTGCAGTCAAAATAAAACAGCCAAACACACTCCTTCTGAGAGGGGGAGAAAAAAGAAATTCGTTGACAAAATGACACAATATTTCATGGGTCCCGCCAAAACCAACATGCAGTTGCCCAAAATCTGATGTTTGTAAGGAATTTAAAGCAGTTCAGGCTAACACTAAAGCCCTGATTGTTGAGGTTATAAAACTTAAGAGACTGCCCAGGATAATTCAAACCTTTCAGCCGAGAAAAACTAATAGGTATATTGTTCAGGGAAGTTGCTCAAAATCATAAATTCCCCAAGATTATTCGAAGTAACCATAGCTACTGATTTTTTTTTCAAAAGAATGAAATCCTGCTTGGACCGATGGATACTTGATTGCATCAGACTCTCATTATATAACTCAACGGGGAAAAAGTCAAACTAACTGAAATCTCAGAAAATTTTTGACGAGCTTGATTTTGGCCCGACTTTGAATTAAAAACAGCCATATTTAGTCCAAAATCCAAATCAAGTAACTAACCAATACGAATTCGAAGCAACAAAGCTAAACCTTGGAACTAAATTAGCGGAGAATTAAACGGGATCAAACTTCACGGAGACCGAAAAAAAAAAAAGCATATGGATACTGATCAGACAGGAATCGAAGTAAAGCTCACAACTCTAATCTATGAGAAAACAGAAAGAAGACATTATATGCGCAAAAATCTACTCGATTAGCATACTAAGAGAGGAACACTAAGAAGAAGCCCTAACCATCGTATCGCTCGGCCTGCTCAGCGAGCTTGGCGACATAGACGAAATTCTCGCGCTCTTTGGAGGAAGCCATGGCCGATCTCCTGGAGATTAGGGTTGGGGGATTCGGGCGATCGGGGCACCGCTCGGCGGAATCTCAGCCCTTTTGCTCTTGTAGCGGAGGCCTGTGAGACAACTTAGAGAGCGTCGCTGTCGGAACAAAAAGGCAGAGTTGTGTGAAATGTCAAGTACCCCCTCCCCACTGCCCTTTTTTATTTCCTTGACCCGCCTTGTCTTTCTTGGAGTTCTCCACAGCAATCCCCTGGAGTTTTTTAAAATAGTATTTAATTTTCAATTATACACTTAATGCTTATTACTAATGCTAATTTGTTGAGGAATTTAACTATATACTTTTTTTATTTAAAAATATAAAATATTTTTAATTATTTTATTTTTAATAAAATAATTATTTATTTTTAAATTAATTATATTTTTTTATATTTACTCATATTTAATAAAATATTTTACTATAAAAAAATATAAAATAATTTATTTAATAAGAATAATTTTTTAAAAAATAAAAATTATTTTTTAAAAAAATAAAAATATCTTACATGTTTTAATATTTAAATTTTTAAAAAATATTTTATATTTTTTAACAAAAAAAATATATATTATATATTTAAAATTCTTTGTACATCAATTTTATCTCAATTTTAAAATTCAATTTTTATTAATTTAATTTTTTATATTTTTAAAAATTTAATGCTAGTTTTTTAAGTTTTAAAATATGAAATTACCTCTCAAATTAATATAATGTGTAAAATATATTAATTGACCTGACATGTATATATAATTAAATAAAAATAAATTAATTTTTAAATTAGTTTAATTTTTATCAACATAATCTCTTATATTATTTTTTGTTTTTTTTACTTTCTAAAATTTATGGATATGATTTTTCTAACCTAAATAATAATTATACTTGTTTACATGATTATACACGTTTTTATGATTTTAAAAATTTTTACTTTTTGAAACAATAAAGTTTAAAGGACAAAATCAATAAAAAAATAAATGTGATGCTGTAAATTAATAAATCAGAAAAACTTAAGAGACTATAAATTTTATTATATTATATTTTTTATTCTTGAAAATTTATATCACGAGGTTTAAGAAATTGAACTTAAATTTGATTTATTTCTCCCATCTCCATTTTTCTATTTGCTTTGCTAGAAGTGGTAGTAGTAGAAGCATGGTAAAGTGACTTCAACACGGGGAGGTTCAAATTATACTTGTTGGGTGGATAAAGTGAAATAAAACTATTTAAAAAATATTAAACTATAGTTATATAAAGTTAATAAACTGATGGGGGTATTATAAATAAAATAATTTTTTTGTGTTATTATTCCTTATGTTAGCACCAATCATCTCCTTAATAATAACGTGACGTTTTCACCAACTTTCTTCCCCCGAGTTTTTGTAAATGGCTCACATCTACTCCGTAGTGACTCAATTACAGGGCACTTTCTATAAATATTTTTTGGTCCATAAAGCAGGCCATGAGTTACTAATTATATATTTATATTATCTATATTAAATTTATTAATTATAAAAAATGTAATATAGATTTAAAAAATTTTAATTTAAGTAGGAATAAAATTAAAAGTTTATTATATCTTCAGACAAAATTAATAACTTAAATATCTTTTCTTAGTTTCAAGAAGATAGTTGAAGATGTCTTATACTCCCTCCATCTTTATATATAAAGTATTTTTTATAAGTGTATTTTGTTTTCAAATATAAAAAGTGTCACAATACTTTTAAATAATTAGATAATTTTGCCTCTATCTTAAAAAAAGAAGATATATTCATTATATGCTTTACCCATCACTACCGTAACATTAATTGATGTTATTAGAAACAAAGTTAAAAAATTACTATGATTTAATAGAATTTTAATTAAATTATCAAGAGGTCTCATGAAATTCATAAAATACTTTTAAATTTTAAATCTTATGCATTTATAATTTAATTAAGGGTATTAATAATTAGATAATGATTATTTATAAACTTGTTAATATTTTCAGTTAAGTTATAAATGTGTAAAATTTAAAATTTAAGAATATTCAAGTTAATTTTATATGACCTCTTGGTGATAAGTTGCTTTGTGTGGGATTTAGGTGTACTTTTCCCAACAAATAAATATGAAGGTAAAACGAATTGAAACGTGCCACGTTACCCCCCTTTGGCCAATAGGAATAGGATTCTTCTACAGGGTCGACAAGAACGGGGCTGGTATCGTCGCCGCACCCGATACCTTCGATAGCGTCGTCACGTGCTGTGCTTGGCTTGACTTTTGTTTCTTTTTATGTTTTTTGGATTAATCCTAAAAATAAAATAATTTGGTTCCTTCAAACATAAGCATCAAGTTGGCCAAGAAAATACAAGCATCAAATTTTATTCACTGGATATGTTTTAGTCCACGATTCAAATCTTTTCTTTAATCAATGGATGAGGATATTCATTCTTTCAATTTCATGTGGGATAATAAAGAAATTCCTAAATTACTAATTAATAACTCTGCTTATAAAGTAAAAATGAGCCAGAATTAGTTGAGTCCTCTTAAATCTGCACTTACCTAAGGTTTCCACGGGATTTATATTTTTGCGCTTGCTTTCTTGGGTGAAAAAAGATTATATATGAACCTACAAGTTAGAATTTTAAGTAGTCAAAATGTTTATGGGTAATTAACTTTGCAAAGGGTCATGATTTACCATTGAAAAATATCTTCATATTCAATACCTAATCATATCTTGTAATGGCAGAATTAAGACCCTAAATTAGAGAATGTAAGATAATATTAATTTAATAATTATATTAAGACTTAAATTATAATATCATAAATAAATTAATTATTGTTTTTAAAAAATATATTGAACAGGTTGATATTTTTTTTATATAAACATTAAAATATGCTTTTTATATCTTATTTTAATTATTAAAATATTATATATTTGATAGAATTTTAAACCTAAATATTTTTTTTTAATCGAGGGTGTAGGTGAATTTTTTTTTAAAGTAAAAAGGTATATTTGCGCGCCTTTACTTTAATGTAGCTAGCTAATATTTTAAATATAATTATTTTTAATAAGAGGACATGTGTATGATAAAAAGAAAAGACTAATGTCTAAAAGCTAAGTTTTTTAATCATTTTTTATTTTTTTGAAATTTAGTCTAAGACTAGAACATTTAAATTCATAAAGCCAGGGATGTATTGAAGTATCGAATGTCCCATTGCAACAAATATGCTGGTTTCTTTTTTTTTTAATCTAAAAATTTTGAATTCTTATGCAGGCATTATTTATCTTTCATTTTAAATTCTATTTTTTTAAAAAATAAAGGTTATAGAGTAAAAATACTATCAAGCATTTTTGTTAGAGGTGCCTAATATTTTAAACCTTTTTTAAAATAATTTCACTCTAAGACATTTAAAAATAGTACAGAGTTATCTTATTGATGATTAGATTGACTATATTTGTCAAATGGTAGCCACCTAGCACTAAGGGACAAAAAAGATTAGGAAAGTTTATCAAGAGTTACTAGCATCTCTATTTGAGCCATCTAAGCTCACCTCATGATCTTTATATATTGTTGAGATCACCAAGTTCATTGCTACTTTTATCTTCCTCCACATCACCATGTTGATTACTACAGCTTGACTGCCACAAGCTTGCAAGACCTAATCTTAGACACTCTTGCAGCCGCCAAAAAGCAACAATCTACAAGCAAAATATAAAGTCGACATAAAATATATTTTTTTCAAGCAGGATAGCCAAGCGAAGTTGGTTGAAACAAGTGAAGGCAATATTAAAACATTAAAACCTAAACAATTTCATATGCTTGTTTACAATTTATGGCCACCACTATGCTCACTTGTATGCTTGATACAAGTATTGATACCAGATAAGCAAGTAGAAGTTGTTTGTGTTTTTTTAAAGCACTTGTTAATAGAAATCACATAGATTGTACTCCAAAGCAACTTCTAAAGTTGAAAGAAATGGATGCAAACAATACTATCTTAAAATTGAAAGAAATAATTCAAGAAATTAGGGCCATTTTAGCCAAGGATAGGCTAGTAATTCTTTCGTTGAGTAATGAATTGCACGGCCCTCGTTTGCTAGAGGATTGCAAGATTTGTGATTATTTTGAGATTGAGATCAATTTGAGATTATTGACTATTGTCACACCAACGACAAGTAATGGGACTAATAATGGCAGAGGAGGAGGCAACATCAACGGTGGAGGATTGAAGAGGTTAAGGGTAATGATGCTGATAAAGTCTAGGAAGAAGAAGATGTGAGGACAAATGTAAGAGGGGCAAGGGGGGTGCTTCCCCCTCCCCCAATTTGATTGGCCCTTGAAAAAATTTTAAAATTTTTTTTATTTTACTTGTAAACAAAGTGAAAATTAATGTTAGCTCCCTATATTTTAAGCATTTTTCATTTCTACCCTCTCATATATTCTTTTCTAGATTCATGCATGAGAATATACTAATAAAAGTGAATCCAAGTGATAATGCTAGTTCTTGCATCTGCATATAGAAAGAGAAAGATTGTAATAAAGATAGTGCCTTAGAGAACACATGAATGTGTTCTTGTTTTAGTTTTTTAAAAATGTTAAGTGGCTACCAACTTGATGATTAAAGTTAAATTGACAATCAACGCAAGGCAATTTTCTAATCCTTTTGAAAGTTTTATGATAAAATTGTTCTAAAAAAATTAAAATATTAGGCATATATAATGAAAAAGTTCCAAAAAAAGTTTACCCTTTAACTAAAAAATTAATACCTCAAACATGGTTTGCTAAACAAGAGGAGCAAATGATAAAAATGAAGGGAAAAACGTGCATCTCTACGAATAATTATAATCCTAAATATAAGAACCAATTAACAAATTCATATAGATTAAAAAATGAATCAAATTAGTTGTTTGTGGAAAAGATATACACAACTGTCCCTCTAAAACATCCTTTTTAAAAGATTTTTTATATTAAAATCTTTTTTTTTTTTAAATGGACGCACACACATATACTTATCCCTTCTTCTCGAGCAAATGGTGACCCGCTAAAGAAAAGAGTAACAACACACACTCACTATACTCACAACACGCCCTCCCTTTCGCTATGCAGGATAAAGAATTCATTGCTACCGTCTTTAATGAGGATGTATGTTGCTATTGAGTCAATAAACTCTTGCTAAAATTAGCATTCTTGCATTATCCAATCAACAAGTTTAATTAACAAATAATAAATATGAAAAATTACAAAGTAAAATTTTACATTTGGACTCAGAGCAAAGTCTCAATCTCACTTTACTTGTACAATCATATGAGTAGTATTTATAAAATAGGAACGCCACCATCATCGATTCATCCTTATTATTATTAGGGTTTAGAAAGAGGCAACATTATGGCGTAGATGTAGAGGGAGAGTGATATCAATAACTATGAAAAAGCTCATCAGTCCTCGCTTTGAAATCATTAAGAAGTTGCTCCAACCAAAAAAAAAGAAAAAGAAAAAAAGAAATCAATAAATCATCATGAAGAAAACTGCACACCAGCCAATTATTGCCAGGTTGGGAGCGGGTGTGTGGGGTCCAGTTGAGCTTCGGACTGTAGTGGGATTCCCCTTGTGGGCCTCAATTTACAAATTGGGCTTATCGTAATGGGCCTACTGGACTCTCGTATATTTAAAATGGCTTTTATATTTTATATGTCTTTTTAACAAGACGAGAAAAATATTGGCCCCAAAAAAAACACCAGAAAAATAGATATTTTTGTAGACCCAGTAATATTCTTGGAAAATTAAATTAAATTAAATTAATCATATGGCTCAAAAGAAAACTCACATACTCAAAAGCATGATTGATTGATTGATTGATTATGAGCACATTAATGAACTAACATCCTATATTTTGGTGTATTTTGCTCCATCAAACCTTTATTAAGAGTCATCTTTAACAGAATTATGGGGAATTTTAAAATTGACCCAACAAAAAGTCACACTAATTAAAACAACAATTCACTTTGGTTTGCAATCAATTGCAAAGACCTTGACTACATAGCAGTACGAACAAAAAATAGAGGTCGTACATACATGAACCAAACCACAAATACCACATATACAGAAACTGAAGGTCTACGTACAAAGATCGATTTCTCGTATAAGCAACGTTAATCAGATTTGATCTGTATTCCTCAACATGAACGTAAGGGTCCGTTAGAATTCATTATTCTAAAGTTCTTAATTAATCAACCCGGGTTTTTTATTTTGGAAACTCTGCAAATATGTCTTAATTATAAGATAAGTGATTATATACATCACATAATGGAGCAAGCATGAGGGTTGTCATCACTGAAGGCAGAGCCAGCTTGATGGCCAATGACAGAAGAATAAGAGGGATAGTAATAGTGACGAGGATCGTCGCTGTCATAACCATGCTTGTAGTAGTTGTAGGATGAGCTTGGCTGAGACGCATACAATGTCACTGGTCCATTACAATGGTGCTGCTGATAGTACTGCCCCTCTTGAAACGCCGTCGTGTACGGCAGCTGCCACACTTCCGCCCTCCGCCCCGTCTTCCTCACCGCCTTCAGAACTTTCTTCTGATCCGCCCACCCCGTCACCGTCACCTTTTGTAAACTCATGTCCACGTCCACGTCATCCACACCTGAAAAAATAAACTCTAGAAACTTCACGGATTTTCTCTCTCAGACGATCCATTCCAAGGATTATATACCTTTGAGCTTTTGAAGTGCACTCTTGACCTTGCTTTCACATCCAGCACAATCCATGTGTACTCTCATCTCTATGATCTTGATGAAAGAAAATAAACGAGTTTCGTCATATGCATATCAGAATTCCTCGTGCAAATACATACATACGAAGAAAAATGTCTCTGCATATAATATAGAAACAAATGAAATCAAGAATCAGTGTACCGTCATGATTTTGGTGGTATTGATTCGTGAGAAGTTGTTGCGGAGAAGATTTGAGCGTTTTGGGTTGCGAAGAGGAGGTGGGTTAGCCTCGGCTTATATAGAAGAGGGGGCTTGTTCTTGGAATGTGTGTTTTTATTGTTCTTATTTTGAATAATGAATTAATTAGCGTAAGAGGGACATGTGAAGATTGAATTGAATACGGGCTTGACTTCACCGACTTTTATTAGTTTGAAGGGAAATATATTGAGATTTGAAGCAAAGGGGTCCAGCCTATGCCTTTGTTCATGGATCAGAGACCATAATTAGTACGTGTAATATCTCGCTTTGTTGTACTCGTATATATTCACTTCATAATTTATTAATTAAGCACTAATTGTAATTAATTATATACGTGGCTTTTGACTTTGTGTCTCTTTTCTTCTTTTTCTTTTTGGTGAACAGCGGGGCAAAACGCCCAATCAATTATAAGCAAACAAGTCTCGGGCAAGCTATTCCCAAGTTAATTGACTCTGTCTCTGATCAAACTGGTAGAATAAATTAAAATTACGTATATATCACGTATAAAGAACTTATCTATAAATAGGTTTCTAAATTTTTAAAAATATAACTAGATTTCTTGAAATTTAAGTGTAACTGAAATTTTAGGTGAAAAGATCTTTATGCTTCTACTTACGGAAAAAAAAAACCCCAATACACTAAAGTCATGTTTGTATTCATCCTTCACTTAAATTGTGACTTATAAATAAAAATTTTTAATTCATAAGTCATATTTTATGTTTTATAAATAATATATTGAAGTCATAGTTACTCTTGACTTACAATTATAATTTCATAATTTATAAATAAAAAATTTTAATTCATAAATCATATTTCATATTTTATAAATAATATATTGAAGGCATATTTACTCTTGACTTACAATTACAACTTTACAGTTTATAAATAAAAAATTTTAATTCATGAGTTATATTTTGTATTTTATAAATACAAGTACATTTTTTTTCCAAATATAATTTGATGTATTTTAATATTGTCTTTGTGCTCCAACTATAAATTACATTCAAGTCTCAATGAATTTGATTATAATTTTTAAATTTTACAAAACTTATTTATGAATAATTTTTTCATAAATTGAACATAATCTTTCTATAAGGATGAAGGGAGTTCATTGGCCACATCCTTATATATTACTAGCTTTATCTCTATATGTAAGAAGGTTTTAGTATATTTTTTAATAAATAGACCGTTATACCTCTTATTATATTGGAAAGAGAACAAGAAAAGTATTCATAAATTTACTTTGAAAAAATATTTATTTTTTATTTACAATAAATAAAGGAAAAATTAAAATATTGTTATGCTTTTAAGTAGATAACCAATTGCTGTTGATTCATGTGATTTATTAAAAATATCTTATATATAAGAAAAGAGAAAGTATATTAAATTTAAGAGATACTTATTACATTTTTTGAGCTTGGCACAAATTTTTTTGGATATATATATGGGCCGAATACTTAAAAAACATTACTCTATTTGATCCTATTTATAAGATATTTTTTAAAAATAATTTTTGGTCCAAAAATATGGGACGCCTTGTAATAATTAAATCACTTTTTTCAATTTTACCTCCTTTTGATTAGTGTAAATATATTTAATGTAGTTATATTATTATTTAAAATCAAGGGTAAAAATAAAAGTACATCTCATTTTTTTATAATATCAAGAAAAAACAAACTTTCCTTAAGACGCATGAAGCAATAAAAAGTGTTCTATGATAAGGACCGAAGAGAATATTTTGTTAAACTTGACTATACATTTTTTCAAATTTAATTATTTAAATTTGGCTCAAATTACCAACTAGATAACGGTGTGATTTGCCATACATGATGTGTTGTGTTTAGCATTTTGCTCTCTAATTTTTCCTTTATAAGAATAATATTTTTTTTTGACCTGAACTTTATAAGAATAATATACTACCGACGATGTAGAAATTATATCTACTGCAAAGTCCAAACATGACATGAGCATGAATTTTGTAGTGGCAAAAAAGCATGGGATTTTTTTTTAACCATCATGGAAAAATGTAGTTTAAATAAAATATTAGAAAAATTATATTTCAAAAACATTAAATATTTTACATAAGCATATAAGTTCTTATTTTTTAAAATTGAATTTTGAAGTTTTCTTTGGCCATCTAAAGAGTAATCAGTTAACAGTTATGCACTTGCTACTCCCTTCTTAATAAAGAAAACGGTAGAGTTGAGTATTTCGAGGCAGAGCACATGGGAGCGACATAAGCGGATCATGTTAATCATTCAACGCTTCGACGACTTTTTCCGTTTTTCGTTATCATAATCAAACACACCACTAATGACGTGAGAGTCCAGTTTTGGCCCCAAATTAAAAAGTTAACATCCAATAAGAAAATATAAGGAAAAAATTAATCATAAGTCGAACGTAAAAATAAATAAATACCGATAGATCTCTCTCTTTTTGTTAATAATAAGTCACAAAAACCTTGGGAGTAAATATAGAAATTACCTATTATTAATACACTTATTACTACTACATTTAATATGGTAGTATTATGAAAAAGTAAATTTAACTGTTACAAATTATAGTATTGCGCACGCATTAGTGAGAACTCAAGCTTGACCAAAAAATTTAAAGGCCAAGCTTGATGAATTTGAGGATATTGAGTAGCTTCTTTCAAGTTAACGCTTGTTTGTTATTTATGATTCACTATTATTTATGAGTTTATACGTATTTGTGTCTTGAGTTTTAATAGCAAGTTTGTATAGTTTTCATTGTCAGAGATCCGTAGACTTGTAAGGTGAATATAAGTTGCATAGCTTATGAGCTTCTCCACGTCGAAATTCCATATCAAGGCTATTTGTCCTAATCATTGAATAAGTTTACTTGAACCGACTCGAATAAAATAGGCTGGATTCCCCTATGGTCCTGCATTTATTGTAAGTCCGAAAATAACCACTTTATCAGCTCTCAGCGTAGAATGCAGAATCGAATCATGACTTGCAAAGTG
This sequence comes from Prosopis cineraria, assembly GCF_029017545.1. NCBI lineage: Eukaryota > Viridiplantae > Streptophyta > Magnoliopsida > Fabales > Fabaceae > Prosopis > Prosopis cineraria. Next base: position 6,705,789 of record NW_026555337.1, read on the forward strand.
AAGCCAACATGGCTCTGTGACCACCAAGCCATGGGTTTGATCCGCAGAAATAACCACTTAAGAGCTTTAGGAATAATGTCTCTTGGGCTCTTAATTAGTTTGAATTGGGCCTATGTGGAACAGGACCAGTTTCCATGCTCATATCAAGGATGAGCACTGAATCATTCAAATTTTAATATGAATAATCCATATTTAATATATTATTATATATTATATTTATTAAAATAAGAATTTATAAAAATTATAAAATAATTTGAATAAGTCTTTTACTTTTAGTTTGGCATAGATTTAATTTAACGGCTCTAATTTAATATTAAATTTTTTATAAATAATGTATATTGATTATTCAGATACACTCTACAATCTGCATAATCCTGAATTGTACAGAATAAATCTGAATAATTAATTTATATTAATTATAAAAATTTTAATATTAAATAAGACCCTTTAAATTAAATCTAGACTATATTAAAAATAAAAAATTTATTTAAATTATTTTATAATATTTATATATTTTTATTTTAATATATATAATATATAATATTATAATAATACATTAATTTTAGACCATTTAAATTTTTCATCTGAATGGTCTAAATCTCATTCTATGGATGAGGATGAGCAAGGAAATTCAATCCACTTGGAACAGGGGTCACGCAATGCTCAGTGATTCAGTAGTGATTTTTATAATCTCCCAAGTTCCTAGTTCCCAAGCTAACAAGAGAAGGAGAGAAATTGACAATCAAGGATCCATGACAATTACTGTTGCTGAATTATAAAGATTTCAATAATAAATCATGATCTTTACTTTTAATAAATTTTTTAAGTAATAATAAAAAATTATAAATGATTAGCTTGTGATTTACAATCGAGATGTTACAAATAATTCAAAGTATATTCAATGGATTTGTTTAAGCAATTTATTTATATATTAATATAATAGTAAAAAAAATATGAGTGATTGATTTGTAATTCACAACTAATTCTTGTAAATTTTAAAGTAACATTACAAATAATTTCAAGTGTATTTATTCAATTTCTTAAATGTTTTGTCTATATATTAACAATAAAAAATTTAAAATTCACAACTAACTCTCATAAATTTTCTATTGATGCTATAAATATTCATAATTTTATTTAATAGATTTCTCAATTGAATAGTTGCATCTTTTAATTGCAAAGGATGATTATAGTTTGTTGTTGAGATCTTAATAGTTCAGAGTCTATAATTATTATTAACTAGGGATGCGTACAGGACTGGATGAGATTGGTGGGACACCCCTGTCCCATATCTTATGTCGAAACAAAAAGATTGAAATTAAATTTTTATCTCATGTCTCATCACAAAAGTCGTCTCATCCCGTTAGGAATAGAGATAGGGCTAGGACAAGATTGGGATGTCCCTCCGTCCCTATAAATCGAAAAATGTTAGAGAAAGGTCTAAATAATAACATTCATTAAAATTTTAAATTATATAATTTATTAAGTTTAAAATTAAAACAACATAAGTATATAAATTACAATAATTTAAAGTCAATGATTGAATTACATTAATCACAATTATACATTATAATACCAATTATAAGTGATCGCTAGCCTGTAGGAGTAGCAACAACAGGTAAGTTAAGTACAATATCAAATCATTATTCTTCTTACTTTAATTGAGATGTACTAAGTTAATTACTTTTTCAAAAATAAAACAAGAAATACGATATAAATAAAAGTTATTAAATAGATAAAATTAAGAATAAATTATATTAATATAATTAATATATTATAAAGAAATATATCGCTATATTTACTCTATGTCATTAAAATTATCAATATAAAAATATTAATTTTAAATAAGAATTACAAATATTAAAATTATAATTAATATAAGTATATATTATATTAAGACGGAAAGTTCGAATAATAATCCCGTGTCTCGTCCCATCCTAAATCTATTTTCTGTCCCATTTCATAAAATCCTGTCCCAATTCTTTTTGGGCTAAAAAGAGACTCATCCTTATATGATCGAGACGGGTACAAACTGAACACCCATATTATTAACATTTTTATAAGAGTCTTAATTGTCATTTTCTAAAAAAAAAATCTGACTTCTAACTATTCCATTCATTGTTAGTAGATTTGTAGAAAAATATTAATAAAGATTGATCTAGTTAGTAGGAATTTATTTCATAACTTATAAAATTATAAAATTTAATTTCACTGCTAATATAAAAACTTTGATACTGTATATCTTATAGTTTTGATGATCTAGTGAGACCCAACTCAGTTGAACTTAAAAAAAAAAAATGGCGGCAAAAAAAGTTGCATTGGAATGGATCCCGTCCAACTCGTTTCTGTCTTGCTCTTGTTGGCTGCTGGTAAAGTTGGGGGAAAAGCTGGTCCTTTCGCCATTTTTAACCGCTGGATTATACAAACGGTGTAGATCAATTTCATGGAAAGACGTTGTTTCTCCATTATCCATATTTATTTCTGACGGCGACTCTTCAAAGGCGCCAAATTTTTGTTGTGTTCCTTTTTTTTGGCCCCTTCCAATAAGCACTGCTTTAGTCAGTATATTGGGAAAAAGTTGGGGGGAATATATATATATATATATATATATAGGATAAAAATATAATAAATACTATAAGAATTCAAATAACAATTATCATATATAAATTTTATTATAAAATTTATAATTTTTTTCTTAAAATTATAAAAATTTAATAACAATTACAAGTTCGCATCTGAAATTCTAATATTTCTTAAATATTGTAGATATCAATTGCTATTCATAAATTTTATTTTAAAATTTATAATTATTTAAATTATAAAAATTCAACAATAATTTATAAGTTTAAATTAATGACAATTCAATCATTTACCTTAATTTCTTAATAACAAAAAAGTCCCTAAACATTTTAAGGGAATTATGACATTTTAATCTTTAAAATGTCATTTACATGATTTAAAAAAATTTTATTATCATTTTTTCTTTTATTTAAACAAATTGATTGACTTGGGTTTAAAAAAAACAACCTATTTTGAAGAAACTATATTCAGCCTACATAAATAAAATTTAAAATTATTCCGTTGAGACACACACACACACACTCCAATAAATTAATAATAATTTGGGTTTTTTATTATTTATGGTGGATTTGAACGCCTTTCTTTTCAGATTTAATTTTGCTATACACATCAATTAATCTCACCAAAGGCAATATCGGATTAAAATTTATATCAGTTAAATTTGAATCTTCCCTGAATGAGAATGATATAAAATAAATAAAGATAAGTAGATAGCTTTCTAAAAATAAATCATGATTTTTTTTAAGAAATAAAAGCTACGTTACACCGTTTCAATTCTATCTAAATCAATCCTCAACCTCATATGATCACCGGCCAAAAATATTACAAATCATCGCAAACTTATTGTCCTCCGTGCAAATCAGGAGAAAAATCTCATTATAAAATTAGATATGTCTTATCTGATATATTTCTCGATTGAAATAGGCCTAGTTTATTTCAATTTAGGCATATTAATAATAAGCAAAACAATACATAATAATATTTAATCACTCGAACCATCTTCGTATCTCTGTATCAATGGGAATCGCTCACTTTTCTCCTTCTTCATCTCCATCCATGTCTCTCACCAGAGCCAACGGTTTCTCTATTGGCCAGACCGTTGAAGTCATCAACAATTCTCCCCTTTCTTACTTTGAAGCCACCGTAATCTCTCGCCTCCCCAATGGCTGCTACGTCGTCGAGTACAACTCACTAAATGACGACGACGAGGAAGACAACCACGATAACCGTTTCTTCACAGAAACCGTTTACCCTAACGACCTTCGTCCTCAGCCACCACCTCTCGTTGTTTCAGCCGCCGGTTTTTCTCTAAACCAAAAGGTGGATGCATACGAAAACGAGGGCTGGTGGGTTACCACTGTTATCGGGAGAAGAGACTCGAATTACTATTATGTTCGCTGTGTCACCGGGGACAGTGACATTGTGGTTCATTCTTCTCAGCTTAGGGTTCATCAAGACTGGATCGGTGAACGTTGGGTTTTGCCCTAGAGGTTACATTTTTTTAAGATTATTTATTTTATTTTTTTGAGATCAAGACTTTATTATCTGACAATAATTGTATATAAATAATTATTAAACTTACCAAATAATTATACACATGCACATATATATATGGATTTAAATTCTTAGAAATTGGGATTGGTGAATTTTTATAAAGTTTTTTTTTAGGATTTTTTTGGGTCAAATCTTCCTTTTTTAAGAAAGAGAATATTCTATATTTTATAACAGATAATGAAATGAGTGAAAACATTAAAAAAAAAGGGGAAAACTTCATCAAAATTCAGTCGTCCTAACCTCAGAAAATTTAAATTTAAATATTATATATGTATGTATGTATATTTCTTTATTTATATCTATTCTAAGGAATTTGATATAAGGCGTACGTGCTAATAATAATTTATGAATAATATTTGGTATTTATATTGACACGTTGTCTGATGACTAGATACTGATGAAAGTTGTGGCTTCTAAGTAGTACTACTCCTATTAAATGTTATATATGATACTCTCGTTATTAAAAAATTAAAATATTTTTAACTAAAATTTATTTTTTTAATAAAGTAATTATTTATTTTTTAACTGACCCTATCTTTTCTTATTTATCCTTATTAAACACCCTACAATAAATATAAAGTCATTATCAACGGGGACACTTAAAAAAAAGACAATAATTATACCTTAAAATACTAAAAATATTTTACATTTTTAAATATTTAACTTTTTAAAAAATACTTTACATTTTTTAATTTATAGAGTATTAAATTAAGTGTATGTTTGTATTGATTAATGGCCAAAATTTGGTTTTTGATGGATGTAGATGGTACTGGGCTTAAGACCATGCGTAGGATATTCAAGTCGGGCCTTGGCCTTTTTATGAAAAATGTTTTAGAATATGGAAATGATGGTTGGTTGTGTTTGCCCACCCTTCATGCTCAGACTCTAACCCATTTTTGCTATCTAATTTCGCCTCATGATGTAAAAATAAAATGTCCTCTAAATAGTGGGACATGTTCAAATCTACGAACTTTAATAAATTGATACAAATCCACGGCCCAAAAAAAAAATGCCATAGTTCATTATTAGTTATTAGCTGTTTATAATGTATAAATAAACGGAATTTAAATTTTATTTTTAACAAGGTCAACTCATGGAGTCATGTAAGCTAATATATGCCTGCTTCAAGATTGGTCATGTTTTTTTGCAAGTCAACCCTTTTTTTTTTGTGTGGGTTGTGGGGTCAACTTATTAGGTCAAACCTATTTTCCCAACTCTATATTTAAATAATTCTTAGATATAGAAAAAATAAAACACTTGTAGAAATCTCTTTTAACTGTTTATTAAAAACAAGAGACAAGATCGTATCATATTCATGTTGGGTACATCGTAGGCCTTCCAAATCATCGCTATTCACTCAAGTCTAATATAAGTCATATTTGCCATAAACTTCACAAAGACAACAAGGGGAGTTGAAAATAGGTGAACTTATTTAATCGGTAAAAAATACTAAATTAAATTCTTAGATAACATTAATTATAATAGAATATATTTCTCCGTTTTCTTATATGATTTTATTATCAAATCTAATTGATGATAGTTTTTTTTTAAAAAATTTAAACTTGAGATTTCATATTTAAGTGGTCATTGCCCATTCTATTAGGATCAACCACTGATGGTGGAATATATTTTTCATAACTTTTTTTTATATAAATTAACTCTCACATTTAATTTCAAACAAAAATAATTTTGAAAAAGAAAACTAATACCCCAAAACAGGACTTATATTTTAAAACAGAATAGAAATTATAGATTTGGACTTTTATTTTCAAAAATTTAATTTTAAGCGTTTAATTAAAAAAATTAATCTTGATTCCTGATTTCTTTTTGGCCCACCGTCTAATCCTGATTCATCTGCACACCAGACAATAAATACCCAATTAACACGAAGGCAAGAAAGAAAACCCAATCAACCAATTTGTCTGACCGCACAATTCGTTTTATTGAGTATTTTTTAATAGATGAATTTTAGAATATTATTATTATAATTAAGTCTATTAATTAGAATTTTAAAATATAAAATGTATCAAAATAACTAGACTGAAATATAAGCAGTCTAATTTTAGTTTGTTGTATCCAAATTAAGGACGGAATTTTTCCTTTTTTTATTTTAATTTTTATAAGGAACGGATTTTTTTTTTTAATAAGATCAGTCGATGTTTTATCAGTATATTTTTGCAATTCATTTGAATCAGCAGGGCCACAAGGGTAAGGTCAATTCTTCGAATTCATTTTTAAAAGACATGGATCTAAAACGATAGTTATGAATTACACGCAAATGATGCAATTTACAAACCACAATACGATTGATTCAGAATAAAATCTGAAAAATAATTTAATAAAATAAATGACGGCTGTTCAAACTTATTAATCAGAATCTGACTTAAATCCCTTATTTATATATTGCACTTTTTTATTTAAAATTTGTAAAATTCCTTTAAATTTATAGTAAATTTATGCCAGTAAGAAGAGAGTGACTCGATATACTTTGTAATCTTATTCGAAAAGTGCATTATATGTATTTTACTACCAGTAAGAGATATTTAGTAATCTATTTTTTTTTCCTGGTAATCATATTTAGTAATCTATTATTCTTTTTGTTTTTCATGGAATCGATGAAAAATGTAATGAGATATTTCTATTTCAACACAGAATTTAGAGATATATTGAGCTAGGCAATCTCATAATTTTTTAAGGGTTATTAAGCATTTTAAATCATAAGCTACTATGCAAATAGTAGTCTGGACCTTAAATTTTTGGAATATGTAAAAATTTCTTTTAACTTTTAAATTTTGAGCATGTGAAACCTCACCGTTAAGTTGGAGAAAATAAAGTTACGCTTATAGTTGTAAGTCTTAGTCGTAAGTTGACGTGGCATTGATTTTAATTTTTAAAAACAATAGCCATTTTTTCTAATTTAAAGGTGGGGTTTTGAGGGAGTTTTTACCCATTTTAAGAGCTTAAGATTAAAGATGCTATATTTTCACAGTAATTTAGAGCCTAGAATGTTCACTATCCATTTTTTAAAAGAAAATCCCATAACTATTATTTGATTTTTTTTTTGCCAACAACTATTTGATTCACACTTATCAATCGAAATATTTTAATACATTTAATCACTAATTGAACAAAATGGCAATGGCATGACTTAAATAGTTAACGTGATTTAAGTGATTGAACGAGGGGTTCGTGTTCGGTGCTCAGTAAGGTGCTCATTCATCAAATAAAATTTGGGCCTTCCAGATTTAATTTGGATGGCCAGATTTTGTTAATTATTAATTTAAATTTAAATTTATCAAAATAAAAATTTATAATTTTTTTATAAATAGATTCATCATCAATCTAAAGAGTACTAATTTAATTTAGGTAGTCTAATTTAATATTATAATTTTTTAAATTGACTATCTACATGTACTCTGAATAGTCCATATTTGATATTAAATGTTTATTTGTAAGATCCAAATTTAAATTTTTATTTTTTATTTTGATGAATACAATATTAAAAAATAAAATATATAATCTTTTAATTATAATTTTTTAAAAAAATTATAAATTAAAAATTTTAAACCTGAACTGTATAGAATACATCTGGATAGTCAATATATAAAAATATAAAAGTTTTAGTATTAAATTAGATCTTCTAAATTAAATATAGATTATATTAGTCAAAAAAATATTCATTAGAGCTTTTTTATAATTTTTATAAATTTTTATTTTTTAAAAAATATAAAATAAAAATATTAAATTATTTTTTTAAATCTGAACCATTCCAATTAAAAATCTAAATGATTCAAATTGCAACACCTTGATAAATACCACGGTGCCCATGAGGGTGATGAGCACCCAAAATGGTCCCTTGAACGACAGGCTTTATTTGTTTGTTTGTTTGTTTTTTCTCAAATTCATTGAATCGCTGATCATTATATATGCAGCGCGGGATATATATCCTTGAAGCTAACTTTTCAATTACTTTTAATAGCATACTTTTATAATTTAAAATTTTAACATAGCTCTTTTTTTTTTGTTGACAAATTCAATACATTGTATTTAATTTCTTTGACTTCAATGTTCATCATTCGCGCTAAATATATCATTACAAATATAAACATTCATAAATTCAACAAATTCTTAGAAAATCACTCAAATAGAAAAATAGCGCGCAATAATTAATGTAAAACAATATATAATTCACAAAAAAAGAGAGTAAAACAATATACAAAGGGGCAATGACATTAAAGGATCAAAAGATATAATTAAACTTCTACAAGGACCAAAATAATTGGAAATCTGAAACAAAGACAAAAGATTCCTTTAGTAAATTGGCACAAGCATTTGCTACTCTCATTACAACTACCAAAAACAAAAATTTACAAGTGAAATTTATTAATTTTTAATGAGAAAATTTGTCAAACATATTATCATTTTTGGTGATTGTCTCATCTCATATTATCCTTTGGATACTTATTTTAGATTTCCTAGTTTTTAAGTCCTCATTATTAAATAATTCAATCTTTAATCCTCTAATGTGATTTTCTCATAGAGTCTTGCTCAGTGCTCAATAGCCTTCAGTACACTCTCTGCATCAATGGGAATCGCCTATCTTTCTCCTCCTTCTTCCCCATTCGCAGCTTCCATCAGAACTCACAACTGCTCCATCGGCCAAGCCGTCGAAGTCGTCAACAAGCTTCCAGGTTCTTACTATGAAGCCACCGTAGAGTCTATTGTCGCAGACGGCTCCTACGTCGTCAAGTACAACGCAGTACTCGTAGATGACGAGAATTACAGTTTTTCCTCACACAATCGGTTTACCCTACCGACCTCCGTCCAGTGCCGCCGCCCGTCACCGTTTCACCCGCCGGCTTTTCTCTGAACCAAACGGCGGACGCTTACGATAATGACGGCTGGTGGGTCACTACCATCACCGGAAGAAGATCAGGCTTCGATAATTAACATTATGTTTACCGTGATGTCGTGTACCGTGATATCGAGTTCCAGTCTTCTGAGCTTAGGGTTCATCAAGATTGGATTGGTGGAAGATGGGTTTTGGCCTAGAGATTTCAAGTCTTGATTTGATTCGATTCGTCATCTGACTCTCTTTCTCTGGAGATTAAAATTTTTGGGCGTTTGGGTTGCAGTTGGAAGAAGTTATGAATTTCTGTTGAATTTCAAGAAGTTATGAATCTGTTTCCAACTTCAATGGAAAGCAAAATCATTTCTCCTCCATAACTTCCGAACTGACAATATTGAGACGTAACCAGTAACCACCGATCAATTAACAGGTAATCGGTTAAAAAAAAGAAAAAAGAAACAATTCCAGAACTTAACAGGAAAAAGATGATGGCTTGTTCCAAACGGCTTTTGAAAAATTACGGTCCCTAGTTAAGCACATGCAATTCCAGAGGATTAATCAACCCTAAGGATCTTGAAATCTTGAAGGAGCATTATCCAGCAACAAAAGGTTGAATGTGATTCTTATGTGTCATTCTGACAATTCAGTCCATTCTAGAGGCTTCCACGAGAAACCAAATACATGCATGCTTAGCTTGCAGTTTTATTAGCCATGCAAAAGATGCGATGTAAGTTGATGTTCCAGTTTTGAGCATATATAATTAGAAATTTCACAAGATTTTTCCCGTGGCCTGTATCATGACTAGATTGAGAGAATTTCAGCATAATTTTTTTGAATGATCTTTCCTTTTAATAAAATGATATTAATACCGATATTAATATTGTATTCAAAGTCATAAATAATGCAATTTATTCTTAGAACTCACCTATATATAGCTTAATATCAGTATTCCTGGCTAGTAATTGTCGTTCTTTGATTTGGTTTTAATTCCTTTGAAAATACTTAATTTTAAAAGTTACATATTTATTGAGTTAAAAATATGGAAAAGGTTAAATATTTATTTTTCGAAAGTATTTTTTTTTTTTGTTGAGGGGCTCAGCCATGAAACATAATTTATCACAAGTTCGGTTTTTTGGGGGAATGAACAACCTATATACACAAATCTTTTTTTTTTACTCATGATTTTTTTATCCAAACATTTTATTCAATAATTAAACTATGTACACATGTTAATTAATTTTCAATCTAAAACTAATGTAAAAATCTAAATAAGCAAATTTAAGTCTAAAATTAAAACTATTAAGAGGATAATTAATTATTCTTTTTAACTAGTTATTTTTTAATTTAATTTATCTATAAAATTAAGAAGAATAAAACTTTACTTCATGTATAACTAGCTATATTTTTCATGCATTACGTAGAGTTTGAGATAGGATATATATTAGTTCTGGTTTTATAAAAAAGTATGACTCACTATAGTTGTTATATTTTATATTTATATTAGTTCAATTTGTACTTGTAATAAAAGACTTATAAATAATACAAGGTTTTTATGAATTCAACATTTTATATCGAATAAACATTGATTGATATTCACATTGATCGAAGCACGTGCAACTATATGGCCGGAAAACACGAGTCAAAAATCCAAGTGGAGCGGACCCTATACGGCGCACACAAAGTTGGCCTTTTCTTTGAAGAAAAAATTGTTTAAAAAAATAATGCATTGGTATTCAAAAAAAGTATAGATATTGTAAAATTATAACTCATAAACATAAAATAAGTAAAAGATTTACAGTTTCAATATTAACAGTTTCTTATAAGTCTTATATTGAGTAAAAATTATTGTTAATATATTTGGCAAAAAATACTGATAGGCAAACTAGGCAAACATGAGTTAGATGCAAGGAGAGAGTTGATTTCAAAAAAGAAAAAAATCCGAGTTTTTTAGCCGACGAAAAAAAATCCGAGTTGAATGAGCCGATATCAAGAAAAATAACATGTTAAAAATCAGGCGATCATTTTTTTCCAAAAAAATATAGGGCTTGTAAAATTATAACTCATAAAGAGAAAAATATATATATTTATCCAAATCTATATATGAAATATTTAAACCAGGTTAAATCTAATTTGAATAATCAAAACTAGGGATAAGTTTCCATATTCACATTTTAAGATGGTATGAAATCTAAAATTAAATTACCGGGAATTGGTGAGAGTCATGGGATGAGCATCTAATCAAAATCAGATTAACACCAAAACTTTTAATAATGTACACCGAATATAACCTTCCTATTTTCACATATTAACTTTCCAAAAAAATCATGTTCCCCCCTGTTTCTTTCTTTCGTGCTATAAGTTTCCTATTTTCACATATTAACTTTCTAAAAAACTAATAATGAATAATCATCACCTACTCCCTTGATTTTTTTATTAGTCACTTCTAACTAACTCATCTAAATCAAAGCGAGTTAGTTAGAATAATAAAATTATCTTAAAAATAAATCACTTTTTAATTTGTCGTTAAATTTTTAAAAAATGATTTGACATGTGAAAATATTTTTTTTAAAATTAAATTATTATCCTTCTTTTATTAGAATTTGTTAGAGAGTAATTTTAAAATTTTACATTAAATACTACAAAAAAAATGAGTTATATAAAAGATCAAGAAAATTTTATAGGGTGTGATGAGTAATAAAAAGAAGAAGAGGGAGTATTTGATTTGAAAAATCTGATTACTTTCGACTTTCCTATTTTCAAATGTTCACTCCCTACCATTAAAAAAAAAAAGAAAAGAAATGTTCACTCCCTACACGACCACCCCGGTTCCTTTCTTTCGTACTATGAGTTTCACCAGCTCATCTTTTTTAATCACAAGTCACAGTTCAGGAACTTCTGATTCTTCCTCTTTTTTACCAGGTACTTTCCTATTTCTTAAAGAGCTGATAAATGGCCGTACCCTGTTTCTTCTATACCTAGTTTCATCTCTCTCTCATTCATTCATCAATAGCTCAAACTTTTCCTAATTCAGTCACAAAACCCTCCTCTCACTGTATCAATGGGAATCCGAACCTCTCCCGTTTGTTGTTCCTCAATGTCGATGCCTCCTTCTACAGTTTCCGTGGCCAGCTTCGCCCTAGGTGAAGTCGTCGAAGTCGTCAACAAGCCTCCCGGCTCTTACTATGAAGCCACCGTAATCTCTCGCCTCGCCAACGGTTCATACGTCGTCGAGTACCACACAAAGTTAAACGACGACGAAAATTACTGCTTTCTCACGGAAACCGTCTATCCTATGGATCTTCGCCCTCTGCCGTCAACCATTGACGTTTCAGCCACTGGTTTCTCTCTGAACCAAGTGGTGGATGCTTACGAACACCGCGGCTGGTGGGTCACTACCATCACAGGAAGAAAAGACTCCGATCCCGATTCCTATTTGGTTTACTGGCCTCCCGTGGACCGCGACGTTGAGTTCCATTCCAGCGAGCTTAGGGTTCATCAAGAGTGGATTGGTGGAGACGACTGGATTTTGCCCTAGAGATTTCGATGTTGTTGATTCGATTGGATTCTCTGGCTCATTTTTTTTTTCCTTTTTTTTTCCTGATTAGATTTCTTAAGTTGTATACTGATATTTCCCCGGTGTTTTGGAGGCAGTTCACGTTAGATGGATATATTTCTTGTGTTTCAAGTCAGTGGTCTTTGTTGTTTTTGACTCTGTATTGCTTACTGATAAGATTATTCGATTTTCATTTCTGGGAATTAGGAAATTTAACTTGTTAATTTTTCTGTTGAGTGGCTCAAATGTTTGATTTGAATTTTGAAAGAATTAATTTACGATGAGATTGCTATGGTCTTGTGGAGACTGGAGAGATATAGCAGTCAAACAAAAGAAAACAGAGCATTCGGCATACTGCTATTTAATTTAACTTGAAAGAGGGATTATTCAGCAACAAAAAATTGATTGTGATTATTATGAGTCATTCTGAAAATTCAGCCCATTCTAATAGCCATGCAAAAGGATGTATAAAGTGATGTTCCAGTTTTGAGCATGATCAGAGATTTCACAAGATTCCCCCGCCAATTTTAAATTAATTGTCTACTGTCTCTCCCAATTTTAAAAATTTAAATAATGGCATCAATAAACAATTTTAAGTTTTGTGTTAAATTAAAAAATTAAAAAATAAATATAAATTATGTTGAGTAATTTACTATATTAAATCCTATCATTTCCTTAAGTTTTTTAAGTGCGTGTTTAAAATATTATTTTAGCCAATTTATGTACTGAAATTTTGAAAAGTACTATTAAAATATATATTTATATAAATAAAAAAACATAAATAAATAGTAAAAAAATATATGAATGAATTTTTTCAGTATTTAAATTATTTTTGAATAACATTTATATTTAAAGAAGATGCTTTTTGATTCAATATATGTAACTTAACAGTCAACTAACAGTTGGATAGATGAAAATAAAACATTAAAAATAAAAAAAATTGTTTGCATTTTGTAACTATTTATACTTGGAGAGGTTCCTATAAGTTTCAAAAATACAAGAGATGTATTCGTAATTAAAATAAAATAGAGGGGAGGTCAAAGTATTTTACTCTTTTTTAAAAATAATAATGATTGGTATAAAAAATAATCATTTAAAACTAATGATATTAGTATTGGAGGATAGATAAAATTAAAGAACAAAATTAAAATTTTATATAAAGTTAGAGAACCAAATACTCCCCCCATTCAAAAATGTAAGATATTTTTAATTAAATCTAACCCTCAATAAAGTAGTTACATACTTTCAAACTAACTCTATCTTTTTATATTTACTCTTATTAAATATTTTACAATAAATATAAAGTCATTCATTAATATGTACACTTTTAAAAAAAGATAATAATTACACCTTCAAAAATTAAAAATACCTTATATTTTTTAACATCCAACTCTCTAAAAAATATTTTATATTGTTTAACAAAGGAATTATATAGTTTAGCCTATTTGTTAATATTAGCGCTCAAGATTAGTAATTGTCGTCTTTTGATTTGGTTTTGGGACAATAACAACCAAGTCCTAAGGGGCCATTTTATCCCAAAAAAGTCCCAACAAAATTTGAAATACAAAATAAATCCCATAGGTCCCTTAGCTGATATTATAATACATTGGAAAAGATTCAAATACCCTTGATAATTATACTAGAATATTTCAAATACATAAATTTGCAACTTATCCTCCAAAAATTGCAACTTCATTCCTTGACTTGCAGCTTGATTTCCTAATTTTCTTTATAAACACATTATTTTAACATTGAATTTTGAAATTGTTCACAACTCATTTTCTCAAATTTGCAAGACCATCTAATCAAACTTGCAACTCCCTATCTTGAAGTTATTTATGAACATATATCCCAACTCTAGCAATGAAAATCAAGTGGTACCACTGTGTCTTTCTCCACCATTTCCATTCACATAATCCAAAACACTAGACTAATAGGGGAAAGGTGAAGCCATAGGCGACAGGCCACCTAAGATGGAATTTGGCAAGGTTGATGCCTGTGAGATGCAGAACAAGAGTGAGATGATTGAGAGAAGGAGGAGAAGGATAGTGGAAGTAGCACGCGATGTAAACCAGGGCAAGATCGAGTGGTTGAGAAGTCGAGGAGAGTAGAGGTTGATGTTGACAATGTCACTGAAGGGAAGGAGGGGAGGCCACTGAGCTTTAAAGTTAAGAATAAGAGGAGGGTCAGGCAATAGGTGTGTTAAGTCACAGTAAGTTCGAGACATCGAGAGAAGAATCAGCTGCTAAAGTTTGGTCATTTAATAGGATGGCTTCACCTTTCCCATGTTATTAGTCCAGCATTTAGGCAATGTAATGGAAATGGTGGTGGAGGAGGAGGTGGTACCGCTTGGGTTTTCATTGTAAGAGTTGGGATATATGTTTGTAAATAAAATCTGCAAACATGAGAAAATGGGTGGCAAACAATTTCAAAATTTAATGTTAAAATATTGTGTTTCTATATAAAATTAAGAAATCAAGTTGTAAATATGGGAGGATAAGCTGCAAATTTTTATATTTGAAAAAAAATTATTATAATTACTAATGGTATTTGAGTCTTTTATGTTGTGTAATAATACCAACTAAGGACCTTGTGGCTTACTTTGTGTTTTTGAATTTTTTGGGACTTTAATAGGATTAAATAGTTCCTTTAGGATTTAGTTGTCATTCTCCCTTGGTTTTAATAGAAAAATCTTAATTTTAAAATTTAAATATTTATTTTTTGAAAGTAACAAAATTTCATGTGCTAATTTTTTGTTGAGGGGCTCGAATGTAACAGATATAATAATGGGTAAATAGACAAAAATCTTCACTAACGCTTTTTTTTTTTTAATGAGTACCCAATATTTTTAGATAAAGAAAGGCGCACCAATACCCATGAAAGAGCCTTAATGTGCGCACCCATCTCCAAACCATGAAAATTAACCAACATTGACTATTAAACTAAGATTTAGGCAAATGGGTGAAATTTTGTTGCTGATGACTAAAAGAATCTAAGCAAGTCGTTGTCTCCAACCCTCAAATCAATCACCACTCCTCCTAGATCCTTCATTCCTCTCACCATTTCTCCTTTAGTGCTTCCCTTCGTCGCAAAAGCCTTTTTTTGGGCTTTCTTGAAATGCCTCACTGCTCTCTTCCTCCATTCTCGAATTGCCACTGTACTCTGCCGAGTACACCCACTCTTGTCCTACCTTTGTGCAATTTACACATGTTCTCACTTCTTAATTTGAATTGACTACAACTATTTCAACAATGTGAGAATCTGTTTCTAAAGTATCATCAAACTTCCATTATTTATTCTGTGAAATAATTACATGTCGGAAGGTTGTAGCAAGCAAAACAATGGTTTTGAAGAATATTACATCACTACTCAATAAGCTAGTGTACATTGATGAATAGTCAAAGGAATCAATGATACTGAAGAAAGAGAAACAAGACAAATTAAAGTTTACACTGTGGATAAAAGAAGCTTTCACCCACTTTTCTCACTCTCCTCCAATCTCACTCTATAAAACCATAAAACAGAGAAATCCTTGCAGAAATGGCAATGGGGTCTGGCGTTTTCTGTGTTTCTTGATCCTAGTCATGGATGGAGCAGTTGGGTATCTTGGCATCAGGGCTGAAATTGAACAGAACA
This sequence comes from Prosopis cineraria, assembly GCF_029017545.1. NCBI lineage: Eukaryota > Viridiplantae > Streptophyta > Magnoliopsida > Fabales > Fabaceae > Prosopis > Prosopis cineraria. The sequence continues at coordinate 6,721,961 of NW_026555337.1, forward strand.
AGGTATAAAGATAGATAGAATTACATAGGAGATGACCGAGCATATAAAGATTAAAGGCTCAAAAAAGGAAGAAGATAGAATCACCCAGATCCCGATTGTGATTCTCAGATCCCTCATAGTTGCAAGATTCAACATTGTCGTCGTCCTCGTCAACATTGGCTCTGGCAGATTGCACGTCCATGATGGCATCACCATCAGCCTTAGAACTTTTTGAGTGGGGAGAGGGGGAAACCGGAAACATGAGAAGACTAACCAGAGAGCGAGAGGAAGGAGGTGGTCGATGTGGCACGCACCTGGCATGGATTGTGGGGCTTCAAGTTGAAATTAAACGACGTTTGGTAATTTTCATGGTTTGAGTATTCTTGCACCCTTTAAAATAACTTTAGAGAAACTCTTGCACCTTTTCACTTAAGAATATTAGATATTTCTGAAAAAAAAAAAACAGTTAGTGAGTAATTTAGCCCTTTTACCCTATAATAATTTATCATAAGTGAATTTTTGGATAAATAAAGCATACACAATTCTCTATTGTAGCCAATAATTAAACTTACAGATGCTAAGTTTTAATTTAAAAACCAATATAAAATATTTACGATTTCTTATAATTACGTTTTATATTTTATATTGAGTTAAAATTAATGTTAATATATTTGGCAAAAATATTGATATTGATACTAATTGATGTACAGGAAACTGGGCAAACATGAGTCAGATTCGAGGTGAGAGTTGATCTTAAGAAGAAAAGAAAAGACATCCAAGTTGAATTAACTTATATCACAAGTTGGCCTTTTTGAAGAAAAACATTTTAAAAATCAGGCAATGATATTTTTTAAAAAAGTAGTATACATCTTATGAATTATAACTCATAAATAGGAAAAAAAAGATATTTATCCAAATCTCTATAAAGTATTTGTGCCAGGTTAAATCTAATTTGAAAAATCCAAACTAAGGAGAATTTTCCATATTCGCCTTTTAAGATGGGATGGAATCTAAAATTAAATTAACGGAAAAAACTGAGAGTCATGAGATGAACATGCAATGGAAATCCCATCAACATTAAAACTTAATAATGTACACCGAATATAACCATCGATTTTTTTGAGAAAAAAAATTTGAGAATGAATAATTAATTGATTATCCAGTCCAAAAAAAATCATTGTTTGATTTGAAAAATCTGATGACTTGCCTATTTTCGCATACTTATTAACTTTCCAAACGGCCACCCCCTGTTTCTTCCGCGCTATAAGTTTCATCTTCTCCTCGTTTTTTCAATCACGAGTCACGTTTCAAGAACTTCTGGTACCCAGTTTCGATCATCCCTCTTTGTTCTCAAATCCCCAGAAACCATGCGTCCTCCAATCAAGAAGATCAACTTTTGCAGAGGCCAGAGCGTGGAAATCTCCGTCAAGGAAGACGGGTTTCATGGATCGTACTACGAAGCGAAGGTGGTTTCTCAGCTCGATAATGGCCTCTACGTCGTCCAGTACAAGACCTTGCTCGAAGACAACGAGTTCCAATTTCTGACTGAGACTGTGTACCCCAAGGAGCTTCGTCCTCTGCCTCCCGCCATCCCTGTTCGGAGGTTTTCTACTAACCAGAAGGTCGATGCTTTCGACAACGATGGTTGGTGGGTCGGCGTTATCACTCGAAAAGATGGCCCCGACGCCTATTTCGTGTATTTCGCCACCACAGACCAGGAGATCGCTTACCCTCTCTCTCAGCTCAGGGTTCATCACGATTGGATCGGCGGCAAGTGGGTTTTGTCTAAGAAAGTTCGTTCTTAGTTTCACTTTGAATATATATATATATATAAAATACATGTCACATCTCAGGGTAATCTTTCAGGAAGGGAGGGCTTTCTTGTGATTTCAATAGTTGTTATGTTACGACCCCATCAAAACTCAAAATCCACGACTATGGACATCTGATTGTAAGATTTAAGAATCAAAGGTTGTTCTGAAGGCCGATTATATCTTTCTTCTTGTGAGTTCCGTAATTAATTCTGCAGACAGTGCCTGCTTCGTCTTCATGTTGTTAATCCTTCGTGTTCTGGGATTTTCTTTCCTTCTGAAGTTTTATTGGTCCAAGAAACCAAAATTTTCACTGGCTGGCTAAGTTGCTGGCTCAGGGGCTCGTTGATTTTGATTCAGGCCTTGTATGTTTTTCGGCATCAAATCTTTTTTTTTTTTTTTACTGTGTGTTCTTCTGGACGTCAAAATAAAAAAGAGAGATGAGATTTGCCTTTCAATGTTGGCAAAAAAAAAAAAAAAAAGGTCTTTCAGTGTCTAAATAAATTGGGCAAGATATTTACAAGTTTTTATTCTGACGTCTCCTGTCAAATTTTGCCGATGGTGACTTGTTCTTCTTTGTTGTTTTGTTTCTAGTTCCAAGTTCTATAGTGTCTATCTGTCATTACTGATTGCCAAGGTTTCAGGCTGCGCCATCTTTTCCTTTTCGCTATAAGAAACCAATAAAAATATAAATCAATATAAATTATAATATATCATCCTTTGACCTAAAAAAAATCATCAATACTAAATATCAATATTAATATATATCACTATTCAATATCCAAAAGTATATTTAATTTTTCATGTCATATAAAATATATGACAAAGTTATGTTATATATAATTTAATTAATTAAGCTGTTTTTTAAAGGAAAAAATAACATATAAATCTTTAGAATAGACTTATTTACAAGTAAATCCTACAAAATTAAAAAACCACAAGCAGGTTCCTGAGAAATTTATAATTATTATTTTAATTTTTTATAATTGTAACTTCATATACTTAATAATTAAATCGATCAGGTATTAATTACAAGTTTAATACTAACTATATACAATTATATCATCAGTAATTTATAATTATCACTTCAATATTTTATAATTATAACTCACATATTTAATAGTTAAATTGATAATGCATTACTAATAAAGTTCAACACTAATTATTTACAACTATCTCTTCAATAATTTATAACTATCACTTCAATATTTTATAACTATAATTTTACATATCTAATATTCAAACCGACTATGCATTATATTACTAACAAAATTTAATATTATTATTTATGATTATTTTATTAGTAATTTATAATTAACACTTCAACTTTTTACAATTTATTTCAAATAGTTAAACCGATTATTTAAATGTAATAAGTAAGGGAAGTATTGTCTTTACATTCTAATTTTAAATTACACTCAAATCTCTTGAGATTTAATTATTATTTTTAAATTTTATGAAATTTATTATAAATAAATATGCCTATGAAACCTATATGTAATTTTTTTTTATTTACATGTTGCTCCAAACAACCAAGCTTATCAAAGAGGATTGGATCTTCTAAATAGTTAAATTCTTTAATTGTTAAAGTATTAAATTAATATCAATATATATATATATCATAAAACTTATTCCAAGGTTGATTTCTTGCTTTTCTTATAATATAACATATATAAAAGCGTGCAATTATAAATAATAAAAAGTTAACCTTTTTTCCGTTTTTGACAAAAGGAGTTTGTCCATAGAAGAGCCCAAATTTTTAAATCGAAATATGTGTTAGTTGCAGGGTTCTTTAACCCATGGTGTGAAGGATAATCCACGCGCGGTCCCCAGCTTCCATATCTTGATGCTCTTACTAATCATACTATATTCTAAAACCCAATTGGTTATTTGTAAACAGTCAGACACTCTATAAATATATTTCATTTTTTTATACTGATCAAAACGTTTCCACGAATTTCTTTTATTTAAATTATAGTTAATGCCTTTCTGTAAGTCTCATTTAAATCTCATATTTACATCGATGCAAGATGGTTCAGTTGAAAGGGGGGAAAAAAAAGACTTTGACCCCCACCTTACATAAGCATGGCCGGTTTAAGCTGATCTGTTATCAATACAAGAATTTTGTACTTTTGTTACTATCAATATCTCTATATTTTTTATATAATAAATGACTGGGTTATATTTGAAGTTTTGAACATTGCCATGTCGGATTGATAATACTCTTTTTAAACCATAACATAAAATATTTTTTAAAAACCTTACTTAATTTAAAATATAAGATATTGAATAACTTTTATAATTATTTTTTTAACTATACCCTTGTTTCATTTATTACTATTTTTACAAAAATATTCATGCATTAAAGTTTTAATTATTATTATTATTATGGCTTTTATATAACGGTATTTAATAAGGATATAATTAAAAAATATAATTTTTTAAAAAAATAAGATTTCAACCAACATTTTTAAGAATTGAGAATTCATTATCAATACTCTATATTTTAATTAGGAGGGAATAACTCTTTTATAGATGCCCTTTGTATTTATGCATTCTCAAATTTGAGATGGACGAATTTAGCTTTTCTTTGTTAAAAATGCTAAAGCTAATTTTTGCGCCCCAATTATAATGTTGTTTTGCATGTAGCACCCCATGGGTTCAATTCCAGATCTGTTCTTGATTTGAGACCTCATGGCTAAACGACGAGAACTCTTTTCATGTGACAGCTGACACTTGTTAATCGTGATTTTTTTAATTTTGAGATCAGAATTGATTTTGTTGATATACTCTCCCTGTTTTTTTAATGCAAAGCAAACTTTAAAATCTTTTCTTATAAGTCCTTCATATAAGATGAAGTTAATATTTATTACTGTTTTCGATTTTACATCTTGTTTATTTATTATTGTTTGAATTATCCTAGATAATTTATTATGATTAATAATTGTAAAAAAAGTGCAAAAATAAAAAGTTACATATTTTTTTAACACTTTTAAGATATAAAGTTAGTTAAGTTCATCTTATATTAAGAACGAGAGAGTATTATTATCTCCACAATCACATTATTAACACAGAATTTCAAACTATAACACTCAATTAACATCTAAACGTTACAATACTTCTTGTCCTTTAATTTTGTTTTTTAACTCACAAGGAATTAATTAAGATATGTTTGACAAGTACTTAATTAATCTGGCCTAAACATTAACTAAACTACAACTCTCAATTATTCAATGCCTCATCTCATATAACATATTTAAAATTGCAAATTAAACTGCATGGTTCAATATATTTATATATATATCCAAATTATTCAATGCTAGTTATATTCAATTCAATGCAGTCACATGTCAACTGTGACTCCGATATTCAGAGAAGGAAGGTGCGTTATAGAACTCCCAAAGGGACAATCGGCCTCGGGGTTTGCTTTTTGTCAACGTTAACGCCATGACTGAAATTTTATGTGTGCGCTCTGTCGACTGTGAAGATCACAAGTTAATCCACACAGGAGGAAGAAGAAGAAGAACAAGAAGATGGGAAGAACATAAGAATATTCCAAACTCTTCAATTCATTCCTTAAGATTCTGTAACTACAGATAATGGAATTTGAGAAACATACAGGATGTATATGAAAAACACATCATTTTCCCTTCTTTGACAATACAGAAACATACAGAAGCTCAAGGAAATTAGCTAAATAGCTCTGGCTATATATATATATATATATATTATATAATCAGTTGGTCCCATTGGGCGCACCAGAATGAGCATGTCCGTTCTGACGGTTGGAAGGGCCCGAAGGAGGAATCGGAAAGCCTTTAGGAAGTAAACTGAAGGCATCTTCCAAGCCGCTTAAGCTGATCTTCTTATTAGGGACGAAGAATCTTCTAGAATGAAAACCATCTTGCTCTTTAGCTGAGCTGTGAAATCTGGCTGAACTCGCCATGTCGCCATTAGAGGCCAGAAGAAGAAGAAGCATGAGAAGCAAACAGACCAATTTTGGGGAAGCCATTTTAACTCAAGGTTGCTTCAGTATCTGATGAGCATCGACAGAGTACAACAGTGCATATTTATAGTCACAGAAGAGGGAGGGTGTAACGCGTGATAATGGGCCCTTCAGAACGACTAGTGATTGTCTGTAGCGAGAGAAGACAAAGTCGGGGTAATAATATCAGCAGAAAAACTGGGTTTACTTGGCCACTGGAAAGTAAGGTAGGAGAATCTCAGTTATAAAGTTGATCTGTTACTTCTGTTCATGCTTCCCTCCCAGTTCCATTCACATGACTTGGGTTACAGCAACGCACAACTCCATTTTAAAAATATAAGATAGTTTTAATTGAATTATTCTCTCAATAAATTAATTAATTATTTTTAAACCAATATCATATTATTATATTTGTTCTGATTTAATAGGATGTCTCGTTTAAAGGTGAAGAGTTAAGTGATTTATTTATTAAGAATATTTTTGAATAAAACTCAGTATTTACCCACTGAAAAAATAAAAATGCATTATATTTTTTAATATATAATTTCAGAAACAATATTTTATACTCCCTCCATTCAAAAATATAAGATATTTTTAATTAAATTTCACTTTCAATAAATTAATTACCTACTTTCAAACTAACCTTATCTTTTCATATTTATCTCTATTAAATACCCTACAATAAATATAAAGTTATTCATCATTAGGGGTACTTTAAAAAAAAAGACAATGATTACATTTCAAAAGATTAAAAATACTTTACATTTTTTAACATCAAACTTATCAAAAAATACCTTCATTTTTTAACAGAGGAGAGTATTTTTTAATAGGAAACTATTATGGATGTTCTTTGGAGTAGATTTTGTTTGAAAAAACACGATTATCAGTCCTTGTAGTTTCATGAGATTTTTCTTTTAATTTTTATAATTTTTTAAGTATTGTCAGTCCCTATAATTTCAATAAGGTTGGGTGACATTTGTCACTCAGGTCCCTATAATTTTAGTATTTTTAGTCTTTTTTAATGGGAGACTATTATGGATGTTCTTTGGAGTATATTTTATTTAAGAAAGCACAATTATTAGTCTTTATAGTTTTATCGAGTTTTGCTTTTAGTCTCTATAATTTTTTTAAGTATGTTTAGTCCATATAGTTTCAAGAAGATTGAATGATGTTTGTTATTTAGATCCTTATAATTTCACCTTTAAGAAGAACTACAAGGACTAAAAGCAAAATTCAGTAAAACTATAAAAATCAATGATTATGTTTTTCCATTTTATTTTAATGAAATATTAATAATTTAAATAGTATTATTATTTACAAATATTCACCCACAATGTACAAATTAACTGTTGATATTGATAATTTTTTCAAAAAATTAATTTAATTAAGGGATTTGTAATTTAAAACTAAATGCAGTTTTTTGCAAATATAAAAGTTGAGTTGCTAAAAAGCATTCAGATCTTGATTAGACTAGTTGAGTTAATTTTTGAAAGAAGAATTCTAAATTTCAAAGAATATTTATAATAAAAATAATATTTAAACAAATAAATATTAAAGTATGAATACTTTAATAAGATATTATTAAGATAAATATATTATTTTTAATTACTTACTAGTATCTGTGTATCAATAATTGTAATCAATCACTAGGTAGCCAATCAAAATTAAATTTTAGTCTTTTACATGTAAAAGAAATACTCCCTCCATTAAAAAATGTAAGGCATTTTTAACCGAATCTTATCCATCAATAAAGTAGTTACCTACTTTTAAACTAACCCTATATTTTTATATTTATATCTATTAAACACTCTATAATAAATATAAAGTTATTATCAATAGAGGCACTTTTAAAAAAAAGCAATGATTACACCTTAAAAAATTAAAAATACCTTATATTTTTAAAATCTAATCTTTATACATTTATCACTTTTTATTTATTTGTAACTCATTGAAATTAATCTATGTTAATTTTCTTATATTGTATTTATTTATAATCATTTTGGTCATTTTTAAAAATTTTTGAAATTATTTTGTATAATTTTCTAGTCAATTTTCAAATGTTAGAGGGGAAGCTTACATCGTAAACGAGTTTATGATCCCAAACATTTGCATATCTATAGTTTAAAAGTAAATTTGTTCTTTAACCCAAAAATTATAATCATAACATGAAAAATTAAATGGCTTCTTAATTTATTTTTTTCTTTTATAATTTTTCAATTCCTTTAATTGAATTCAATTATTTACGTTTAACTTTTGACATCTTAATTATTATTTTTTTAAAATATTAATTTAAATTATTAAAATTTGATCAATACACTTAAAAAGTTAAGGTAAAAATTGAAAATATATAGATAAAGAATTGAGATATTGATGTCCAAAAAATGATTATTTGACTCATTTTAATGCACTTCTTTTAAATGTGTAGATCAAATTGTTAGAATGTACATGTATAAAAGAATTTGAGTTGACGAAGGAAGTTTTACATTAAATAAAATAAAATTTAATAACTAATAAATACTAAAGTAAAATGACCTTAAAACTTTAGTTTTGAGGTTTTGCATTAAGACATGTCATTCAACTATTACCATTCACGTATTTGTTTACTTCCTCATTTTTAACAAGTGATATCAAAATTATATTTTGTATGGGATCTAGAAAGCTTATATTGTGCGCATGTTATAGTTACAAAAATTGGTGTCACAACATTTAAAACTCAAAAAATTAGTTGACCATGATGACACAAACTGAGAGCCCAAATTCAAATTTCATGAGAGATCAATGCTAACAACACCATTCTAGACTCCTCCAACCTCCCTAGACCGCAAGGTTACCATTATAAGGCCTGAGAGATCACCCTTAAATGTGAAATTGTATTTGCTATGTAAGGATAATAATGAATGGATAAATTAAATGTAATATTTTAGAATAAGTTTGTTCACATTTTACTTGATTGATGGGGACAATTGATAAAAATGGGCCATTAATTCTCATAATAGATTAATTAGTTATAAGATTCGATCAGGAGGAACTGAACAGTTTTTCAAAGACAAGAAGAATTATCAATTAGTTGTGGAGGATGAATGTAAATTAAAGTATAGATTTATAGTTGATAAAATAAATATAAGATAAGTGACATTTTCAAGTTCTGATATGTTTGATCATTTGATTATTTGTGGTTGGGTTGAATAATTTTTATCTACAGTATGTTGGAGACCATATGCTTATTGTTAATGTGAGATTCTTTGCCTATTTTTTTACTTCCTCATTTCTTGTACTTCACTTTTTATTTTTAATAAGTGATATTAGAGTTAAGTTTTATTTGAGACATATGTGCCTGTATTGCACATGTCAGAATTCCCAAACTTGATGCACTATATTATTTAAAATTAAAAGAACTAAATTGAAAGAAGCTAAGATTTGGTATTTATGACATCTTTGATATAAAAAGCTGAATGATTTTTAAAAAATTATTAGAAGTCTTAAGGCTTCAAGTTAGAATGTAAGATTTTTTCATCATTCTAGCATAATTATTTTCTTCTCTCTTTTTTATTAATCTACTTACACTTCTTAACAAAGTGGTATTAGGATCATATTTTGACTTAATTTTTTTAAAAAAATTATAAGATAGACATATCATTGTTTGAGATACATAAATGACTTATTTTGATTTTAATAAGTGCTAGCAAAGCTAAATTTTATTTGAAACCTAGAAGGATGTATTGCACACACATCAAAATTCTAAAAATTAATGTTTTACATAATTTAAAACTTAAAAAGTTGACTAACTATGATAACAAGAAATAAAAGCATGAGATTTGTTATTTGTGGTATTTTTTATGAAAAATATACAATTTCACACTTAAAAAAATTAAGTATTAAATTTTCTTTGTTTCATATCATGAATGACTTTTACATTATAATTATTAAAGTAATTGTCTCTTTTTTAATCTAATTTCGAGATAATTAAAGTTGATAACATCATTCTCAACTCCTTTAGCCTCTCCAGGCTCCACGTTTGGCATTGCAAGACTTTGGACATCACCCTTAAACATGAAGCTATAATTGCTATATAAGGACAATAATGAATGAATAATGTAAAAGTTTTTGAATCATTTCTCTTCTAGTTAAGCATCAAGTGTAATATTTTAGAATAATTCTATTCATATTTTGCTTAGTCACTCGAGTGTAAGTGGTAAAGATGAGATAATTAGATATAATAAAGAGATTTATGATACACATTAGGCTTGTTATTTGGCAACAACTAATTCTCACAATAGATTAATTAGCTATAAGATTAGGTTAGAGATTGAATATATTTTTAGAGACAAGTAGGGTTACCAATTAATTGTAGAGGATAAATACAAATTAGAATATAAATTTATAATTGATAAAGATGAACATAAATGAGATTCTCACGTCTTGATGTGTTTGACCTTTTGATTATTAGTGGTTGTGTTAAAGAATTTTTATCTATAGCATACTCAAGATTATATATTCATTACCAATGCGAGATTCTTTGTTTATTTGCTTACTTCTTCATTTTCATGCTTTATTTTTCTTTTCTAACAAGTGATATCAGAGTTATATTTTATCTGAAACTTAGATGCCTATATTGCATAGATATTAAATTCCTCAAAATTAGTATGCTCCACTGTTTAAAACTCAAAAATTAAGTTGATAAAAGCCAAAATTTTATATTTATAGAGTTTTAATATGAAAAACTTAATAACTCACAACAAAAATAGTTAGAATTCTCAAAATTTTAAATTAAAATATAGTATTCTTTCATTATTTTAGCATGTTTGCTTTTTCTCTCATTTTTAGTTGCTCGCTTTCACTTTTTATAAAGTGGTATTAGAATCATGTTTTGCTTTAATTTTTTTAAAAAATTATAAAACAAGCATACCACTATTTAAGATGCATTGGATCTTCATTTTGGTTATAAAAAGTGATATCAGAGTTAGATTTTATTTGTGACCTAGAAGCTTGTATTACGCACTTGTCAGAGTCACAATAATTGATATAATATGCAGTTTGAAAGTTAAAAATTTAATTGATTATAATAATAAAAGTTGAGAGCACAAAGCTTATTATTTGCACTGTGTTTGATGGCAAAACATACAATCTCACACTCATAATAAACCTAAAAAAATTTAAGCCAAGCTTGATCAAGTTCGGGTTTGGCCCGGATAGCCAAATAAAAAAATAATGTTTTTAAAAAATACATAAAATGTAATAAATATTAATTAATTTTTTAAATTTTTTGTCATTTTATATTAAAATACTATGTATTTAAGTACTAAAGGTAATAATAAGCTAGGCCTTTAATAGAGGCCTACAGTCTAGCCTATTTTATGCTTAACTTGTTTTAATTATTAAATAGGCTTAGGTCAAACTTAGGCTTTTAATTAAGCTTATTTAATTAAACAGGCGAGGCTTAGTTTACGAGTCCAACAAGTCAATCTATATATAATATAATATATCACAAGTATATTAGTTTTACCATTTAATTTTTAATTAATCAATTCTTTTTTATTTTTAGTTATATTTTCAATCATGTCGCACTTATATATTAATCTTAATGTTGTTACTTTGTTGTTATATTCTATTGTAGTTGCAATTATTATATATTATAATTAATAAATCTGGTTATATATTGTATATTATAATATCCCAAAGTGTATTTGAGATATTTAAAATTAAAATGTGAGCCTATTTAAAAGGCTTACTCTTTAAGTGGGCTTTTAAATATGTTTTTAGATTAAGCCAGGTTTTACATAGGCTTATGTCTAAATCATAAAAAAAGCTTTATACAAGCTTCAAATCAGGCTCAGACGTTTGATTTACCACACATGTTCAGACCTATTTGGCCAAAACTTAACTTGACTTAACCTATTTTCACCCCTATTGAGTCCATGGCTATAGTTATTTTTTAAAAAAATATTTATATTTTTATATTTTTATTATTTTTAATCAATAAAATATCTCAAAATAATATTAAAATATACTTTAATATTTATTTTTATATTTTAAGACCTACTTTTTTTAAAAATTTTTTAGTCCTATGCAATGTTTGAGCATCCAAAAAATATATTTTATATTTTTTATAAAATAAGATAATTAATTTTAAATTTAAAAATTAAATTTAAAATAATTTTAAAAATAAAATTTGCGCAAGTACAAATTCTCATCTCTACTCCTAGATAAATATAATAAATAGAATAATATTTTTAGATAATTATGTAGTTATCGTTCACGTCATACTTAATTAAAAATTAAGAATAAATAAAGTAAATATCCATTATATGTAGGAGTTAAATAATATAAGTTAAATAAAAAATAATTCTACAAAAAAGTATTTTACTTATAATTAAATAAATTTTTTTATATAATATAATGATGACTATTTTTTTTCATTTTCTTAAAATCAAAATTACAATTTACTTAAAAGTTATTGAAAACTTTGAACTAATTGAAGCAATAATTTTAAGTTAATGGTTGAATGGTAATTGAATTTAGATCAATTTGATCATAATTAAAATAATATAATTTAATTAAAATATATAAAATATTTATATATGACCATAATAAGAGAAATATTTAAACAATTAAGACATTAATTTATAAGTGACGGAAACATTCATGAATAAGTTACATATAATACAACAAAACAGTAATAGAGTTACTTAGGTACAAAGTTGATAAGTTTTCATTTTTTATTTCATTCTTTTAAATTCAAAATAATTTTTATGTTAGGCCGAACAAGTCTAACCTACTCGAGTTACCAGCTCTAGGTCCCATGGAGCAGACTTACTTATAAATAAGTCCTATAAAATTTAAAAAGTATAGTTAGGTCCCTTGGGACGTGAATGTAATTTGACATTAGTGTAAACAAATAATAATGCCCCTATTAAACATATATACATTACACTAGTTAAATAATTTATAACTATAACTTTAACTTTTTATAACTGTAATCTTATATATCTAAGAAAAAATATAATTTTTAATCCTTATAGTTTCATTGAGTTTTGTTTTTAGTCCTTATAGTTTTTTTTCAGTGTTTTTAATTCTTATAATTTCAGAGAGATTGGGTGACTTTTATTTTTTAGGTCTCTATAATTTTTATTTTTTAGTGGTTTTAGTCCCTATAGGGACTGAAAACACTAATTATAGGGAGTAAAAGAAAAATTTGATGAAACTATAAGGGCCAAAGATTATGTTTTCCCTATATCTAATAATTAAACTGATTAGTTTAACTATCGAATATGTGAAGTTACAGTTATAAGTTGAAGTTATAGTTATAAATTATTGATAAATTAATTATAAAATTAATGTTAAATTTTGTTAGCAATACATGATTGTTTAATATTGGATATATAAAGTTATAGTTATAAAAAGTTAAAATTATAGTTGTAAATTAATTATTTAATTAATATAACGTATGTTTAATATGGATATTATTATCTTTGTAGTCTAATTCCAAATTGCACTCAAGTTTTGAGGAATTTGGCTATAGTTTCGAATTTCATTGGACTTATTTTGTGAATAAGTTTGCTCTATGGAATTAATATGTAATTTTTCCTTACTAAAACAAGTGTCTCTTCTTCAACCTGTTTTCTAAACATAGATTGAGCCTTTTCAATCTAAATTAAAATTCTATGGGAGATCAATGTTTGCAACATCATTCTCAACTCCTCTGGCCTTTCTAGACTGCATGATTGCTATTGCAAGGCTTGGGAGATTACCCTTGAATATGAAGTTGTATTTGCTACACAAGGGCAATAATGAATGGACAAAGTACAAGTTTTTGAGTTCTTCCTTTAGTAGCAAAGCATCAGGTGTAATATTTTAGAACAAATATGTTCACATTTTACCTAATCATTGGGGTACGGCTAGTAAAGATAGGATAATTACATATAATGAAGAGACTCATGATACACAATGGATGCCTTATTTAGTGGCAACTAATTCTGACAATATATTAATTAGTCATAATATTACTTGGGGCCTTTGTAGTTTTCCAAAAATAAGGAGGATTACTAATTTGTTATGGGGAATAAGTTCAAATTGGAGTATAGATTTGTAGTCGGTGGGATGAATAGAAGGAGAGAGAGAATCTCAAGCCTTATACGTTTGATTGGAGTGGCTACATTGAATATTTGTTATCTATAGCACGCAAGATACAATACGCTCACCGCTACTGTGGTGCATGAATCCATTCTATGCACTTTAAACTCGCTTTAAATTACACTTGGTAATACGTTTAAAAGATTGCAACATTCTTCCAAATTTTTATGTTTCTTCTTCAAAAAATTGTCCATCTCATTGTCCATGTGAGGGTTGTTTCCTAATTCAAATGCAATGTACTAATCCCAGCATAATGATATTAACATAATAAATGTATACAATTGTTGTAAATAAAGTAATTTTTTTTACCGTATATGCTTTACTATAGCCCTCCGTTTAAATGTTTTTTTTTTTCACTTGATTTGAATATCAAGGCAAAATTACTATCTCGACCAAGGGAACTTAGCTTTAATTTTAAATTAGTTAAAGTATAATTTGTCTTCTAACTTTATATAAATTTTAATTTGGTCCAGTAATTTAATAAAGTATCTTTTAAATCCTTTAATCCTAACAACCTTAGTTTCATATGATTATATTTTGTGTCAATTATGATTATTTTAAAAAATTAAACTTAATATGTCAATATTTAAAAATATTTTATTAATATTTAAAAGTTTAATATATGAATTTTTTGTTGATAAAACAAATGATGTTAGAATTAAAGAACTAAAAAAATACTTTATATTTTATAAAATTAAGATATCAAAATGCAACATTAAATAAAGTTAAAGGATTTAGCCTTTTAAATTTTTGTATTTATTGTCAAAATAAATGCATAATCTATAACAGGATTGTTAGTTGGGCACTAGATAATGATAACGGATTCTGTGTGATATATTATAAATCTGTTGTACCATATAACACTCAATTGTTTCATCAAACGTATCAAATGGGTGTCAATGAACCACATTTTTCACTCCAACTCAAGGATGCTAATTAGAAAAACTCTATAACTTCGGAGACTGAAGACACATTAATTCTTTAATTACGAGGGCACGAAGCTATGAAACAACAAAACAACCAAATAAAGAGTCAGAGAAGTCGAGGGGTTAAGACCATTTTGGCGCAAACCAAAACCCCAAGTTTTTATTTTTTGGGCAAAAAAAACCCAAGTTTATATAATCACTATAATATCCATATCTCCACTGGACATCGATCATAGAATACAAAAATATAAATTTTTTTAAACTGTATAAATAACATTTTAATCTCTTAAAATATTACAATTTTTTTAAAATTTTTAAAGACTTTTTTGTTATTAAAAAATTAATATAAATAGTCAAATTGTCCTGAATTCAAACTCGTGAATTATTGTTGAATTTTTGTAATTTAAAAAAAATTATAAATCTTAGAAAAAAACTCATGAATGATAATTGATTTTTACAACATTTGAGAAATATTAAGATTTCAAATGCAAATTTATGAATTACTATTAAATTTTATAATTTAAAAAAAAAGTTATGAATGTTAAAACGAAATTTATAAATGATAATTGATATTTAAATTAAGGACAATATATTATTTATATTAATTTCTTAATAACAAAAAAATTTTAAAAATTTCAAGAGAATTATGGCATTTTGAGGGATTAAAATATTCATTTTATATAATTTAAAGAGAGTTTATTGTTATTTTTCAAAAAAAAATTGTCACAAAATAAAAATAAAAGGGAAAACATCTTAGGAAATGTTTAACCAGTGTTTTGCATGCCAGCAGCAATACCCTTCATGGTCAAAATAAGAGTGTCCTCCAGATCAAGAGCATACTCGCTTGTTGGGTTACGATTTACAAACTCCGCTATTGGCTTGCTTGATTCCATGTACTCCTTCGACAAATGCGGCCTTAGTTTCACATGATGGTCTGGATCGCGGATTCGACTCATAGTGTAGGCTTGAAAAACATTGAGAGCTGTGATTAATTTAAGGCGAAGTCGGAGTCTTTGCATTAAGGATGGGTCACCTTCAAGAACGTCCTCGTGCCCAACAACCAACATGCATGATAGAAAAGGAAGCAACGTTAAGCATCATATGGATATAGAGAAGGTAAATTATATGCTTCAACGTGAAACAATTGGATAACTAAGACACATCTCTTTGAAAGTCATATGATACAATAGCAGCTGAACTACAGAATTTAAGGAATTTAAGCAACAGCAGCAGCGAAGTATACAAGAACACTAAAAGGCAAGTTAGTACCGTAAGATAAGTTTACCTGGAGAAGAAGGCTTTCGGTTTCTTCATATTTAAACCTTAAGCGCTCTCCAAGAGGCAGTAGTTCTTTCGACACTAGGAGTTTGTCATGAAAATCAGTAATTTCTGGGTCTCCTTTGGCGAACACCATCTCAATCAAAGCAAGAGTGACTCTGAAGAAAGGCCATTGATTATACATATCTCGAAGCATTTGGAGATTCTTGGGGTCCTTCTCAATCACATGCTTAAATGCTGACCCAAAGCCAAGCCACACTGGCAGGTGAAACCTTGTTTGGGTCCAAGCAAAGATCCAAGGAATAGCCCGAAGTGATTCAATGCCTCCACTTGGCTTTCTTTTCAAGGGTCGGCTGCCAATGTTCATACGTCCATACTCCAACTCAGGTGTTGCCTGCAGTAGCAACGAGAATTAGTGAGGAAAGACGTTGCAAGAGCCTTGGTGAATGAAAAAGAAAAAAAATGAAGGGGAAGAGAAAGTAAAGAAATTTTGCGATAAAAAATATTTTGAAAATAGTATGGGAAGAAAAGAGATAGTTAATTATTAAGCCATTATAGGCAGCAGCTCAGACCCAAAAATAAGATTCTGACATAAACTTTATTAATGAGAGATTTTCAAGAGTATCTTTCATTCTTAGGCTGATAAGAGATAGAAAGTGAATGGCACTTACGCGCCGGAAGTATTCAACAAAACGGGGTTCGTGGAAAACAACGGACCGGTACTCCTTTGTTGCAATAACTGCATCTCATTCATGAGAGCTCGCCATTCTGGTTTTGGGGACACAGGAGGAAGCATTCCATGCTCTAACGTTGCGGCAGTGAAACGCTCAAGTGTTCTGAAGCACAAGTGTTCTTCCCCAAACGACTGTTCAATCACTTCACCTTGAACCGTTACACGAAGTGAGCCATGAACGGTCTCTGGTGGCTGAGATAGTATTGCACGATGAGAGGGACCTCCTCCTCTTCCAACAGACCCTCCTCTGCCATGGAACATTGTAAGCTTAATGCCAAACTCCTTTGCAACCTTTATGAGCTCTTCTTGTGCCTTGTACAGTGCCCAAGCTGCAGAAAGGCGGCCAGCATCCTTTCCCGAGTCTGAGTATCCTATCATGACTTCTTGCTTCCCATTTATACGGTTTCTGTACCAATCTATAGAGAACAGACGAGCTAATGCAGCAGGAGCAGCCTCAAGATCAGCAAGCTTTTCAAACAAGGGGACAACCCTTAGTGGCTTTTTTACATGACACTCACGCTGTAAAAGCTCTACAGCAAGCACATCAGATGGAGATGTTGCCATTGAGATGATGTAGGCACCAAAATTGTCTGGTGGAAGTTCCGAAATGACACGGAAGGTTTCTAACACATTAGAAATTTCTTCAGTTTTAGGAAGATCAGGGCCAAATAGAGGACGCTTTCCACTGAGCTCAGACAAGAGCCATTCCTGCCGGCGTTCCTCAGACCATTCTCGATAAGAACCAATACCCAAGTGCTTTGTAATTGCGTCCATAACATCAGTGTGCCTTTCTGATTCTTGACGAATGTCAAGCCTCACAAGTGAAAGTCCAAAAGTTGAAACTTGCCGTAAGAAATCAAGGAGGCTTCCATCAGCTACTAATCGGTCACCACATGCACAGAGTGATCTATAGCAGAGTTCGAGAGGCTCCAGGAACTATAATGAAAACAAGAAGAATGGTTAGGGGAGGGGGATGGTGGCAAAAGACCATTGATGTAAGCTGCTATTACAATACAAAGGCAAGTTGGTTACTGGAAATTATTATATCATGCCTCGCATTAGGTATTTCCTTTGCAAAGCTGTAGGTTTGAGGTAATCTGAACAAAGTCAGGTGTTAGGCAGCTAGCATCTTATCTCAAGTCCGAGTTTCTATTACAGCTAGTTAGCTAA
Organism: Prosopis cineraria; assembly: GCF_029017545.1. Classification (NCBI taxonomy): domain Eukaryota; kingdom Viridiplantae; phylum Streptophyta; class Magnoliopsida; order Fabales; family Fabaceae; genus Prosopis; species Prosopis cineraria. The sequence goes on from NW_026555337.1 coordinate 6,739,973, forward strand.
CGATATATTAAGGAATGAAGTCATTACGTTGCTAGAAGTTCTATTGTTTGTTGAACCCCAATGGTAAATATTTAGCATGTTGCTACAATTTCTAATAGTAAATGACCAATGTATTAGAAGCGTACAAGAAAAAAATAAGCTCTGAAGTAAAGAGAGAGAGAGAGAAGCATATATTGTATTTCTTAACATTACCTGCTCAACATTTGTGAAGGTTGTCTCCTCAGGGATGTCAGAGGTCCCATTAACTAATATTTGACAAGCGTGTTCACGAGTATTATACAGTCTGTCTCTCACATCACAAAGAATAACACTATATGGCTCGTTAGGAGGAATCTGTTTTGAAAACTCTGCATCAATCAAGCATCAATCACTATGACATTCAAGGCCAATAAGAACTAGTTATCAAAATATTCAACAAGTACCAAATATCTGATAATAATAATTTAACCAACATCAACTATAAAAAGGTTCATCTTTGGTTTGGAATTGGTATTTTCAATTTTGAGATCTTGTTCAGTTTCAGTAGTCAACTAGTTTATGACATGTTAAGTAAAAGCAATTACATATTATGCTGTTATAAAGCCAACAAAAGTTAGAAGCATCCTTCAGATAAAAACATAATATCAGAGCTACTAACCAATATAACGTTTTGCATCCCTCTTTGACAAACTATAGAGTTTATCAGCACAAACATGGAGCTCGTCATTGCAGCGCCACATTGACAACTGCCAAACAGAAAAAGGAGTTAGAACTAAGCAAGTTGTGCAATAAGAGCAATGGCCTTGATGCTACACAGGAAAAATTGAAGGTATTAACCAGCCTATATTATACCTCAGACATAAGACCTTCTATCTGAGAGAAGTACAAGTTAACAGCCATCATTCTAGCCAGTAAGCAAACATCTCTAGTAACTTCTGGGGTTACTCTGGGATTTCCTGCAACAAACATGGGGCATATTGTAAGGAAGCAAAGAACTGTATAGTGCAAGATTACAAGCAACGCTTCAAATGGCATGCAGAAGAGAGTGATGGTGAGAGTCCATTGAAGAAGAATCAAGGGCCAGGTAAACAGATATCTTAGAATTTATGCCACATGAATACATAGAAAAATAAAAGGCAAGGAAATTCAATGATGTGAACATTACTTTATGAGGAAAGGTTTGGTAAGCAAAATCAAATGAATATGCATATTAATTAATTGCCTGAGGAAAAGAAAGATACCATCACGATCCCCTCCCATCCAAGAAGAGAATTGAATAACAGGGGCATTATATGGCACACGTTCATTTATTCCATTGTTCTTCAGAGCTGTGTCAACTCGCCTCAAAAACTTAGGCACACCTTTCCAGATTGTTTCATAAAAGTAGCTCATTCCTTCCCTCATCTCGTCTTGAGGGGTTGGAGGACTCCTTCTAATTTCATCTGTACAAAATGCAGCATGAATCTGCAGGTTAAGTAAAACATCATCAGAGTTATACCTTTTCCACATCCTTTGCCGTCTACAGTTTGGGCCATCAAATCATGGCTATAAAACACATTTACTTCCAATAATGTCAATAAATATCTCACTAAATAGATATAAAAAAGGAAGTTCTAAGGGGAACAGACAGATTAACACAGTTAAAGCCAACATCAATGATGACTTTCACTTGACTAGAGTGAAAGAAATAGCAATATATATGAAGAATCATCGGGCTCTGATTAATGTTTAGTGTGCACATGGCAATGACAAACTTATATTTAAGGATAATCACATTCAAGAAACTTATCAAATTCATTATTCGTAGGTGGAGTTTTATGGTTTGGCAGCGTCAACATATCACTGTATATCCCTTTGTCTCAGTGGAATATACGTGGTAGAAGGGCATGATTTGGGTATAAAACAAGTGGTCCTATTATATATATATATATATACATACACACACATATATATATATCATACTATTACTGTCTTTAAGTTAAATTACCTGTTTAAAACTTGCAAGTTCATTGGAGAAAAAGGTTTTTATTTGGGAAGGAAAATATATGTATTTGATATATATATATATATATATATTCTTCAAGTTTAGGAATTCATTGATTTTTTTTTTTGGTGAATAAATGTTCTATAATTTTGAATCATCAATGATTAAAAATATAGACACTTGACTTGGGTGAAAGAAAGAGCAATATACATGGAGAATCATCTGGCTATGATTAATGCATTGTGTACATAGGAAATAAACCAAATTATATTTAGGGAGAAGTACATTCAAAGACCTGACAAGAAACTTATTCAAAGACAATGACTAATATAAAATAGACCATTGTTAAAATGGGAATACGAACTTGTTTTTTCTTGAATAAGACTTGTTATTAGTTTTTGTCCGCGAATAAATTTCTTACCAAGTTTTTGGATGTAATTTATTACTCACCTCTCTCTGTAGCTTTACAAGAGGATCCTCCTTATCTATTGGTGTTATATCTTGAATGGGTTGGATTAAGATATTCCTTATCCTGAAAGAGGGGGTAATCTTTGTCAATAGAAAGATTAAAAAAGAAAGAAAATTGTTGAGTTAACATAAGAAATGAAATAACATAGCATGCTTTTCTAGCTACGGACAGACGGAGTAGGATGAGCAGTAAGGACCAAATCTACAGTTTGGTTCTTCAAAGCATCAAAAACTTCTTGAGGAGTCTTCTTCTTCACAAGCTTGTTGAAGGTCCGTTCAATGTCTGATTCAGTGTTCTCATCATCCGAGTCACAATTCTCTATTAACTCAGTCTTTCTTTGGTAGGCCATCTGAACTTCCTCAGCCAAGTTGGCCAAATTCAGCTTGTGAGAAAATGACTTGGCCACCATGATTGAGTCCCCAGCATCAAGACCAGTCAGCTTGTTCTCGAGCTGCTTCAACTTGTCAGGGTCATGCTCTTCTTCATACTCAGAAGACAGCTCATAGCAATCTTGAACCTATTCATCATCAGATCACTAATTCAGTGAGTCATAAAACGCAGACTCTAGCAGCAAATTTTATGTGGCCATGGGGTTGATGTGTTATGATTAAACATTTACATGCATACACATATATCCTCTGATTCCTCTAAGAAAGGTTAATTTATATATGACCGCAAATGAAAAATTTCCATAAAACCACACTCCGATTAACACAACTGCTCAAACCACGGAAGATCAAAATGAAATCTATATAACGCAAAAGATCCTTGAATTCCTTGGGGAATAATTAACTTGGGCTTCCAACACCTGGTGCATTACAAAACCTTGATCAAAACCGATAAATGCGTAACTTTATGGATGAAAAATTTGCAACATTGATCAGAATGAAGAAATAAGCCTTACCAGGTGACTTTGTTCTAATAGTTCATAACTTCATGAAAACTCATATGGGCTTTCAGAAATCAGTAAAAAGTCTGTCACAAAGATGATCTTTCCCTGACCCGAAAACTAACCTAGACATGAAATACCACACTGAAAGGCGTAGAATAAAAACGGGGCAAAAAATCATAATACCGTTTGTGTGATGTCTTTGCCATGCAAATCCTGAAGAACGTTAAGGAACTGGTCCATCAACAAAGCATCATAATCGCATAAATCTCCCGGCAGCGCCAGCAACCTCGTTGGAGTATCAATGGAACCCATCTTCTCAATATATTGTTACGGTGTGTTGACTCAATGCAGTGAGCTCAGTCAATGGCAAAGCAGAATTAAACTGGGGGAATCAAAAATTACAAAACCTGTAACAGAAATAGAGATAGAGAGTGTGATCAAAATCCTCGAAGACGAAGTTAATAGGCTCCGAAGCAGGTGCCTCTGATCAAGGAGCTAGAACAACGTGAAGCAACAAGGATACGTAGAAGGAAGGCCTCCAATTTATAGGCTCTCAGTTATGAGTGAGAAGAACTAAGAATTTTTTTTTTTTTTTTTTGGGTACAGAACTAGAGAATTTTTGAGATCATCACCCACGTTCAACACAAAATTCAACGGGCCCACGCTCGTTTAAAGTAAATAAAACCTGACATGGAAGGTGATAAATGCGGTTCTTTAAATTAATCTCTTTGATAAATGCGGTTGTTTAAACATATTTTTTTAAAAGAAATAGAAATCCGAGATAAATAAATATTATAAGATTGAGTTAAAAATATATCATTAGATATGAAATTATACATTGATTATATTATAATATATTGGTCCTGATAAAAAATTATAATTTACTATTGGTTATATTATTTTATGTATAAACATATAGACTTTTTGTTGCTTTGATAGTAGGCCATAAAAATGTTGCTTTGATTAAAAATGTAATATTAATTCATAATACAATGCAAGTAGTTGCAATTGAATGTTTTCTTTAAAAAAAAAAAATCATTCGGTTGACGCGTTGACATTAATGGTTGAAGTGCTCAAAGTAATAAATAGTGAAGACTTTGTTATCGTAATAAATGAAATGCTTTTTTGGCCCAGAATAAATGAAATTTTTACGATGCATATTTTGATTCCATTGATTGCATGTCATTACTTATTAGTTCAGGAAATGAGATGATACAGTAAAAATAAGGATAAATGACAATTTGGCCTTCAACTGGATATTCAAGAATATTTAGAATTCAAAACTTCCTCTTCTTTTTTGTTTAAAACATTTTTACTCTAAATATTTAAAATCATTGCAATCTTCTCCATCAATAACTTTAAAGAAAAATTAATCTTCGGATACTTATAGTTTCACCAAATTTTAAATAAGGTCCTTGTAATTTTCTGTTGTTTTAACTAGGTCCTCATACTTAGTCCTTCCGTCTGTAAATCTTTCGCATTCCGTTAGTTTAAGGTGATGGGGGATGACGTGTTTCTAAATAAGGTCTGACCAAGAACACATAAGGACATACATTGCCACGCATATTAAGTAAACATATTGAGGTGTTGCCAAGAGGAGTCGGGTTGTATAGATCGAAAGGAGAAAGCTGTTTGGAACGAGTAAGAGTTCAAGACAGGGAAGGGAAACCATCAAATTCTTCTCTGGGAGATCAAGAAAACTGTAGACAGGCCAGAGATCGAGGGAGATCATTGAATTCTTCTTTGAACTATGGGTCTAGATTTTTTTAAAAAAAATTATTGTCATGTTCCAATGGACTTTCCGATCCTGTGGAGATGATAATGCACATTCTGTAATGGCGAAAGAGTATCTCATATAGATGATTTTTCTAAGAACTGAATACACGCCCTTTTTTATGTTTGCATTCATATTTAATCATCTCAGCTCACACACACCTAACGCCTAGAATAGTACAATGTAAAGGATTCTCTGTATATCTCTGTTATTACGACAAAAAACCGAGGTTATCAAAATAACTTCTGAAATATACATGTATGTATGTTTATGTATATGTATATATAGTGTAAAGTTTTTTTTTTTTTTGGGGGTACGTCTAAAAGCTTATCTTGCAAGTATTGTCATGCACACGTTAACCATCTTGATCCACGTTTAGTGGCCATTAAAGCATTTTCTATTTTTCATACGGCTAATAAATCGTACTATTTTGGTTGTTATAGTAAGGACTTTGGATATGATTTTGCTTTAATGCATCACCAAATCATAAAAGGAAGCCAAAGTTTAGGGAATATTGTCAAAGAAATATAAACTCCTGAATTTATAGTATAATCACCAAAAGGACTACAATGGGGAATTAAAAAGGGAGACAAAGTGGCGATGCCATAAGGCCAATTGAATGTCAAGACAACTCAAAGACACAGTTGCAAAGACTTCAAAGATGAAGGTGGTAAGCACATTAGAGGAGATGGCACAAATCAAGGCATTGTAGTATGAATGGACTCAAGGTCGGCGAGATGCTTGGAAGAAGAAGGTGAGTAGAACGTTTTGAGGTCCTGTATTAACAATCAGTAGATCGTTCAAGGTTCAGCGTCTGGTGAGGTTTCTTAGTTGCCCTGTTAGCATGGGTTTCAATTTTGATCAAGCATGTTGTGCCACTTGCTACAACAAAGTAACTACATATAAAATTTTAATGTCATTTGTGCACGTCATGGTCCTAAAACTATTTTTCAGATTTCTAACGGCGTAAATTATGAGGGGTGTATTTTGAAGAAAAAATTATAGGGATCAGGATCAAAACAATGTAACACTATAGGACTGAGATGTGGCTTTCCCTTAACTTTAAGAGTTAGTTGATTAAAAAATTAAAAAAATATTTCAAAAATTATTAGAAAAAACTAAGAAATTACATAAAAGAAATTGTAGAAATCATAGTTTAAGAGTCAAATTGTTATTTGATTCTACAATAATGTTGACATGTTTAATTTTAAAATAGGAAAAACATGATTTTCAATTCCTACACTTTACATATGATTTATCATTTGTTTCTACACTTTATTTTAATATTTTAAGTCCCTACAGTTTTCTCCATTTTCACTTTAGGTCTCTACACTTTCAGAGGGGTGCTAATGTGATATTAACGGTGTTAATTTGCTGATATGGATAATAATACCGTTAATTATATAGTGACGTGTTAGTTAATGGCTAATGTGTACTTCTCCGTTCAAAAATATAAGGCATTTTTTAAAGAGTTGGATGTTAAAAAATGTAAGGCATTTTTAGTCTTTTAAAGTATAGTTATTTTTTTTTCAAAAGTGCCTATATTAATATGACTTTATATTTATTATAGAGTGTTTAATAGGGATAAATATAAAAAATAGGATTAATTTGAAAGTAGATAACTACTTTATTGGGGTAAGACTCAGTTAAAAATACCTTATATTTTTGAACAGAGGGAGTTTTTTTTGAAAAAAAAAGCTTGTGTGTATTTTTTGTAGGAAAAAAAACTGATGTGTATTTTTTAATAATTATTATATATATAACAATAGGATTTAAGATTACAAGAAAATGTTACGTGTCCATTTTTAAGTTCGCAACAATTCTTGCTTCAGAGTATTTTTCTTGTAATTTTGTGCTCCAAAGTCAGGTTTAGTGTTAGATTCGAGATGGTTTATTATTTTTCAATGTCTATAAAATATATTCTTTAGGTTTGGGATTAGGACAAATTCTTTTCACTTTTTGATTATTAAAAAAAAAATACTCCCTCGGGTCCTATTTACAAAACATATTTTAGAAGAATTTTTTTGCCTGAAAGATAAGACACTTTGTAATAATTAAATTATTTTTTGAATTTTACCTTTTATTAATTAATGTGAAAGTATTTAATGTAGTTATATCATTATTTAAAGCCAAGAGTAAAAATGAAAGTACATATCATTTTTTATGATATTAAAAAAATGAATTTTTTAAGATGCGTAAAATGATTAAAAGTGTCTTCTCATAAAGATTTGAGGGATTACATATAAGCTTTTTTTTTTTTGTCATAGAAAAAATACACATGAGCCACCAACTAATATGTCATCCTATAATTAAAAATGTATCTACATCAATATAATTAACACCGTTAATGCCTCATCCACACTCCTTTAAAAGTGCCAAGACCTAAAGTGTAGACAAAAAAAATGGTAGGAACTTAGAACACCGAAAATAAAATGTAGGAATTAATGGCAAATTACGTGCAAAAATATAGGGATTAAAAGTTGTGTTTTTTCTTTAAAATAAAATAAAGTTCATATAATTTTTCAAATACTAACAGAGATGATTTCGGACTTGTTACCATTACAGGCTCAATTCGGTCATACCTCAAACGCAAGCAAACTCTATTCTTTAGCAGTGGAACAGAGTTGGGGTTTTGCGAGATTCTTCCCAAAGAACCTCGCATACTTTTATGATTTTGCTGAGGATCTCCATGCATTGCAGCTGCATGGAAATCCAAAATGTTGCGCTGCAATGTTTTTCTCTTGTCTTGTTCTGTTTCGTTTGCTTTGTTCCAGGTTTTGCTTCCTTGATTCATCCAGATATGCTCTGTCCAATGTCATGGATTTTCCTCATATCAAGCTTTGGCTTTCAAAATCCTTGTGAGAAGATTTACTAAATCAAAACTTGTATGATTCAGTAATTTACTCGCTGCACTTAAATCAGTTCATTGTGAATTAGCTTTTAAGCCAGTTCTTCATATCATCATTGCGAGTTCAACTCAACAACATTTGCAAGATCAAGATAAGCATGATTTGAGCTTTGCTTCTCTGGGTTTCGTATGTTTTTCAGGTCTGTCTGGTGTCTTTATGGTGCTCGGTGCATGATGCCTACATGTTTCTTTTGAGCCTGCTTGTCCTCTGTTATTTTCTTTTGTCCTGCTATGTTTGGCCCTTAAATGTTCTGCCAAGGGGTTTTTTGGGTCTGTAATTTTTTTTTATGTATTAATAATATTTGACTTTATTTAAAAAAATACTAACTGAGATAAATATAATTTAGTCAGATTGGCCTGCACATTTATCTATTATCTATTTACTATCTACCGTATTATCTTCTTCTTCTTTTGCAGAATATTATCTATTATCTTTTATATTGTATAGGATATAATATTATATTTATGTCTCTCGCTATAATATATTATATTCATGAAGAGCTATGATTCCGATAATTGTAGGACGAGTTATTTTATTTTATTTTTATATTCATATTATTATTTTTTAAGCAAATCATAAAAATAAGTAATTGTTTATAGGGGTAATTGATAATCTAATCAAATTTCATATCATAATACAGTATCATTTAAAAGATAAACCCATAAAGATCTATTTATTTCAAATAATGAAATTGAAAAGTTGAAAAAAAAAAGTGTTTTGAAAATAAATTAAAAAAAGTTATGTCTCTTTCTTTTAAACAAATATATCAAATGCAAACACACCTCATACGCACATACCTACATAGTGACCCTTATGTTAAAAGAAAAGGTAACAAACATATTCCTTAACCGTATGGAGATAAAACCGATAACCTCTGCTTTTTTTTTTTTTTTTACTTAAAAACATGCATTCACATATTAATAATGAATACAAACAGTTAGTTCACATAATGAAAACTTTCATTAACCATTTCCCCGTATTAAAGTAACCTCCCTTTTTTTAAAAGGAGCATGACATGCTATAGAATTAAGAAGCTCTTGTTAAGTATGTCTTCTTTATTGACATAAAATCAACTATATATCCATACCTATTTATATCTACATATATCGATATAAAAAGTTAAAAAACGCAGCCATCAACTTGCCTCTAGTTGATCCACATGTTACCTTTGCCCCTGTTTAATTTTAAGCCGTGCCATCTCTTTCTAAGATAAAAGTTCTAAAACCAAATATTTCGAATTTTAAAGTCAAAGTTTCTCAGCTCAAAATTATTATTTCGAATAAAAAACATGAAATTAGTTGATTGGTGATATGATAAAAGCATACAAGAATAAATAAGGGAGGATAAGCATTAAAATTTTGGGATGTTCTTAATATTTTATTCTTAATATTTTATTTTTGTCAAAATGTAATAACTAAACATTTTAGTAATTTTCATTTAATTTTTTAAAAATAAAAATATATACTCATTTTATTCTATATCTTATGTTTTTAAAAAAATCTCCAAATGATAAACAAAAAAAAATTGAATTTAATAATCTTGTGTAAATTTTCCTCAAGAGAGAATTTTCATAATCATTCCAATAAAACGATAGGGAAAAACTAACAACAAAAAAATATATTTTAGGTCATAAAATTGTTCAAGTAAATTTATTTTTAGCTAACAATTAATTTTAGAAAATTTGGACACAATTTTTTTCCAAAAAAATAAGTCACCTGATTTTCTTAAATTGTATTAATAGTTGACTAGCTTCTACATTTAGGACCAAAAAGAATATAATAATAATAATTTAAATAATGTCAAATATTAAAAAGTTCTACTTTGGTTTTGAAGTGGTATCGTGTAAGACGTCGTTTAGTAGTAGTTAACCAGTTTACGACATGTTCAGTAAAAGCATTCAATATGTGCCATGCCATCATAAAGTTCACAAAACAAAGTATCATCATATCACGGAGATCATAGACAACAAGAACATTATATATATATATATATATATATATCATATCACGGAGATCATAGACAACAACATTATATATATATATATATATATAGCTGCAGCCGAAACATAAAAATCAAAGGAAATGTTTAACCAGTGTTTTGCATGCCAGCAGCAATACCCTTCATGGTCAAAATAAGAGTGTCCTCCAGACCAGGGGCATAGTCGCTTGTGGGGTTAAGCTTACAAGCTCTGCTGCTGGTTTGGTTGATTCCACGTGATCCTTCGACAAATGTGGCCTCAGCTTCACATGGTAGTCTGGATCACGGATTCGCTTCAGAGTGTAGGCTTGCAAGACATTGAGAGTCGTCGTGTATGAATCGCGAAGTCGGAGTCTTTGCTTTAAGTATGGGTCTCCCTCAAGAACATGTCTGTGCCCAGCAATCTTCAGGCAGCATAGAAAAGGAAACAACATGAAGCATCATGTGAATGCACGTAAACGAGGTGACAAACTTCAACTAGGCTAGGTGTAAAAGTACTGATTATGAGATCCTAATTTAGAAATTAAAAGAAAAGAACTATTAAACAGTAAAGAATTTGACCAGCATCATTGAGTTTTAAGACGTGCCTCATCCTTGCTTGGTTTAGATTGAGAGAAAATTTGAAAGAAAATAGGAAAGAGAGAAAACTAGGAGAAGAAATTTCCAGGATTTTCCATCCCTAGTGTTCCTTCCCCACTATTTTTCTCCCCATCCAAATAAAGGGTTAAGGAAAAAGTTTAAAATGTTTAACTCCAAAAACAGAGGCATTAAGGAGAAAACGGTCTGAAGTAAATACTATCAATGTCTATAATCGATCACTGCCAAGCTTTCAGCATATAGGCATGAAGTTATGATATAATAGCGGCTGAACTACAGAAAAGGAACTTAATCAGCAGCAGCAGCAGCAAATATAAGAACTCAAAGGAAAGTTAGTAGCATAAAATAAGTTCACCTGGAGAAGAAGGCTTTTTGTTTCTTCATATTTAGATCTTAAGCGCTCTCCAAATGGCCGTAGCTCTCCAGACACTAGAAGTTTGTCATATAAAGAAGCAATTCCTGGGTCTCCCTTGGCAAACACCATCTCAATCAAATCAAGAGTTACTCTGAAGAAAGGCCACTGATTATACATATCTCGAAGCATTTGGAGATACTTGGGGTCCCCCTCAATCACATGCTTAAATGCTGACCCAAAGCCAAGCCACACTGGTAGGTGAAACCTTGTTTGGGTCCAAGCAAAGATCCAAGGAATAGCCCGAAGTGATTCGATGCCTCCACTTGGCTTTCTTTTTGAGGGACGGCTGCCAATGTTCATACGTCCATACTCCAGCTCAGGTGTTGCCTGCAGGAGCAATGAGAACTAGTGAGGAGAAGAAAGAAATTGCAGGATCCTCAAAGTGAATGGAAAAGAAAAAAAAAAGAAGGGGAAAGAAGATAATTTTCTAAGCAAAATATTTTGAAAATAATTTGGGAAGAAACCAGATGGTAGCTTATGTACTCATTATGGAAAACTGTGAGCATAAAATAAGACTTTGTCATAAAACATCATTGATGAAATTGGAATATTCATCTTAACTATACCCTTGTTTTGGAAGAGTTCACTTGCATTGGGAGATTTTCAAGAAGCATCTTTCTGAGGCTAATACAAGATAGAAGGAGACCAATACTTACACATCGGAAGTATTCAACAAAACGGGGTTCCTGGAAAACAACAGAGCGATACTCCTTTGTTGCAGTAACTGCCATCTCATTCATGAGAGCTCGCCATTCTGGTTTTGGGGACACTGGAGGATGCATTCCATGCTCTAACGTTGCGGCAGTGAAACGCTCAAGTGTTCTGAAGCACAAGTGTTCTTCCCCAAACGACTGCTCAATCACTTCACCTTGAACCGTTACACGAAGTGACCCATGAATGGTCTCTGGTGGCTGAGATAGTATTGCAAGATGAGTGGGACCTCCTCCTCTTCCAACAGTCCCCCCTCTGCCATGGAACATCGTGAGCTTAATGCCAAACTCCTTTGCCACCTTTATGAGCTCTTCTTGTGCCTTGTACAGTGCCCAAGCTGCAGAAAGGCGGCCAGCATCCTTTCCTGAGTCTGAGTATCCAATCATAACTTCTTGCTTCCCATTTATGCGGTTTCTGTACCAATCTACAGAGAACAGACGAGCTACTGCGGCAGGAGCAGCCTCAAGGTCAGCAAGCTTTTCAAACAAGGGGACAACCCTTAGTGGCTTTTTCACATGACATTCACGCTGTAAAAGCTCTACAGCAAGCACATCAGATGGAGATGTTGCCATTGAGATGATGTAGGCACCAAAATTGTCTGGTGGAAGTTCCGAAATGACATGGAAGGTTTCTAACACATCAGAAATTTCTTCAGTTTTAGGAAGATCAGGGCCAAAAAGAGGACGCTTTCCACTGAGCTCAGACAAGAGCCATTCCTGCCGGCATTTCTCAGACCATTCTCGATAAGAACCAATACCCAAGTGCTTTGTAATTGCATCCATAACATCAGTGTGCCTGTCTGATTCTTGACGAATGTCAAGTCTTACAAGTGAAAGTCCAAAAGTTGAAACTTGCCGTAAGAAATCAAGGAGGGTTCCATCAGCTATTGACCGGTCCCCACATGCACAGAGTGACCTGTAGCAGAGTTCAAGAGGCTCCAGGAACTACAAGGAAAAAAAAAATGGTTGGGTGGGGGGGAAGGAGGTAAAAGTTCAATGCCATGCATCAAGTATTTCCTTTGCAAAGCTAAAAGTTCAATGTAATCTGAACATAATCAGGTTTAAGGCAGCCAGTATCTTATCTCAAGTCTCAGTATCCACAGATTCTTATGAGATTAACATTTTAGACATTAAGGGGCAAAACTACCAGTCTACCACTATAACATGACAAGACGGTTAGTGAAATTATCATATCATGCCATGGATCAAGTGTTTCTAAGGCTAAAAGTTCAATATAATCTAAACATAATCAGGTTTAAGGCAGCCAGTATCTCATCTCAAGTCTTAGTATCCACTATCCACTGATTCTTATGATATTAACATTTAAGACACTAAGGAGCAAAACTATTGTATTCCTACAAGTTCTATTGTTTGCTGAACCCTACAGTCAAAGTTTTAGCATACGACCTAGGTATTAGATGTGTTCCAAATGAAAGCGAAGAAAAATAAAGAGAGAAGCATATATTGTAGTTCTCAACCCTTGTCTTTATCCTTTCACAGAGTTTATTAGGTCATAGTAAGAACACTACCTGCTCCACATTTGTGAAGGTCGTCTCCTCAGGGATGTCAGAGGTCCCATTAGCTAATATTTGACGAGCATGTTCACGACTATTATACAGTTTGTCTCTCACATCACCAAGAATAACACGATATGGCTCATTAGGAGGAATCTGTTTCCAAAACTCTGCATCAATCAAGCATCAATCACTATGACATTCAAGGCCAATAAGAACTAGTTATCAAAATATTCAACAGCATCAAATATCTGATGATCATAATTTAACCAATATCAAATATAAAAAGGTTCATCTTTGGTTTGGAATTGGTATTTTGAGATCTTGTTCAGTTTCAATAGTCGACGACGACGATGACAACAACAACAATAATAATATCAGAGGTACTAACCAATATAATGTTTTATACCTCTCTTTGTTGAAACAACAATAACAACAACAATAATAATATCAGAGGTACTAACCAATATAATGTTTTATATCTCTCTTTGTTGAACTATGGAGTTGATCAGCACAAGCACGGAGCTCATCATTGCAGCGCCACATTGACAACTATCAAACAGAAAAAGGTGTTAGAACTAAGCAAGTTGTATGATGAGGGCAATGGCCTTGATGCTAAACACAGGAAAAATTGAAGGTAGTGACGAGCCTATATTATACCTCAAACATAAGATCTTCTATCTGAGAGAAGTACAAATTAGCAGCCATCATTCTAGCCAGTAAGCAAACATCTCTAGTAACTTCTGGGGTTACTCTGGGATTTCCTGCAACAAACATGGCACATATTGTAAGGAAGCAAAGAACTGTATAGTCCAAGATTACAAGCAACACTTCAAACAGTATGCACGAGAGAGTGACGGTGAGCGTCCATTGAAGAAGAATCAAGGACCAGGTGAACAGATATCTTAGAATTTATGCCACATGAATCCATAGAAAAATAAAAGGCAAGGAAATTCAATGATGTGAACATTACTTTATGAGGAAAGGTTTGGTAAGTAAAATCAGAAACAAATATGCATATTAATCAATTGCCTGAGGAAAAGAAAGATACCATCACGATCCCCTCCCATCCAAGAAGAGAATTGAATAACGGGGGCATTATATGGCACACGTTCATTTATTCCAATGTTCTTCAGAGCTGTGTCAACCCGGCGCAAAAACTTAGGTACGCCTTTCCAGATTGTTTCATGAAAGTAGCTCATCCCTGCCCTCATCTCATCTTGAGGGGTTGGAGGACTCCTTTTAATTTCATCTGTACGAAAAGCAGCTTGAATCTACAGATTAAGGAAACATCATTAGAGTCCTGGCTTTACCACTGCCATTTCTATCTACAATAATGTTAATAAGAATCTTACTAAACTGACACTAAAAAGGAAGTTCAAAGGAGAACAGACAAATTAACACAGCTAAAGCCAACATCATTGACAATTTTCATTATAGATCACAGATCACTTGAGTGAAATAGCACTAAACTTGGAGAATCATCCGGTCATAATTAATTTATATTTTATAGTGTATTTATGGAACAGCAGAGTTACATTTAATATTCACCAATTACTCACCTCTCTCTGTAAAGCCTCATCAAGTTCCTGCTTATCATCAGGTGTTATATCTTTAGCGTATAACTGGGTTAAGCAATTCCTTATCCTGAAAAAGGGAAAAATCTTTGTCAACAGAATTTTTTTTTTCAAAAAAGAAAAAAAAAATGCTCTGATGCTAGAAAGCATAGGCACTGCAGCCATGAGGCAAAACTGGCACGAATAGAGCAGAATGACAACATTTCAAGCATATACATGAACATTGATGTGCTCCAACATGTCCAATACAAGAGTCCAACACAGACATGGCTCTATCTTAAAGTATCCATGCATTATACATCTTCAATACCAGAACTAGGAGTAGTAGGCTATATCACTAGATGTTAAAGTTTATACTGCAGCTAATTGATAACGTAAGAAATGAACTAACCTAGCATGCTTTTGCAGCAAAGATCTACGGACAGATTGAGTAGGATGAGCAGTCAGGACCAAATCTACAGTTTGGTTCTTCAAAGCATCAAACACTTCCTGCGGGGTCTTCTTCAATTGATTCACAAGCCTCTTGAAGGTCTCTTCAAGGTCAGATTCAGTGATGGCCAAGTTCTCGTCAGCAAAATCACCCTTCTTTAATAACTTGGTCCTTCTTCGGTAGGCTATCTGGACTTCCTCTGCCAAGTTGGCCAAATTCAGCATGTGAGAAAATGATTTGGCAACCACGATAGAATCCCCAGCATCAAGACCAGTCAGCTTATTCCCAAGCTCCTCCAACTTCTCAGGGTCATGCTTCCCTTCATAAACAGCTGACAGCTCATAGCAATCTTGAACCTAACAACATCACAGCACTAATTCAGTAAGTCCAAAAAAAAAGAAAAGACTCTAGAAACAAAAGTTTGCGTGGACAGGGGAATGACCGATGTATTATGATTGAAAGTTAAAATTTAAAATTTATGTATGACAACAAAAGAAAAACATCGACAAACCCATTCCAATTAACACAATCGCTCAAACCACGAAAGATCAAGATGAAATTCATAAAACGCAAAAAAATTCTTGAATTCGTTGGGGATCATTAACGTGGGCTTCCAAAATCTTGTGCATAGCAAAACCTTGATCAAAACCGATAAATAGAAAACCTTGTGTATCACAAATTTACAACATTAATCAAAATGAGGGAATAAGCCTTACGCGGTAATCATGTTCAAAGAACTTCTTGACAAAGTATACAGGCTTTAAGAACAAAGTTAAAAGTCCGTCACAAATGTCATCTTTCCTTGGCCCAAAAAACCAAATAGAAAAGGGGGCAAAAATCGCAGTACCGTTTCTCTGATGTCTCCACCATGCAAATCGTGAAGAATGTCAAGGAATCGGTCCATCAACAGAGCATCGTACTCGACTAGCTTATCATCCTCAGACACCTTTCCCGGCGCTAGTAACCTCAGCTGAGCATCAATGGAACCCATCTTCTCGATGTCCCGAGTCGTCATCTCTCTCTATCTCCCACTCACTCTGAACTTATGTGGAACTCTCTATCTAACCCAGTCAAATTCAGTCAAGAAGGCCAAGTAATTAGGTAATGCTTGAAATTTAGCACCGAAAAACACTATAACGGTATGTTGATGCACTGAGCTCAGTGAATGGGGAAATAAAATTAAGCGGGGGAAGATGTTACAAAGCTAGAGACAGAAAGAGACAAAGGCCAAATTCCCGGAAGACCCAGATTATGATGATCCCGTGGGTTTGAAGCTAATAGGTTCCCGAACAAACTACTGTCGCCCTCCACCGGAAAAGCACAGTGAAAGGTGAAGAGCTTCACTGGGTGCCCCTGATCACGGAGAGAAACAACAATGTGAAGCACAACGGATTCATGGAAAGGCTTCCAATTTATAGAACTAGCCTCCGACTGTCACCCTCAACGAATGCCGAAAGATAAGAAATAAAATTATTTGAATGTAAAAAATAAAAAAAATTAATTGTTCGCAAGAAAACATAAATAAATAATTTAAATAATATTGACAAATTGTAAATGAACAATAAAATAACAGCGCATGTCCATTTTAACTACCGAAACGCATTTATCACTCGCAGGAAAAAGTTTTGCAGATCATACTAATATTAATAAATACTAGAAAAATAGTAAAGCAGTCATATTTATCTCTTTTATTTTTATATTTTATATTTTAAATTTGATTGCACAGAAAAATATCAATAGGATTAAAAAGCAAAATAGAAACTTCCAGAAAGAAGGGAATCTTTTTTTTTTTTTAATCAAAAGACGGGATTTCTATGAAGTTGGGAATCTGAAAGCATTTCACGTATATTTTTTATCTAAAAAGTTAAACATGCGTTATATTAAATCATAAACAAATGGTCTTATTGTAGAAAAATAAATAAATGTATGGTCTTATTATGGGTTAATTAAAAATATAATATCAATATACAAGTAGTTACCTTTTTTGCTATTCAAAATTATTTGGTTCAAATATTTAAATTTTTTATAATTTTCATTAAAAATGTAAGACATTTTTAATTAAATTTTACTCTTCAATAAAATATGTCTCCCGTTTCTATTTGTAAGAGAAAAATAATATTACACAATTTAAAAAAATAATTAATAATATAAATTGTGTCTAAAAATAAAAAATTAGACTACAATACCTTTGATTAATTGTGTTAATCAAGTCTTTATGCATTGTTTCTTATAATTATGAATGATAAAATTATGAAAGATAATTTAAAAAATTTACAATAAATGTCTATTGAAAAATATGATTTTGTTTATATGTAAAAATAAACTAAAAGTGATAATTTTTTTTATAAATAAAATCAGATGGAGTAGTTATTTATCTTCAAACTAACGCTATTTTTTATATTTTTTCTTATTTAATAAGAGTACTTCCCTTTAAAGTAAATATAAATAATTTATTCAATAAAGATACTTTTAAAAAAATAATAATTATACTTTAAAAAATTAAAAATATTTTATATTTTTTAACATTCAATCCTTTAAAAAATAATTTGCATTTTTAAACGGGGAGTATTTGTTTGCAAACTCCTACTTGATTCTTTTTAATTATTAATTGATTTGATATGTATATTATACTATATAAATTTTGAATTTTTAAATTGATATTAATTGTTAGTGGTTAATATTAATTGTTAAAGCATTATTCTTTGCCTGGATATGCTTTCCATTTTTTTGTTACTCATTAGTATCTTAATAAAGATAATTCTATTTGAGCACTCTAAATATGCCTACCATTTATATGTTTAAGCATTGTTTTTTTTTTTTTACCTGAATTTAAGCATTGTTGAATGCGGTTTTTTTTTTTTTTTGGCTACTGAGTTTCACTGAATAGGCTTTTTTGTTTCCCCGGGTCAGAGTGTTTTATTCAATGGGTTAGACTTTCGGCTTTGACGATAAATGTATCGCTTATTACGGTGCACTTCTTGGTTGCAAAGTCATGCTTTTGGAAGATAAGCTAAATACGTTTAAAATAGGGTAAAAGTATAAATTTGACCCTAATTATTTTTTCAGGAGCATTAAATAATCTATATGATAAGATAATATAAAATAAATTATTAACTTTAAAAAATGAAACATGCAACGGCCTCTGTTAATTTTTATTTGACAAACGTAAATTTTTCACATGAGACTCACAATTTTTGATTAAAAATGACACATAGCATCCCGCCTCAATAAATAAAAGTATAAATCTAATTATGAATTATTTTTTTAAAAATATTGGATAGCCTTATTACATAAAAAAACAGACCATCCAATGTATTTTCATTAATTTTAGCCAAATGTCATTATTTTCAGACTTTTTGAACCCACAATAAGTCAGTCTATCTAATTTTTTTACCTTTATTTTTAACCTTAGCTCAAAGAGAAAGGATTTAAAAAGTTTTTATTTAAAAGTATTTACGAAAACAATACCAATAACGTAGAGAAAGAGAATAAGATTTTGTTTATCCTTTAAAATAAAACAAATAATTCATATAATTTTTTTCAATTACTCAAAGAGACGAATGCATGGGTTAAGTAGTTGAATTGGTCTTCGGACATGACCTTGAAATTAAGCTTAACTATTTTTGGAAGATAATTTTTTGACGCAATTTATAATTTTTGCATGAAATCTATTTATTCTCAGGGTGTAAAATTGAGGAATCGCTTCGTGTGATATAGCTTCTCCTTGTTTTAAAAAAAAAAAATTTGCCCAGCGATTATAGCTAGTTATTATAAGAAGAAAAGCCGCCTTTTTATCAAATCTATCTGGCTATTTATTTCTTAAATTTGATCTTTCCTTTCCCGATCACATTTTCATCAATACGGAATTAGATCCAATATTTAGAGTGTGTTTGGTTTTTCACCATTTAGCATTTTAAATCTACCTTTTAACATTTCAAGTGTTAAATGTTGTTTAGATTTTTTTTTTTCATGTGAACAAAATAACTTTTTGAAAGTGGGTTAAAATGTGGTTGAAACATGGATTTTGTAACATCCTAAATTTTAGATAAAAAAAATTATGAAATTTAAGTTTTTTTTTAAAATGATGATAATAATAGGAATTTATATTATTTGAGGTTATTTTAATAATATGGGTAGGCATTTAATTATGAATTTAAAAACTTAAGTTTAAAATTATATAAGAAATATTTTGTTAAGATATAATTTTAAGATTTAAAAAAAATTATGTGTGTGTGAGAGTTTAAAAAAAAAAAAGAAAAGAAAGTAAAAAAAAAACGGGGAGGGGGTTTAGTCCAACATCGGTTAGATGTGGGAATGAAAGGCACCTCCGTATGAAAAGAGGAGGTGCATTGTGGAGGAAGTATAAGGAATTATTTATTGCAATTTGTAAAAATTGCAACTAAGAGCCCAAGATGCAATTTGTGAAAATTGCAAGTAATGGCCCAAAGGTTTGAATAATTAAATTCAAACCTATAATTTTTTTTAATATAATTTTGGGACCCACAATCCTATTTTTATATTATTTTTCTCTCTTCCTCTCACGTTGCTCGGCGTCTTCTTGCAAGGGGGGATTATTTTCTTTTTCTTCAGGTATGTTCTAACTTTCCTGTTTAGATTAGCATTTAAAAAATTTATTTAATTACAAAATTAATTTTATAGTTATTTTCTAAATAATATTAGCTTTTTAGTGATATGATTATTTTGTAGGATAGAGTAAATATTCTGATTAGGATTTTTTTTCTATAGGATAGTTAATCTGATTATATGATGGATTAAAAATATAGGTTAAAACTCTTAGGGATATAATAAATATTATAGAATACTTTCTTGAGTTTGAAACTCATGTTTAAGAATTTTTGAGTTAAAATCTAGATCTATATGGTTGAATTTATGTGGAATTTGAGATGTAGGGATGAACTTCTGATTATTAAATATTTATTTAAGTATGAATAGGTATTTTTGAGGTTATAGAAAGGTGATTTGAGACTTCAGGATAATTTTAAAATTTTTAATTTATTTTTGGATGATTTTTAGAATATAGAAGGATGAAATTGTGATACTAGAAGTGATTTGAGGATAAAAAAATAGTTTATTAGGGTACGAGAATTTTAAAAAAGAATTTGCAAAGTTAAATGAGGCATAAATCTTAAATTAGTGTTAATATGAATTATAGATCTAAGACTTTCTAACTCTTTAAATTAGAGTTATTTATTTTAATGTAAAATTAATATATAGTATTATGAAATAACTATGTAGATTGTGTTGACAAAGATAGTAGTGAAAGAGGAGTTGTGAAGGGGAACTTGTTATTCAAGACACAAGGTAACCATTATTAATGTGTTGTGATGAGTGTGTTGTGAATGGTTATGTGTTGTTTGTTGTTGAAAAAATATGAATTATTGAAAATAAATACTGTATATACTTGTTTGAAATTATTGCCAAGTGGTAGAGGAATGTGTAACATCCCAATATAAATTTTAATAGTTAATTTGGGTTAATAGAAAATTAAAAAAATAATAATTTAAAAAAAATAAAAAAAATAATAATAAAATAATATTATTAAATTATTATTATAATAAAAAAAGGTGTAAAAACAAAAGAAAGGAAGGAAGAAGAAGAAAAAAACGAATTTGCTTCGTCCGCCGCCTCAACAGTAACAGTAATAAAATAATAAAAAAAAGAAGAAGAAGAAGAAGAGAGAAAATAATTAAAAAAAATGTGGGACCCACTGAATTTTTATAAAAACTCACCTGTTCCTTCATTTCTTCATTCCTTCTTTCGTGCGTGAGCTTCGGCAGAGAGAGCATCTGTGAGCCAAATTCACCGGTGCAGGGTTTAAGGTAAGAGTTTTTAATAGGATATTTAGGATGTGATTTTAAGCTTTTCAAGACTAAGTAAGTGTTCTAAAAATTTTTCTTAGTCATCCTTTTTCTTTTGTTTCTGAGTTTGTAGTGGTAGAAAATTTAAGATCTGGAAGAGGGATGAATTTATGTTGAATAAATATGGTTTTTGAGGTTGTTAGTAGTATAATAAATATTCTAGAGTATAAATTTATTGGTGATCTTTGAATTTGTGGCTTATGGATCAAATTCTAAACTAGATCTGAAAATATATGTTGATTTATTGAGGTTTAGATGATTATTTGGGATGAGAAATGAATTATTATGGTTATAGGATTATGATTCTAAGCTAGAGACTTAATTTTTAATTTTTGAGTATTTTAGGTACGAATTTATGAAATAAAAGAAAATTTTGATAATAGAAATTAGTTAGAAGTTGATTTTTAGATTATTAATGTTTGTTGATAATTAAAAGAGGAGTTAAAAATTATACTTAATAGTATTAACTATAGATTTGTATTAAGATTGAGATTAGGAATATGTTATATTTTAATTCTATTATTAGAATTATTTTATTAGTTTCAAAAATTGAAACTAATATTTATAAATAATATGTTATTTGTAGATTGTATTACTGGTGAAGATTGTGGTGAGAGAGAAATTTTAAGGAATAATTTATTGAAAAAGCCACAAGGTAACCATGCTTTTAATTTGTGATTAGTGTTACTTCATGTTAATTGGGTGATTATTGAGAAAATTATGAATTTTGTAATATTGTATAATTGTGCAATATTATTATGAATTTGTTTGATTATTGTGGGAGGTGTTGGGAGACTTGCTATTGTTGTTGTATTTATGTGCCACGTGGTACGCCCCTATTGGAGCTCAATAGGTGGCTTGTAAGGGCTCGGGCTAATCTACCTTTGGCCGGGTAATTTAGCACCGAGTGAGGGCTACGGCTCGAGGTTAATGGAGGGATATAAGGATGGTTGTTTGTGTTTATTATAATATTCCTTATATTGTTGGAATTATATTATTTTTAATTCTCACTTAGTAAGCACACACTTAACTGTTTGTATACACTATCATAAATTGGCTTTGGTTACTGGGACTTTTGAGTCTCATTATGTGGTTAACAATTTTCAGGAGAAGAGCCACGAGTGACACGTGGAGGAGTCCCAGAGGCTTAGTGGTATAGATCCACTGTCTCTTTTGAGTATTTAATTTATGATTTATAATGTATTATATTGCCAATATTAGGGCTTTTTGTTTATTGTCAATTATATGAATATATAAATGTAATCATGCCTTTCAAACTATTTCTATTTTTATTACAATTTGGATGACTGTAATTTTAATATTTGGTTTACTTTGGATTGGTTAAAATGGCATGATTATAAGGCCAAATAACTGGCTTGTGTTGAAAATTTATTAAATTGCTTATTTTACTTGTTGGGAGTATAAGGATGGACAAATGTGATTTAGTTTACTTGTTGGGAGTATAAGGATGGACAAATGTGATTTAGCCTAATGGCATGTGGGAGGTAAAAATTTATCTGAAATGTTAATTATAAAATATTTTATATTGAAATTATTGATATAAAAATGTGTTGGGTGGCTGTAACCCAACTATGGTTGAGTTAAATTATTTAAAAAAAAAAATTTTGGTGTGTTACAGAATGGGTGAAGAGACTCGAATCCATCTTTCGAGTAGTCACATGCACCAGCAATCAAAAAGTACAAGTAGCATTAGTACTCCTAATGAAAGGAGCAAGAGATTGGTGGGAGACAGCAGGGCCCAGGGATGATTCTACATTCACCTGGGAGGAATTCAAGGAAAAATTATTCAGGCATTACTTTCCATCAGAGTTAAGGTCTGAGAAGGAAGCGGAGTTCCATGCCTTTAAGCAAGGGAACCTCGATGAGGACACATTCATTGCTAAGTTTCAGGAGTTATCTAAATACTCCACGTACCTGCAGTATAGAGATGATTCTGAATGGAAGGCCAAGCGCTTATTGGAGAAGGCTAAACCAGAATTGAGGGAGCAATTGGCTCATCTAGATATCCGAGATTATGACGACATGTGCATAAAACTACAAGTAGTAGCTCGCAGTAAGAAGGAGGTCAGAGAGAGAAGAGGGTTATTCATATAGTAGACCCCCAACCTACCCTCGACCCACCGGAAGCATTATGAAGAAAAACCATCAGGGTTCGAGTAGCTCATGGAATCAAGGAAGGCAGAAGGGCCCATTTCAAAGGGGCCAAGGATAGAGGAGCTATCATAGTAGTTATCACGGGTCATGGAGGAGCCCAACAATATCTACCCCTACCCCGAGTACAGCGAGCTCTCAGCAGTGCACTAAATGCGGGCGTCGTCATTTCGGACAGTGCTGGGTCTGTCACATTTGTGGGAAACCCGGTCATATTGCAAAGTTTTGTGGGGACAACCAGGGCTCAAATATGAAGAACCCTTCCCAACATCCTACTGTCTCTGGCCGTGTGTTTGCTCTTACTCAGGATACCATGAACTCCCCAGATACCATTAGAGGTAACATCAAAATCCTTCATCATGATATTGTTGCACTATTTGATTCGGGTGCTACACACTCTTTTATTTCTGAAACTTGTGTAAAGAACCTTGATTTGCCTATGTGTATTTTACCTTTTGATATGAATGTGTCTACTCCTGCGGGAGAATCTATGAGGACTACTAAGGCATGCCTTAACCTAGTAGTCAAGTTTAAAAATAGGAAAACAACTATGGACTTAATTATCCTACCATTGAAAGGTATGGATGTAATTGTGGGAATGAATTGGATGGCTGCAAATGGTGCTATCCTAGATGTAGAGAGAGGAGTGTGTCTTTATCTTCTTTGTCAGTGACCCCAGTCGAGACTCAAAATCATTTTTCTTGTCGGTGGCGCAAGTTGATAGATGTATGAAGAAGGGTTGCCAGGCCTACATGGTTTTCTTCTCTATCCAAGCTGAGATTGATGAAGGCGTGAAGAATGTCCTAATTGTCAAAGAATTTGCGGATGTATTTTCAGACGAAGTCTCCGGTTTACCCCCAAAGCGCGAGGTAGAGTTCTCAATTGAATTGGTACCCGGTACAGGGCCAATTTCTAAGGCTCCTTATCAGATGTCCCCTTCAGAGTTAGCAGAACTGAAAAAGCAAATTGAAGAGCTACTTGAGAAGGGTTTCATCAGACCAAGTGTTTCACCTTAGGGATCTCCAATCCTTTTTGTAAAGAAGAAGGACGGAAGCCTCCGATTGTGCATTGATTATAGACAATTGAACAAAGTAACCATCAAAAACAAATATCCACTTCCGAGAATCAATAATTTGCTGGATCAGCTTGTGGGATCCGCAGTTTTCTTAAAGATTGATTTAAGGTCAGGGTACCACCAATTGAGAGTAAGAGCGGAGGATATACCTAAGACAGCATTTCGGACGAGATATGGGCATTATGAATTCATGGTGATGTCGTTTGGACTTACGAATGCTCCTGCGGTGTTCATGGATTACATGAATAGGATCTTTCGACCCTATTTAGATAAGTTTGTAGTAGTGTTTATTGATGACATTCTTATTTATTCAAAGGATGAGGAGGCTCATGGTGAGCATTTAAGAATTGTCTTGCAAGTTTTAAGGGAAAATAAGCTTTATGCCAAATTAAGCAAGTGTGAATTTTGGCTCCAAGAAGTAAAGTTTTTAGGCCATGTTGTGTCCAGAAATGGAGTTGCAATAGATCCTAGCAAGATTGATGCAGTGATGAAGTGGGAACAGCCAAAATCTGTGATGGAGATACGAAGTTTTCTAGGTTTAGCAGGTTATTATCGTCGCTTTATTAAGGGATTTTCGCAAATTGCGATGCCCTTAACTAAGCTGACTAAGAAGGATGCCCCATTTATTTGAACTGACAAATGTGAAGCTGCTTTCCAAGAATTGAAAAAGAGGTTAACCACTACTCCAGTGTTGACTATTCCTGACCCTGTGGTGCCGTACACTCTGTACACTGATGCTTCTTTAAAGGGTTTAGGATGTGTTTTGATGCAAAATGACCGAGTGGTTGCCTATTACTCCAGACAATTGAGACCACACGAGAAAAATTACCCTACTCATGATTTGGAGTTAGCTACAGTTGTGTTTGCTTTGAAGATATGGAGACACTACTTGTATGGATCTAAGTTTCAAATCTTCGGTGACCATAAGAGCCTGAAGTATTTATTTGATCAAAAAGAGCTTAATATGAGGCAGCGACGATGGATGGAATTTTTGAAGGATTATGACTTTGAATTACATTACCATCCGGGTAAGGCTAACGTAGTAGCTGACGCCTTAAGTAGGAAGACTATTCATGCTGCACATTTGATGGTTCATGAATATCATTTGTGGAACAGTTTTCATGATGTTCCAGTGGATGTGATTGAACCTCAAATAGCCGCACTCCAGGTAGTAGACTTTGAGAGCAAATTTTGGGAAGATCTCAGAGTCTCACAGCAGAGTGATGACTACTTGAAGAATATAAGGAAGGAGATAGTGGTAGGTAAAGCCCCTAAATTTTACCATCTCTGATGACACAGTGATGAGATATAAAGGTAGAGTTTGTGTACCTAATGATCCAAGATTGAGGAATATCCTTTTAGAAAAGGCTCATAGGAGCAAATATACAATTCATCCAGGTATAACTAAAATGTACCATGATTTGAAGCGAGGTTGGTGGTGGCCAGGAATGAAGAAAGATGTAACCGAATTTGTTTCTAGATGTTTAACGTGTCAGAAGATAAAGATAGAACATCAGAAGCCAGCTGGAACACTGCAGCCGTTAGATATTCCAAAGTGGAAATGGGATGATATTCCATGGATTTCATCACTGGATTGCCAAGAACACCCTTGAGTAAGGATGCTATTTGGGTGATAGTAGACCGACTCACCAAATCGGCTCACTTTTTGGCGATCAAGTTTACCTCTACATTAGAGAAATTTGCTGAGATATACATTAAGGAGATAGTTAGACTTCATGGTATACCCTCTAGAATTATGTCAGATCGTGACCCAAGGTTCACTTCAAACTTTTGAGGTGCGCTACAGAAGGCTATGGGTACCAGACTGAGTTTTAGCACCGCATACCACCCCCAAACAGATGGACAAACAGAGAGGACCATCCAGACTTTGGAGGACATGTTGAGAGCTTGTGCCATTGAACTACCAGGTAGTTGGGATAATCATTTGCCATTAACTGAATTTGCTTATAATAACAGCTATCATTCTAGTATTGGGATGGCGCCTTTAAGGCCTTGTATGGAAGGAAGTGTAGATCGCCTTTGTGTTGGACAAAATTAAGTGAGAGGAGTATCATTGGTCCAGAAATTGTAGAGCAGACCACCCAGAAGATTGCAATGATTAAGCAAAAATTGCTAACTGCTCAGAGCCGACAGAAGAGCTATGCTGATAAGAGGAGACGGCCGTTAGAGTTTGAAGTAGGAGATCATGTATTTTTGAAGGTTTCTCCCAGTGACAGGCATTGGTAGATCCATTAAGGAAAAGAAATTGCCACCTAGATTTATGGGCCCGTATGAGATCTTGGAGCGAATTGGATCTGCTGCATATAGAGTTGCATTACCTCTACAGATTGCAGGTATCCATAATGTGTTCCACATATCACAGTTGAAGAAGTACAACCTGGATCCCTCCCATGTTATTGAACCTGAAGAAGTAGAATTGAGGGAGAATTTGACCTTTAGATCCGAACCGGAGCGAATTGAGGACTTTAAGGACAAACAACTACGCAATAAGACCATGACTTGTGAAGGTGATTTGGAAGGGTGGAGCCCTAGGTGATGCTACCTGGGAGACCGAAGAGAGTATGAGGCGCAGATTATCCACATTTATTTGCTTAGGTACATAGTTTCAAGCTTACCAGTATTAAATTTTGAGGACAAAATTTCTAAAAGGAGGGGAGAATTGTAACATCCTAAATTTTAGATAAAAAAAAATTATGAATTTAAGTTTTTTTTAAAATGATGATAATAATAGGAATTTATATTATTTGAGGTTATTTTAATAATATGGGTAGGCATTTAATTATGAATTTAAAAACTTAAGTTTAAAATTATATAAGAAATATTTTTTAAGATATAATTTTAAGATTAAAAAAAATTATGTGTGTGTGAGAGTTTAAAAAAAAAAGAAAAGAAAGTAAAAAAAAAAGGGGGAGGGGGTTTAGTCCCACATCGGTTAGATGTGGGAATGAAAGGCACCTCCTCATGTATAAAAGAGGAGGGCATTGTGGAGGAAGCATAAGGAATTATTTATTGCAATTTGTAAAAATTGCAACTAAAGCCCAAGATGCAATTTGTGAAAATTGCAAGTAATGGCCCAAAGGTTTGAATAATTAAATTCAAACCTATAGTTTTTTTTTATATAATTTTGGGACCCACAATCCCATTTTTATATTATTTTTCTCTCTTCCTCTCACGTTGCTCGGCGTCTTCTTGCAAGGGGGGATTATTTTCTTTTTCTTCAGGTATGTTCTAACTTTCCTGTTTAGATTAGCATTTAAAAATTTATTTAATTACAAAATTAATTTTATAGTTATTTTCTAAATAATATTAGCTTTTTAGTGATATGATTATTTTGTAGGATAGAGTAAATATTCTGATTAGGATTTTTTTTCTATAGGATAGTTAATCTGATATATGATGGATTAAAAATATAGGTTAAAACTCTTAGGGATATAATAAATATTATAGAATACTTTCTTGAGTTTGAAACTCATGTTTAAGAATTTTTGAGTTAAAATCTAGATCTATATGGTTGAATTTATGTGAAATTTGAGATGTAGGGATGAACTTCTGATTATTAAATATTTATTTAAGTATGAATAGGTATTTTTGAGGTTATAGAAAGGTGATTTGAGGCTTCAGGATAATTTTAAAATTTTTAATTTATTTTTGGATGAATTTTTAATATAGAAGGATGAAATTGTGATACTAGAAGTGATTTGAGGATAAAAAAATAGTTTATTAGGGTACGAGAATTTTAAAAAGAATTGGAAAGTTAAATGAGGCATAAATCTTAAATTAGTGTTAATATGGATTATAGATCTAAGACTTTCTAACTCTTTAAATTAGAGTTATTTATTTTAATGTAAAATTAATATATAGTATTTGAAATAACTATGTAGATTTATTGACAAAGATAGTGGTGAAAGAGGAGTTGTGAAGGGGAACTTGTTATTCAAGACACAAGGTAACCATTATTAATGTGTTGTGATGAGTGTGTTTGTGAATGGTTATGTGTTGTTTTGTTGTTTGAAAAATTATGAATTATTGAAAATAAATACTGTATATACTTGTTTGAAATTATTGCCAAGTGGGTTAAAAATTATTTTTGTTTATCATGATGAGATATTATTGTTCGGATATATTCTTGTTTGGATATTTGAATGATGCATGACTTGTCAGGGTATTTTAATGTATGGTGTTAATGGGAATTTCTGTTCGGTTAATTATTACCACGTGGTAAGCCCTCATTGGACCCAATGAGTGGCGTGTCGCTTGGTCCAACTCACCTTTGGCTTCCGAGCATGGTGGAAAGGAGGATATAAGGTGCAGTCATGCAATTAAATACTTGTTCGGTTTGTTTGAAAATATTGTTCGGTTAAATGTTTTGTGTGCCCACTTAGCAATCGCATGATTAGTTACATCCGCATGCATCATTACATATTAATTTTTGGTTACTGGGACTTTTAAGTCTCATTCCCCGTGGTTAATATTTTTACAGGAGCGAATCCGATCGAGAAAGCACCAGAGGTGTAATTATGGTGTATGAGACACCATCTTTTACGTTGCCTCTTATTTTAAATTATACAATGTATCTTGTGCCAACTTAGGACATATCTTGTCTATGGAGCATGTAAACTCTAATCCTTTTTATTAAATGCATTTATATGTCCAAGAGGATTATGTCTATCCCTTTTGATTCATGACCTAATTTGAATAACATGCTATGAGGATCATGTCTGTCCCTCATGGTTCTAATTGCTTTTTGAGATATTTTAAGACCTGTGGTATATTGTCTTGGATGTATCATGGTAGAAATTTTTCTACCATGATAAGGGTGTATGATAAGGGTTCAATGAAAAAAAAATGATTTGTTGAATTAATAATTTGCGAAAAATCAGTTTGTAAATTTGAGGGTGTTACAGATTTGACAACTCAACTTTTTGATGGAGTTGAAATTACAAATAGAAGTTGGGTTGTGCATACTTTTATACTTTATAAATGATCATAACACTCTTATTATATTTTAATTTTTTTAATATTAAACTATACATTTTTTATTTTTATTATTTAACATAATAAATTTTACTCCCTCCATTAAAAAATATAAGGTATTTTTTAAGGAGTTTAATGTTAAAATCTTTTGAGATGTAATCATTGTCTTTTTTTAAAAGTGTCCCTATTGATGATAACTTTATATTTATTATAGAGTATTTAATAAGGATAAATATAATAAATTAGGTTAGTTTAAAAGTAGATAATTATTTTATTGGGGTGAGATTCGGTTAAAAATACCTTATATTTTTAAACTTGAGAGTATGTTATTTTAATTTTTTTACATTTTTTAGGCATTTCTAATTCTAATATATTATATTTATATAATAAAAATTATTAATGTATCATAAATTAATGTCATTTTTGGTCATTTCATATTCAAAAGTACATTTTAAAAGTATAAATTATCATTAATCCAAACAAGTTTACATTTATTAACAAACTAACCTTTGAAAAAATACATCCAAATATAAATTTCGTTACAATAATTGACTTTCATTAATAAATTAATTTTTATCAAATGAATTTTTATAAGCAAATTTTTGACAAACTAAAAATCAAACATACACTTAATGGTCTTGGACAACAGTTTCCATTATGAATTAATTGTTCCAATAAAGTAAATATTGCTCATATATTATATTGAATTTTTCAGAAATAAACAAGGGAAATTTCATTGAAGGCCCGTAGTAGGAAACTTAATTGCAAAGAAGGACTAGAGGAATTTAAAATTACCTTGCAAGATCGGAGGCTGAAATGAAAATAACTTTCCACACAAAATGAAGAAAATGTCCCTAGTTCGTTTTTAAAAAGGTCATCTCTTCAGCGTCAAATAATATTTCAGATTTTGATAAGTTATTATTCTCGAAGGTTGCTGCGAGAAGTTATTGTTTAGATTTTTACAAATTAAATTGCCATCTCTTGCAAGTGCCAAAATTTCGACGACAAATTATAATTTAAATTGTGACAGGTATTTATTTAAAAATTTTTATTTTTGTATTTTTGAGAAGTTAAAATTCCAACTGCAATTTGTATCTGGAGGGATGGACTTTTTTAAAAAATAATGAAAGTAAAACAATAACTTAGTTCTCAAACTATAGTCTCAGGGGTATCCAGGCCTTCAAATTTGATTTTAATATATTTTTATCTATAAATATTTAAAATCATGGCAACCTTTTATGCCATTAACTCTGAAAATTATAAAAATAAAACTTCAAAAACTATAGAAAGAGCCCGAAAAACTAAAAAGGAAAAAGGACTAAAATAAAATTTATAATTTTTAGATATTTTTATATAAATTTTAAGGGCTTCTTTTGCAATATTTAGTCAAATGACATCAAAATTAACTATGGAAGATATTGCCACAATTTTATATATTTAGTGTGAAAATGAAAAACGAATTTTGTATTTTAGATGTTCTTGACCTATAACTTAAGAAACCAAATTATCATTTTATTCTTAATAAATAAGCAAAGAATGTTTGCATCATTTCGTTTGTAAAGTTATTTTCATTTCATTTCTCATCTCCCAGAGTAGTTTCGCATGCCTTTCATCTGTTTTGAAATTAAGTTTTCACTAAGTGATCTTAATGAAATATTCCCAAAAAAGAAGACAATTTATTTTTTATCTGAATTTGTACTCCCTGAATATTATGACACTATAGATAAATATGCATGTGATGGCCCTCGTAAGTGTGTGAGATTAAAGTAATAAATTATTCAAAACATTTCAAGCGTCAAACCCACGAAGAAGTTATACTTTTAGTAATTTAAAATAATTAATAGTTTAAGAAAAATGGATAACTTTGATGAAAATATAAAGAATAAAAATAAATTAAGAAAATAATGGTGATGAAAATATAGTCACTTGAAGCGTTGGGATTTAAGATTCACCCTATATATATTGGTTTTTACCCTTTGAGTTAACTCTTATTAATTATAATGATAACTATTCCTAAAATATCATAATATTCTTTTAAATTATTAGTCTTTTTTAATTAGCGTTGAATTCGTTTACACAATATCCAAGCAACTAATTAAATCATAAAGTTATAGTTTAAGTTACTATAAATTTCTACAACTATCTTTAGCTTACTTATTTGTGTTTATTTTTTTAGCTTAGTTATTTATATTTATTTTTTTAAATAAGGTTCTTTCTTCACCTCTCAGTCCATCAAGATTATCCTAAATTTAATTAAATGATGGCCAGTTATTAAATCAAGATAAGAAGAAGATAAATAAATATAATTAAAAAAAGTAAAAATATTTCTAAATATAAATACAAATAGTCAAAACAAAGAAAATAAAAAACTAACTCCCCAATTAGGCTACATCCTATCCCAAATGGATAATTTAAAAACATATAATAAAATCAAATAAAATCATTCTGAAATTTTTAATTATAAAAAATGATCACACAGAAAATTAAGGAGTAAAAAAGAAATAATTATGATTTATAAAACTCCTCAATAATTTCGCTTTTAGCCTCCAGAATGCTTCTATAAGTTTCAAATATCTTGGAGAAAATTCTTGAAGTACTCAAATAAGTAATTGAATGCCTTTTTTCTTGATTAAGAGGAGTTTTATAGTTAAAGTGAAGGCTTATCTTTTTGTTCCTTATTGACATGAGACTCTAATATATATATATATATATATATTATTTTTTTTTTTTTGTATGTATCTCTCTTCAACTCCGCCTATGTTTATAGCCGGTCCCAAGCCCGGGTAAAGGAGGAGGGTTGTGTTAGGCCATCAACAGCCAATGTAAAAATTTGTTGAATCTATCATGAACATGGACAATAGACGTTATAATGTTAATGCTAGGTCGTTGCCCGTAAGTAACGCGCTGCATGGCTCGAGTACAGTGATAAGTGAGTTAGAGCCGCTGCATCGGCGCCCGGATGTAGTGTTAAATGAGCAAGGGCTACCGCGTCATTCTGGACGCACGCGGCTAAAGAAGTTAGTCCATAAGAGCAAAATTAGATTTGGTACTTGGAATGTTGGGACATTAAATTGTAAATCTGTAGAGGTTGTAGGGGTTATGATTCAAAGGAAAATCAATATCCTTTGCTTGCAAGAAACAAAATGGCGTGGAGAAGAGCTAAGGATATTCAAGGTTTCAAACTTTGGTATACAGGAAAAGTAAGTGCACGCAATGGAGTAGGCATCATTATAGATAAGGAGTGGAAGAAGAACGTTGTAGAAGTTAGCAGAATTGGAGACAGAATTATTTCTTTAAAAATGATAATTGGACGTGAGACTGTTAATATTGTTAGCGCTTATGCGCCGCAAGTCGGGACAGAAGCCAGTCTTAAGGAATTATTTTGGGAGGATCTGGAGGGGTTGATTCGACACATACCACAGAGTGAAAAGATTTTTATTGGAGGAGACTTTAATGCGCATGTCGGGAGGGAAGCTGGTCAGTATGCGAGGGTGCATGGTGGTTTTGGTTTTGGAGAGCTAAACAATGAAGGGCAAACTCTTCTTGATTTCTCATTGGCATATGATTTTAAATTGCCAACACTTGTTTCAAGAAGAGAGATGAGCATCTCATCACTTACAAAAGTGGAGCCTCAAGGTCGCAGATTGATTTTCTTTTGGTTAGGAACACAGATAGAAAACTTTGTAAAAATTGTAAGGTGATCCCTGGAGATGCTGTAACGACACAACATAGGGTCCTAGTCCTTGATGTGTGTATTATGAGTAAAATCCAAAAACGTCGACAAGTAGTAACACCAAGGATTAGGTGGTGGCAATTAAAAGGTGAGAAGCAAGATATTTTCAAGCAAAATCTTTTGGATAAAGGAATTTGGGATTCTCAGGGAAGTGCTAACATCATATGGGAGGATATGGCTAAAAAGATACGGGAGGTTGCAAAAGTAGTTTTGGGAGAATCGAAAGGTTCTGGTCCGAGAGATAAGGAGTCTTGGTGGTGGAATAATAGTGTACAGGACAAAATCAAGTATAAGAAGAACTGTTTTAAAGCCATACATTTGTGTAACAATGAGGAAAATTGGGAGAGGTACCGTATGGCTAAGAAGGAAACTAAGAGAGCCTGTGGGTGAAGCTCGTTCCAAAGCTTTTGAAGAATTTTATAAGAACCTTGAGACGAAGGAAGGAGAGCAAAATATTTATAAGATTGCCAAGAGTAGGGAAAGAAAATCAAGAGATCTAGAACAGGTAAGGTGTATTAAGGATGAAGAGGGAAGAATTTTAGTTACAGATGATGAAATTAAAAATAGATGGGAGACTTATTTTTCTAAACTTTTCAATGATGGAGAGGATTCATCTAGTAACTTGGAGGATTTAGTAACTGGTGAAGGAGAACAAAATTTGTCATTCTATCGAAAAATACGTGATAAGGAGGTAAAGGAAGCTCTTAAGAAAATGGCAAATGGTAGAGCTAACGGACCTGATTGTATATCTATCGAAGCGTGGAAATGTTTAGGTGAAGAAGGGGTGAGATGGTTAACTAAGTTATTTAATGTGATTTTACGGTCCAAGAAAATGCCTGATGAGTGGAGGAGAAGTACATTAATTCCTATTTATAAAAATAAAGGAGATATTCAGAATTGTACTAACTATAGAGGGATTAAACTCATGAGCCACACAATGAAATTGTGGGAGAAAGTAATTGAGCACAGGTTGAGATTGGAGACAAGTATTTCTGAGAATCAATTTGGTTTTATGCCAGGTAGATCAACTACAGAGGCGATTTATCTACTAAGGGGATTAATGGAAAAGTATCGTTGTAAAGATAAAGATCTACACATGGTTTTTATTGATTTGGAAAAAGCTTATGACCGTATACCAAGAGAAGTGCTTTGGAAAGCGTTGGAAAAAAAGGGAGTACGGATTGCTTATATTAAAGCCATACAAGATATGTATGAGGGGGTAAAAACTAGTATAAGAACGCCTAGTGGTCAAACAAAGGATTTTCCTATAAAGATTGGACTACATCAGGGATCATCTCTGAGTCCTTATTTGTTCAACTTGATTTTAAATGTTTTGACGGAACATATTCAAGAGGAAATCCCGAAATGTATGCTCTTCGCGGATGATATAGTTCTTATAGCAGAGACAAGAGAAGAGGTTAATTGCAAACTTGAGTTATGGAGGAGGACATTGGAGTCGAAAGGTTTTCGTCTGAGTAGAAGTAAGACGGAATATTTATATTGTAAATTTGGTAAAGGACTATTCGAAAATAATTTCGAAGTGAAATTGGGAGATCAAATTATACCTCAAGTGGAAAAGTTTAGATATTTGGGAGCCATTATTCAAAATGATGGCGAAATCAGTGGAGATATTTCACATAGAATTCAAGCTGGGTGGTTTAATTGGAGAAAAGCTAAAGGAGTTATTTGTGACCGTAAGGTGCCTAATAAACTTAAAGGAAAGTTTTATCGTACTGCTATCAGACCGGCAATGTTATATAGTAGTGAATGCTGGGCTCTAACGGGACAGCAAGAGCATAAAGTTGGAGTAGCAGAGATGAGAATGTTACGATGGATGTGCGGACATACACGTAAAGATAAAATTCGAAATGAGCACATACGTGAAAAAGTGAGGGTGGCACCTATTGAGGAAAAAATGGTAGAAAATCGGTTGAGATGGTTTGGGCATGTACAAAGAAGACCAAGGGAGGCACCAGTGAGAAGAGTGGAACATATAACTTTGAGTCCGATTAAGAGAGGTAGAGGAAGGCCTAAGAGAACACTCTTGGAAGTTGTTGAACGTGATCTCTTAATTAATAATATTTCTAAAAGCTTAATAAATGATAGAGCACAATGGCGTCTTGCAATCCATGTAGCCGACCCCACCTAGTGGGATAAAGGCTTGTTGTTGTTGTTGTTGTTGTTGTATGTATCTCTTCTTCATTCTTTGAAAATCGCGTCCTCTTCACGTTATCTTTCCAGAATATCTCGTCTCCATGTATGTATGTATGTATTTACATCCTGTGACGATAGCTTCCCGCATTTCCTTCCTTCATATATTAATATATTACATATTTTCTCTTTCTTTTGTTTATTACATTTTCCTCTTTTGTTTTATTTATTATTTTCTTACAAAATATAAAAAATAAAGATATGAATAAATTTTATATCAAAATTTTTTTATATTATAATTAAGTGATGAGAAAAAATATATAAATATTAATTAAATATATATGAGTTCTTAATAAATATAATCAAATTAAAATTAAAATCTACACCTATTTAATTATAAATATGCACTTATCAACATACTTGGATTACACGATGAAGAAAAGTTTGGAATTTGATTCCCTAAGGTAATCAACACCGACAATATATTAAGGACATTAGATCAAGATATGATATGCACTAATTATATTCTTAACCATCAAAAGAAATTATTATCTTCACAAGAAAAAAATAATAAACTTTCTTGTCTCATTTATAAGTCGCATTCTATAAGGTGCATTTGATTTCATTTATAAATCACAATGTGACTTTGTAAGTAATATTTAAAAAATATTTTTAAAATTACCCTTTATAAAAGATAAGTAACATGACATCACTTTTTATATTTATTATATAAAGGTATATTTGAAATTATACATATTTTTATTTCTTGTATTTTTTTATATTGATATTGATGAAGTTGATAAAAATAATTTATAAAGAGGGGTGAATGAGTACAAAACAACCCTGAAACAAAGCTAATGTAAGAGGTGAATTATGCTCCAAGCCACTCTCGAATAATTACTTTAGCACAATAATTTGATTGATTAACCATCATTAAACCGATCCTCTCTCATTCTAACAAGCCGTGATTAAAATTAAAATTTTCAATTAAAAAACAATTATTTGAAATGATCTAAAATCATTGATCATACATCCTCATTTCTGACACTCATTTTAATAGAAATTATTTTAATTTTGTTTTTTTTAAATACACATAATATAAAATTGGTTTTTTTGAAAATTTTAAACAAACAAAACACTTTTTTAATCAACGAAAACATAAATGGTGGAGATATGATTGGAACAATTCAGATATTCGGAAAATATTCTTATTCGAGGGGCGTGATAAAATTAAGAGAAAAAAGAGTTCATAAAAGGTTTTGGGGATTCTAGAGCCAATCCCAAATTCCCAATACACATGTTTTACGCATTGACCGATAATTTTTTTAGCTTTTTATAAATTATATATATTTTTTCTTTTTTTTGCAGTACTTTTTTGAAAGCGGAAAGGGCAATTGCTTACAGGGTATGTGCGAGAGAATCTTCGGGGCGAATAAATATGGGGTGAATTTGGGAGCACACGTCCCAGGGCGGGCTAAAGCAATTGAATATATTTTAGATTTAGATTCGCTTGATTTTTTAAATAATACTCCCTCATTTCAATTTATAAAACATTTTTAAAAATATTTTGACATTATAAAATATAAAATGTATTAATAAAAAGAAATTTTTATTAATTATATTCCCTCCCTTAAAAAATATAAGAGATTTTTAATTGAATCTCATTCCCTAATAAAATAATTACCTACTTTTAAATTAATCATATCTTTTCATATTTATTTCAATTAAACACTCTACAATAAATACAAAGTTATTATCAATAGGGACACTTAAAAAAAGACAATAATTACACCTCGAAAAATAAAAAATGTCTTGCATTTTTAAACATCTAACTCCTTAAAAAATACTTTTATTTTTGAATGGAGGGAATACTTGTTTCAATATTATCTTTATTTTTATTATATTTTCTCTATTTATTTAATATTTCTTAAATAAAATTATATTAAATTAAATTAAATTAAAATATTTTAAAAATATAATATTGTAAAATTATTATTATTTTCAGGTAATTTTATCAAAAAATATTTTTATAAATTAAGATAAGGTGGTAGTAATTATTGTTATTATAAATGAAAGGGCCTATCAGATAAGTTCCCCACCACAGAAGCTTATCACCAGTAACTTTCTTCATTTTGGGCCTTGTCAGTTGACATGTCTAAGCTTTCAAGTTATTGACTCACTCACATTCAGTCACGTCATCAGATTTCATTTTTAATTAATATCATAATTACTTTTTATGAAAAAAAAAATACTCATTTCAAACGTTACAGTTGAATTTATTATGCATGGAAAAATACTGTTTTATCAATATTTTATTATAATATTTGAATAGGACCTTTTTTTTAAGGCGTCAAATTACTTTCATTCAACCCAGTCGGTGGCAGTCAAATTTAAAACTTTAATTAAGTTAATTTCGAAGAACGGAAGCATAATGTTTATTGAATTGAAAAGCACGACGTGGATCAATTGACTGAACAACTTGAGCATATATTTTACAATCAAATGCTGCCTAGTCTTTTTTTTTTTTGGAAAAAAAGGTTTTGGTTGTATTAAATAAAATAAAATAGATTAAAGTCAAAAGAAAATGAGATATTTTATTTATAAGCGCCAAGAATGACAAAGGAGAAGACTAAAGACTTTTAAAGTCAATGTTGTTGCCCATGATCTATGGAGATAACTAAAGTCTAAAGTTAACATCTCTTGCGTCAATTAGTCTCGTTTATTATCGAGTGAAAGGACAAAATTGTTCTAAAATTTTTTTTTTTCAGAAACGCCTAATATTATAAACTTTTTTTTGACAACAATGTTATCTCAAAACTTTTCAAAGCAACATTGCTCTGTCATTAAATATTGCATTAGTTGATGGTTAAAGTGTAATTTTGATCATAAAATTTTTTCACTTGACCTCTTTTTTTTCATTTCCCCTTGTTGACGAGGCATTAATCACTATCACATGATGTCATTGTTCTCACGTTCATCCTTATTCATCTCTTTCTTCATTGTCTTCTCAAACCAAACTCCAATAAACTTTACGATAGACGACAAGATCCCATAAACTTCGATACAGATGCCGAAGAAATCAAGAAAATTTAGTTAAGAGTGCAACTCAAAGAGATAGAATGCAACCCAAACAAGACGCGCCGGTGAAAAGGGGCCTGATGAGGTACAATTTTACAAGCTTATCCAAACAAAACTCACCAATCAACAATGTCTGAGTAATGAAAATAGACTCAACACATACTTGGTGCATGTAGAAGAATCTCTATACCACTTTAACCCCACCAATCATCTCTCATTAAGATTGCAAAAGATTTTCACTTTCTGAGAAGAACAAGTTCAATTGGCCAAGTCATGTGAACAGAGGCAAGAGTATTTAGCTAAGCTTCCTCTTCTGCTCTCGGAGAAGAGAAAGCCTCCAACTATGTGTACATACAAGAAAATAATACTCATAGAGCTCTAAAAAGGGCAATATACTTTAGCGATCATCCTCAGTAAGTATTTTATTGGGCCTTCTACAATATTTTCCATATTAATACTAAATTAGATTTCAATTTCGTAGGAAAGTAAATAAACACTCAAGATATATTTGCTATCCATTTGAGCACCTCGCTTTAATTGCAAATTACAAATCTAGTTGCAAATCAAGTAATTTAGGGGAACGATGCATCTTTTGGAATTTATGTAAAGCAAAGCTAAAAGTGCAAATCCAAAACACCGTTCACGAAGTTGTTGCCACACCGTTGCTTCGTTGAACCTACCATACCACACGTCTGGATTGATGTTCCAAATCGACTACGCCCATGCAGATTGCTACTATAGATCCGTCGACTTTGCCTTCAAGTCTATTCTATCTTCTATTATTCTCTAGATCTGTCGACTTCACCATCAGGTTTGCTTGTTGACTTCGCCTGTTCACTAGGCCATCTTTTCCATCTTCAAAAAGTAAAATAGCAAAGATTGTGAGATTGCGAACCAATTGGGGATGGCGAGACTTCATCGGCCTTT
Organism: Prosopis cineraria; assembly: GCF_029017545.1. Lineage (NCBI taxonomy): Eukaryota > Viridiplantae > Streptophyta > Magnoliopsida > Fabales > Fabaceae > Prosopis > Prosopis cineraria. Next base: position 6,779,210 of record NW_026555337.1, read on the forward strand.
GATTGCTTGAACTGAAACCATGATGATATTATGCCCGATGAACCAGTTGGGGACTGCGAACCAATGATGTTGAGACTAAGAACTAGTGAGCTTTATTGAAGATAAGACGAGACCATAAACCAGCGTTCTTGGGTTTGATTCTCGAGCACATTGAAGTTAAAGAGGGAAAGGAAGGGAGAAAACGAAAGGCACATCTAAGGCTCTATTAGGGCACAGCATTGGTTTCTATTGGTGATATTTAAAGGCTCTTCAACACCCAAGTTAAGTAACTCATGCCTTTTTCTTCCCTTCTCTATCATATTTATGAAGAGTCAAGTTCCGGTTTGAGTTAGGAGAGTAATTTTCAGTCCATAGGAGTTATGAATTTGAACCCATTGATTAAAATAGATATAATGAGAGTGGTTTATAGTATTTAATCCTATATTAATGATTTTTGAAGTGTTTGGTTCATGGGAGTCATTAATATCCAAAATTCATTATAAATGATGTTGTTGGTGGTTTTATGACTCATTAATAGTGATTTAATGACTCAACAGTGATAATGTGGGTCAATGGAATCAAATAAACCCATTAGGTATGGATTGATCGTAAATTATAGAATTGATAGAGTATAGAATGTGGAGTTTAATGTGAATGAATTTTCAAGAATGAGATGATGATGACGACAATCTTGTGAAATGTTTATAGATTGACTCTTTTGGAACCATTTAAACTTAGGAATAGCTTTGGAAGTGATTAGTGTGAAGGGTAAATTTTTGACCTCTCAAAAGTTTGAAATAATCAGAAAAAATCTATTTTGTATAGATGTATGTTAATCAAGTAATTATTGAAATTTCACTTGTTGAAGCTTATTTGTTGATAAAATCTATGAATGCAAATTTTGGTAAAATGATGAACTTGTGAAAGAGTTTAAAAAATAAAAACCTCTTACATGCCACCTATTTATGATTTATGAACTGACTTATGGCATGTTATTGTGAAAATAAAAAATTGTGATGTGTGCCATGTTGAGTAGTTGGAGTGTAGGTATATGAATTTATATGACATGAATTAATCTATATGAATGCATAAACATGTGAGTTGTCTATAGCATGATCATTGACAGGAGTTCTCATAAGGAGATGAATAGATGGTTAAATCCATGTGGTACTAGCAATAATCATTGGAATCAAAAACTTGCCTTGACACTGATCATTAGAATCAGGAGGTAGCCCATATCCTATGGTTAATTCGAGACTATCCTACTTGTTCTACGAGGGACTTGAACCTAATAAGTTTCTACTGATTTATGAAGAGACTAGATTAGGAGTACGACACCCCATTATTGTTAGTATTAGGAGAAACCAAATTACATAATTGACCTTAGCCGGATAGCTTCTCACAAGTGGAAGGCTGGGTTGGTTCATAAAGGACGTAGCTTCTGAATAACCACCAATTTCATGTTAAAAGTGACAAGAATGTATAAGGTTGGCATTTGATTATGCAATTAAATCTGACTACATAGTTGTTATTATTGTGGTCCTGTATGTGTTAGGAGTGTATAGTTGGTATTGCGACCCCGATATGTGTACTATCATTTAATGTGATTATATGTGCTTAAAGCTCGGTCACATGATTGTTAGTATTATGGGCCATGACTATGCTTATCATATGTGTTATATTTGTATTTATTTGTCTATTTGTGTTTGTTTTGATTAATATGCAAATATATAGATTAGGTAAAATTTGGGTACCAAGTAGTTTATACTTACCCTTTAATTCTAAATATTTTCAAGGCCTAACTCATCGGATTCAGTTGGGGGAAAGCGTATTGAGTTGTAGGATTATGGTGAAAATCCTACTTTCATGCCTCTCTACTCTGTTTATGTGTATTTATATTGTAAAATTGCCAATTAGGTCATATGTCATGAATTTGAGCTACTTGCATTAGTTTTGTGTCTCACTTGTGTATTTTGTGTCCTGGATTAGTGAGTTTTGATTGTAAATCTTTGAATAGGGTTAAAATATTTGTGCAAGTAAAAATATGTGTAATTTAAATGATTTAGAATGAAAATGGTTGTTTCGTGCAAAATTTTTCTCCCCCTAGTGTTTTATAAAATTTGAGGTTGGGTGGTAAATTTGAGGTTTATATGTTTTTGTTTGAGTATGGTGCGTTGCTCAGGTCTTCTAGAATTTGTTGAGTGTGGTTGGATGGTTGATGTAGCCTTTTGGCACTTGTATTTGAGTTGGCACATCATTGTTGTGAGTTTTATGTAAAAAAATGGTAAAATGAGTTTTGGTGTCCAACTTTTTATAGAAAATAAATTTGAGCATGAAACTTGTGCCATTAGCTAAAGTTAGGAAAAAGTTCTGCATGAACACCAAAACCACCTCAATCAAATGTCAGACGGAGATTTGGAATGCATTGAAAGTCACTCCTACTGTTATCAAATGATAGCAGTTGTTTGCTGTCAAACTTTGTGTAATGTGATGTGGCACATGGCACAAAGATGAGTGAGCTGTGACACACTGACACATAGCTGCAACGCATGTCATGTTTTTCTGCACAATTTCACTATTTTGGGTTTTGAAACTCAATGTTTTGGGTCCTATATGATTTCTAGGTTTTCGTATTATTTTGAAACTCTGATTTAAGCAAAATAAAAGTGTTTAAGAGAGATTGATTTCTTGAAAGTATTGGGATCCCTTGGCAAATGGTTTTAAACTTACTTCTCCCAATTGTTTATGCGTTTCCCCATTTTAAATTGGAAACTTGATTCTATTATTTGTAAATTACAAAAATTTAATAATTCTTTGTGGGCTTAGTCCTTGATTATCTTGATTTTGGCATTAATGATGTTTATTAAGTAAGGATATTATACTATCAACCCTAATGGCAGGAAAATATTGCATCATTTTGGAGGGTTTTGAGGCAACATTACTTCCTAAAAAAATTGGAATTCCAGACTACCTTGGATAAAAAATTTTAGAGCATTTTTACCATTTTGTCCTTTATTTTCTTACCTTCATTGTTGATTGTTTGTGCAATGTAAATTAGCAATGCATTGTTTCAAAAACTAGATTGAACAATAAATCAAAAATACTAAGATGGATAGCATAGAAAAGAAAGCCTTAGTTTGAGAGTGCGAGGGATACATAATTAACCAATAGGAATTGGATTAAAAATGCTAGAGAAATGTCTTCTTTGAATCTAGCTATCAGAATGGAGAAACATCATGGTTATCACGTTTTAACCAATTAAACCAATAGTCAAATTAATGATACAATACAACACAAGTTTTATCTCACAAGATGAGGTAAGTTATATAAATTACACAATGTTATTATACTCTATTATTAAATCAGTGACATAAAAGTTAAATAAAAATAATATATAAAAATAAAATATAAAAAATGTAGAGAGTACCATTTCCAATTTTGAAGGTGTTCAACCATAGTATACTAAGTTTTAATTTTTCTCATTTTTCCATGTGTATATTTTTATTTACCTCATCTTCTTAATGCAAATGAATTTTTAAGTTTAGTTTAATTCATACAATGTAAATAAACAAATCATTAACTCAAAATGTTACTATAACAACCTATAAAGAAGTTGACATTATTAATTTTAAATTGAATAAAAATTTATACTACTAAAATAAGATTAAAAAGAAAAAACAATTCAAAACGAGTAAATTAGTTAAATCGAGATGCTTTTGTATTCTGATGGTGATGTGATTGTCTCAGTTGCCTTAATTCTTAAAACATTGACGTGATGTGATGCCTTCTTGCATTGTATCTTTAAAATTATTTATTTTCACTTAAGATACATCATACCACATTATTATCACCTTTGGATCATCGCGCATGATACAAAAATAAAGAAAAAAGTATAATTATTAATTCTTATATTTTTAATATGTTTTAGTATTAGTTTTTATACTTTTTTTTTATTCCAACTCCCTTAAGTTTCATTCATGTATTTGCAACATTAATTCTTATACTTTTAAATATGATCGTAAGAATTTAACGATGGCTAACATGCATATAAACTCTATTATTTTCTGTGATGATTTGATAAAATTATGATTAAGTGGAAGACAATGAACAAGCATAACATAAAATAAAGATCCTTAAATTCACAGTAGATGAAGCTTAAGAAAGAAGAAAACACATAGTTAAGGTACATAAATAAAAAATTTAGTAGTCATTTTGCTCATACAATGTTCGATTCATCATAATTCTACTTACTCAACAGCAAAATTAAGTAGAGTTATGTACAGATCGGTATATTTAACTCCATTAATAACGTTACCAACGTATGAAACTAATGAGACTTTGGCCAACAAAATAAAATAATATGAACTAACATCAAAACATATTAAATGTAAAGGGATCAATAGTTATATTTTCTCAAAATAAATTGTTAAATATGTAATTTGGAAGCCTATGTAAGTGTGTCGGAGTAAGAAGGATGCTTTAGGTGTAGGTGAAGTGCAAAGCGGCAAGAAACAAGCACATTCACCTGGTGCTCCTGGTTTTGGAATAAGAAAAATTAACTATAAACGCATTGATCTTATGGAATAATATATATATAGAACGAACGAATAAAGGGGAGGCAGAGGGATGGATTGTATAACGGGTTAGTTGGTTAGGCATGCTTATATGCTGCGCTCATATAATTATAGCACACAAACGGCTTATCAGCATGATGCACATTATGAATCAAAAGAAACTTCTATATATATAAAAAAATTCTAAAGAAGCTAATTAAATTATACAGGGACAATTACAAATAAATCTCAGATTAAAAAAACAAGGACAATACTTATTTACTCACTCTTATATGTTTAATATACTTTTATTTAATCAAATCTTTTATTTGATCTGATATCCAATCAAATCAAGATAAGTTGATTTTAATATGCTGTTAATATTAATAACAAGATTTTTTTTCTTAGAATAAATAATCTATAAAAGATTTATATATTTTGATTTAATTAAAAATAAGTACTTTAAGTATATAAAGTTAAATATATAATTTTTTTTAAATAATTACCAGCAAGTCGCCTTCATTTGTAAATATTGAAATTTAACATGAAAATGTTTAATTTTAACTTATAAATAAATTTAAAAAAATTAATTTCTTTATTCAGGACCTAATTTTAATTCTCACAAATATAAGAGGAATTACATATAAGTTCTGAAAAAAAAAAAGGGAGAATGACCTATAGGTCTAAAGAAAACTAATTAATTCAAATTAGATTTTAAGTGTCAAATTTTAAAAATTTGTACGTTCAATTCTCAATTTTATAATTTTGTTACAATAAATTTATAATTTATATTCTAAATTTTAATAGAAAAAATAAATTTATTTATTCTTTGATCATGTTAAAATTCAGAAAATAAGTTACAAATTTATCATAATAAAATTATAAAATTAAGAGTTAAACTTATAAATTTTTAAAATTTAATATTTGAAACCTAAGTTGAATTAATTAGTTAATTTGGGACCTCTGTTTCATTCTCCCCAAAAAAAATAACTTCTTAAAATCCTCTTCACTTGTATGCAAAAGTTTAATTTATGAATATAGGAATTTCATTTGTAAATAGACTGAGAAAATAATTAAGTTTTTCTATTCGAGACCTGTTTGTAATTTTCCAAATAATATGTAACATATAAAATAAATGACATAGGCCGTGAGTTGGTGTGCGAACAAAAGTAAGTAGTGCGTGGATCGTGTGATGACGCCAATTCAAGAGCGGCGTGTGTTTTGAGGATTCATGTTGTCATTTATTTACTTAATTAAACACTTTCACGCTGCCTTTGATAATTTGCCAACAATATATCCCCTTTTATTTTTATTAGAAGGCATTTTTTAAAAGAAATGGATGGTCCTTATCTGATAGAATATTAATTAAGCCTTTTTATATTATTTATATTTAAAATTATTAACTATGAAAGATGTTGTGATGTCAATTGAATTTTTTTTATTTAAATATAAGTAAATTTAAAAAACTATTCTATTTTTAAATAAAATTAATAGTCCAACTGGCTTTTATTGGTAATTAAATATATTTTATAATAGGCATCCAAGACCCCATTGGATATAAACGATAGTTTTTAAGAAAATGTGAATGGGAATGAAAATGAGAGTGTGAATAAGTTTTAAAACTCATGTTTGATATAATATTGGAATGCTTAAATAATTTTGATTTAATATATATAATTATAATTACAAAAGATTATGATACCCTCGTAAAAAAAAAAAAAAAAGCCTTTGACCATATTCAAGCTCCCTTTACGAACATAAAAAACCTTTCCTTCTCCAAGCTTGCGTTGGAGAGATGAAGATTGAAGAAAAAGATGAAGGCTTCAAACCTTATCTCATTGTGCATCCCAACATTGTATCTCATCTCGTTGAACCTCTCCTTCATCCACTCTATGTTTTTTGCTCTAGAATCTTGCTTTCTGCTTGTTGTTGCTAAATGGCAACATCATTGTCTTTCTTCTTTGTGCTTTCTACTCTATGCTCATTGCTATGCCCCTCAATCTCCTTTGTGCTTTTTGCACATTATTGTCTCATTGTTGTCCTTCCTGTCAAGTGTTCACAAGTGCATTGTCCAATTAAAGAAGGATGAATGATTACAAATGAGCATTCATAGATAATGTTTGCATATTTAATAAACTTTATTAATATATGAAATTTTATCTAAAAATATTGTATAATTTAAAACGAAGAGAGTCTTAAAAATAATGTGTAGACCTTTCTTCAATTATACTCTTTCCAAGAAAATAGCAGGATGTGGAGGAAAAATATTTGTTATATGTGAATTTAGTACATTTTAGATTCAAATTTTACACTTGAAAATATTTTTTTAAATAACTACAAAATTCATTTATAACTATAAAAAACAAGTACAAATATAAAATAAAAAACAATCAATCATTATACACCTCTTAAAGAGGTGGGTGATGATCACCTGAAAATGTTTTAAAACAAAAAAAAATCATGAATGAATGTCCACCATCACAAGTTAGGATTCTCTCTATGAAAATAAGTGAGGGCTGAAGAAAATAGCAAGCAAGGCTGTGGCCCAGAAAACAAAAAAAAATAAGAGACAAAACACAAAGCAAGCGCACATTCATGAGTGGATAAATGAAAATAAAAACAAAGTGGGCCCCCAAACTAGAAGCCCAGAGAGGAATCCACTTCCATTGTATTAGTTGCCACCAATTTGGGCCTTCTATAGAATCTCTCAATTAACAATTTGATGGTACAAATGCCTGTGGGTTGCATCTAAGAAAAGGAGTTAATTTCTCATTATATAGTGGATTAAGGTTTAAATTTTTATTAAAAAAAATACTAACATTTAGTATTCATCTGTATTTCAAATATAATTATCTTTAATAGAGGGATATCTGAGCAACAAAAAAAACTTGATCATACAAAAAAAGTAGTCTTAACTAATTTATGTGGGAAAAAGCTGAATATATATTGACATAAAAAGTGGGATAAAGTCTTTTTATTTATAATTTAGGGGGGAAATTATCAATTTCTTCTTAAGTTCTTGTGATATTACCTTGATTCATTACTACTCTATTTTTATATATAAGAAAAAAAATTATATTACATAGCATAAGAAAGTTGATTAATTATAATAATTATATTTAAAAATGAAAAAATTGGATTGAAATGTCATTTGTTCATTAATGTAAGCCTACATTAATTACTTTTCACTAATGTAAATTATGATGAGTACTTTAAAAAATGTGCAATAAATTCTTATTAAAATAGATGATTATGCTTATAAAAAATAGAAGTGAAAAGTAATATTTTTTTTTATAAAAAAGAATGGAGGGAGTACCACTTTTCGAACCATACTGCCCCTTTACATCTTCTCACAAATATAATCAAGTTCAAGGATTTTTCTTAATCTTTATTTTTATAATTTTTTAAGTGAAGTGGCATGAAAAGTTGTAGAAAATCAAGATTAATATATATTCCCTTCGTTTACAAATGTAAAAGACATTTTTAATCTTTTGAGGTGTAATCATTATTCTTTTTTCAAAAGTACCCCTATTAATTAATAACTTTATATTTATTGTAGGGTATTTTATAGAAATAAATATAAAAATATAGGACTCGTTAAAAAGTAACTAACTACTTTATCAGAGGGTAAGATTCAATTAAAAATGTCTTATATTTTTAAACGGAAGGAGTAAGAATATATCTTGGTCCAAAAGCTTGTCTTATAATTAAAAACGAGGAGACTAATATTTTTTTAACGCCTCTTTTGTTTCGTGGCATTAATTTTCTCATGAATTATGAGAACACAGATGCTGTGTTATCCAAAAAACAAAAAAAAAAAAAAAACGGAACGTTAACACTGTGCTTGTGTATGTTCATATAAACTTATATATCTATACATCTAATAAATCAAGTATAATATTCCCGAGCTTGAATACTGCTGCTTTCAATATACGAAACTCTGGCAATGTACGGTCATAAATAAATTTTTATAAAAAATACAATATAACACGTGATGATAAAGAATTTGGAAAAAATAATCATTTGATTTTTATAGTTTAAACTCAGTTCCAATTTAATTCCTAAACCTTAACTTATTGTAACTTAGTCCCTATAACTTCAATCATTTAAAATATTAGTTCTTATATCTTTAAAATAAAATTCTAAAAATTAAAATCATGTTAAAATTTAGAGACTAATTTAAAATTACTAAAACTATTAAATTGATAAAAATTTAATTTTTTAATTTTATTTTTTAAAATATATAGATTAATATTTTAAATTGTTAAAACTATAAGTAATAAGTTGCACTGAATTAAAGTTTAGGAATTGAGTTATAATCGAGTTAAAATTTTAAGAATCAAATTATAAAGAGTTAAAATTCAGTGACTAAATTACAACCGAATCAAAATTATACGGATTAAAAAATAATTTTTTTAAATATTTTTTAGAAGAGTTTTAGAGGCTGAGCATGCCAAAAAAAAAGAAGAAGAAGAAGAAGAAAGGATTCGTTTTTAGAAAGCCTGGTTTCAGTTTTGGGTCCAGAATATGAAGCCCACAGGCACAATGTGAGCCACTGTATATCCCGCAGCAATTGTTCATGGATGTACAGTCTCATCATTCACCCCCACTAGCTTATTCGTATGATGATATTGACATAGATATAACTTTTTTTTAAAAAAAAAATCCAAGTTTCACGAGAGATTTTGTGCCTTTATTAACCTACTGTTTATCTTCAGTATCTGTTATTCAGTCCTCGTTTAATTAGGTTTTTTTTTTTTTGCAGATATTCTTTTATTCTGTTAGGGAGAGATAACAACTATTTGCGCAAATAAGACAAAAAAATCTTACCACAATTAAATATTTTGATGTCATTTTTTAACTTTTAAGTAACGATGTTAGCATGTTACCTTTGCCAATATTTTTTAACCCGTAAAATCTCATTAAATAGTCTAATTAGTCGTAGTATCTTCTTGATCTTCACCTAAATACGACCCTTCGATAGTGATAAGGATTAATAGCTCTACCATTTTCCTTTTTGCCCCCATAAGAATCTTCATAATCTTGCCAATGCAGATCATGCGATAAAACACAAAATTTTGTCTGTCTTCTCGAGCTATCAAATCCTCCAAGACATAGTTAACCATTCCTTAATTGGAAAGTTTGTGGAATTGTATGTCTCTTGTCTGTTTTTAATATCTTTATTTGTGACAAAAAGAAAACTTCTCTCTCTACAATTCATACATTTTCTTTTTTTTAATATCTTAATTTTCTTTCTCTATTTTTTACAATCTTGTAAATCCTTTGTCCCCCATCCTTCTCCCTAGCTAACCCATTGTAAAACCCCTCAAACATTGACACAAATCTAGAGGGTCAATAGAGAAATTCATATAATGCATTAATGCAATTAAGATGGCGAGGCTTGACCACATAGGGCGAGGCCCAAAGGGTGAAAGTGACATGTTTGGAGGAGCCAAAAAGGTCCCACACATATATAACAAGTTTCAAGTTCAAGGATACAAGCCTATTGTGTCTAAAGATTTACTATCAAGTTTTAAAGGCTCATTGATGGAAGTCTAATATATCAAGAAAGTATCTAAGGAGGTTCTTTTATGGTGATCTATATGTTGCAAGCCCAATCTAATAGAGAACTCAAGTTCCTTGAAGAGGAGTCCAAAAACTAATCTAGCAAGGGCCTAAGAGAGGAAATTGACATGAATCAAGCCCAAATCATTAAAGTTGACAACCCATTTTCTTTAAGAAAAACCTGCCCAAGGCCTGAGACAGTAAAGATCCAACCCAAAACATCCAAACCTTGAAGAATACTTTCTCATCATGTGATAAATGTAGGGTATGAAGAAGCATTTTTTTGGGAGCTTATTTGAAGGCATTATATGACATGATTCCTATCTTGTCAAGCCTTCAATACAAATTTGAATCATTTTTTATTTTGTTTAAAGTTTGAATTTCAAGTCTTTATTAGTTTTCATTTTCATTTTTTGCTTTATTGTTTGTTCCCTTTTATTTATTACTTGATTTAACTTAGTGATTGAGACTTTAGTTATTGATTTCTTTTAAATTCTTCTATTTAGTCTTTATTGTCCAATCTTCATGAATTAGAGAATCTTTCTAATTTGCTCAAGAGGAGGCACCATTTTTGGAGGGAGTCATCTAAGGTTAGGGTTTTTTAAGTCTTAGCTTCCATTCTATTTCCTATAAATAGACCCCCTTATATACTCTTGCTACACAATATTATGAATGAGAATTTTCTCTTGAATTTAGTAAAATTCTTTGTGTGAGCAGTACTTATTTGTTGGAATCTTGAGGTAAATACAGACGTGATTAAGAGTCTAATCAATTCCTGTGATATCTTAAAAGTTAAGATTGTTAGAAGCATGTGTTCTAGTTATCCTTTTCCTTGATCTTTATTTTTCTTTATCATTTTGTTTATCCTTACTTTCATTCCTTACTCTATGCTCATCCCCTTATTTCTTCATTTCACTTTTATTTCTTTTTATGTTCTAAGTTTTGTCTCGAATTAGCATGATCTCACTTTTGCCCACGTATCAAACATTTTAGAAGGTTAAAAAGTAATTATATAGAAATTTTGTTGAATAAGATCACTGGTAACAATTAATCCATTGTATCTCTTAAAAATGTTTATTTTAAATTCAAAATCAATTAACTTAATTATTAGTTAATATTTAAAGTGACTATAACTAAACAAATCATTATGTGGGTTCAACTCATCATAGAGACTTTTTTTTTAAAAAAAAAGAAAAATTAATCATCTAGTCCTTATAATTTTGATTTAGTTGTAACCCTATTTTTGAACTTTGATTAGTTGTAACTTAATCTTTCAACCTATTTGCATTGACAATATCATCAATTTTTGGGCCAAATAATCGAATTTTGAAAAAATTATCCAAATAGCCAAAAAATTTGATGATTGATTATAAAGTTAGAATCACATTTTGAAATAAGCTACGGAAGGTTGTTTATATATTCCATTTTACTATTAAATAATATATTTTACTTCTTAAATGAAGTCTAATAAACTTAATAATATTAAATACAACTTTATCAATAATTTAATTTTGAAAAGTAATGTTCTTTATGGTAATTTGTACGGCTAAAATTAATTTTAATATCCAAACAAATTATGTTAAAGCTATAGGGATTGAGTTGCAACAGTTAAAATTTAGAGATTAGGTTACAATTGAGTCAAAACAATAAAGATCAAGTTACAATGAGTCAAAATTTAAGGATTAAATTATAATTTACTCAAAATTTTAAGAAATGAAAAAATGATTAATTTTCTCTTAAAAAAACAATAAGTTGTCTCATGCGGATTTAAAATTTGAATTCAAAGTGACAAAGCACATACGCAATCAAAAGTGTAGAAAGGTCCCATCTCAATTAAATATAACATGATTAATTTGATTTATAAAAAAATTGTCAGTGATAAATTAAAGGATCAAAATCTTAGTGATGAAACTCAAGTAGTCTTGAATATTAAGTAACGTACCAAACCCGGCAATGATTCGAATATCTTTGCAGCTACAATATAATATAATTAATTTCAAATCAAGTACCAGTCCATGTAAATAAATATTATTAACTTTAATGATGTGTTGAGTTAATTTCAAAAATTTTATGGAAAGAATAAGAAGAAGAAGTGACTGGGGCCATTATACGTTTAGACGATAAGCCTGCACAAAAATAATTTTCCAAATGAAGACAAAATTTTGCAGTAAATTTAGGGCATTACATACATGCATGAACATGACAATTGTGCGGCTGCCGTTTTCTGTTGATTTCTTGCCCAGGCCCAACTTGCTTCTTTAATTATTCCAAATATTTCTGCATTATATATATATATATATATATATGACTTTTATTGCATTCAGATCATTCTGACTCATCTTTAATTAATAAGTTAGCCTCCATTGTTCTGTCACGAGCATTGATTAGTATCTCCATTATCCTTAAGATTATTTTGGACGCCTTGATTATTATATATTTTGTCACATCTCATTTAACAATTACAATTTTGAATGAATCAGTGACTGTACGTACACTTGGAATTTCATTTATAGGTGCTTGTTTATGAGAAGACGAGATAAAGTTGGTGAACCGTGCGTGCGCTTCAAGAAATTTAATTTCTTACAGTGGTAATATATACACACTGATTTAACCATCTTTTAATATTGATTAATTTTGTTAATAATCAAAAGGATTGGACAATTAGTGAGATTTTTGTGCCTTGCTAATGCTTTTGAACCTTAATTAAGGCTTGAGACCTGATACACAGGCGACTGATATAATATAATCATATACTATATATGCATTTTGCTGAAGAAACAAAGTTTGTTAGCTGCGATTGAACATCCTCTCTCACGAAGTTAATTGAAAATGGAAAATTTCACTAAACTCACAAATCTTTGACTAGCTTAAATTGCAATTAATACATTTCTAAAATAGACCAATTATAAGTTAAATTATAATTTACTCTAATAAATTCCATCACAGTGACCTTTCTACCGTCTAAATTAAACTATTCATGCGTAACAAAACTACAACTTGATAAAATCCGACTTATCTTCTCTCTTATATTGTATTTAATCTAATTAAGCATAACTTAGTAAAATGTAAACGAGTGCTTGGATCAAAGCTGAATCTTGTAGGGTTAAAGTAACGATTTTCAGCATATGGTGGTGATGATGGAACTTATCATCCGCCTCAAGTGATGATGGAAAAATTAAAAGTGAATAAAATAAAAGAGGAGGACCGGGATGATGAATCATACTCAGTACTTATAAAATGGAAACTTTATTGATGATAAACGTATGGTGGGGGGTACTGAGATAGCGCAAAAAAGCAAATGAAAAGAGATTGAGTGAAAAAAGTGGGATGATGTGGGTCTGGTGCTATACATGGCTCATGATCATCATCATCATATTCATAATTCATAATTCATGAGAGGCAAACAGTTGAATGAGAGAGTCCAATCAGTGCCTGAAAAAGATATCAAATCACCAACAGAGACAAAGCCTCTTGTGGGGTTATACATGTGTCCTATCTCAGCTTACCCAGCTTGACAAAATATTCCCACACAGGACAGACAAATATCAGCACTTATTTTTGTGAAATATATATATATATATATATATATATATATCCATCACCATGAATAAATCACGCACCAAACCACTCATATCATCATACTGGCTACACGACAAGCTTAATTTAGCTTTCTTCTCTTCCTCTTCATCACTATAGTCGGTAAAGCTTTAACCTACATTCAAAATCTGATTAAAACCGTTTTGCTGCAACTTATAATATAGTCATGCACTGTACTGCCAGGACAGTTTTCATCAGGGCCATACTTAATTAATGTTGCCCTAATTAAACGGTGAGTGGAGCACAAATGGACAGGAGCAATGAAAGGACACTACGTATTAACTCAAAATTTTAAATTTATTAGTCATTTTCTTTACATATTTCATATTACTTAATAAACTCAATTTTATCCATGTAAGCCTTTTCACACTGTATTTTCTTGTGTTGCAGTGAGGAATATATAGCACTAGCTGCTATTTCCAAAATCACTCGAGAATTGAATTGGTTTGGGGGACAAAGTCGAAAACAGTCCTGATTAATTATTAAAGGAGCAGGTATAATGGGTTTGCATGTATAAAAATAAATATGCCTCGTAACATATATATGTAAGTTTGTATAAAGTAAGAAGTGTGGATAGACAAGGCATGGGAATGGAATTGGGGGAGGAATATTAGAGATGAGGAAAATCCTTAACTTTGTGCACTTACTAGAAAGGCATATAATCATGGATGTACCGTGGAATCTAAAGAGGTGTTATCATTATATCTGTGCACGTTTGCATGTCACCTAACAACAAACAAGTCTCTCATCATTCAAGAATTTCTAACGACTTCTATTAATGTGAGACAACTAATACTGCATAATGCCCTTGCTTTGCTTTGATTACGTTGAATCACAAGTCAATATGGCTGACACATATTTGTGAACAAGTTGGATTGCTATAAGATTATGTTTTTTCTCTTTTGCTTATCTCTTGCGCTCTATATATGGAAATGTCCACTTCTTGCACCTCTTTTCACTCTTTCCCTTCACAATATCATAATCATTCTTCAAGAGAAGAAGGGAAAAAAAATCTCGAATAGTATGTTGTACGACGCCGATCATTACTCTCTCTGATAAATTTAGCGTGTTTAGTACGCATTTCTGATAGAATTGTATTGTCAGCATTCATCATGGAGTTAAAGAACATCATAAAAATTTAGTCATGATATTAATTAGTGGTGAACAACAGAGACCAATAATTCTCAGAAGATGGTTGCTCTAAATTATTCAGATAATGATTGATTGATAAGTCACAACTTTTTATATGCATAATAAAATAAGACATGTCGATAGCAATAATAGAGATATTTATTTGATTCAACTCACATGTTTTTAAAATAAAATGTTATTTTGATTTAAAAATTGTTGAAGTATTTGAAATTTTCACATGTTAATTAAAAACTACATTTACCTCATTCCTCATGTGAAAATTAAATATAATTGGATATAGAGAGCAATTATATGATTAATTATAACCTTATTTTAATAAATTCCTTCAAGAACATATTATACATACACTTCAGGAGTTTCTTAAAACCAATAATATAATATTAAGCTCTAGTCTTAAAATTTGCCTCTCTAGCTAGACCTCCCATCTCTCTCCCCTAACAAGCAGGAAGCAAAGGAAATGAGATTATCAATGAAAGGAAATTATAAATTTGTGTGGACATGACATTGATTTGAAAAAGGAACAACTTAGAGAACAGTGAAAGGACTCATAGCCTAATAGTTTCAAGCTTTGCCCCCAATAGAAAGGTATCTTTACGCCTTCCAAATGCCCATTAAAGTGATGAACAGTACATTGTGGGAAAGAGCAACAGTTAAATATCAAGACTTTGTGCGTGGCAATGAACAGTATGTATCAAATTTTAAATTGATTTTGGTCAACTTCAATAGAAGAATATATTCATACAACCATTTTGGGGAGGGGGATTGTGGATCACTACGTAGAATGGAAACTGAGTTATATGATGTACTCATCGCTATCTATTCTCCTCGTGCAATATAATATTCTGCTTGGATTCGTCAAATTGTGAAACTGAGGATGGCAAGTTAATGGTTATATAACAAGACAATTAATAAGCTATATATAACATTAAGTTAGTGGTAACTTGCTAGCCAATAATTAAATATCATAAGCTTGCTTCTTCCCTGAAGTCTTACCAGAACTGTGGAATCTATGGAAAGTTGTTATATCCAGAAATAATCCATTGGAGGAAATTAAGTTTACCAAACACATTAAGTGTAAATAAAGTAACTATATATGTAAAAGAGGATGATAAGGCGATTTGGTACACACCATAATGATGCAACAATCTCTTGACAAACAGAAAACTAGAAAAATGACATACAGGATCTGTAATTAATTACCCAGTAGAGAACCAGCAGGGAGATTGAGGGATTGATTTCTAAGAATCACAATATTTTTTGCCTCTCTCTAAAGTAATTATGTGAGTAAAATTGGAGATTCTCTATGTCAGTTTAAGTCCACTTCTTGTATGCTGGATGCTTGTACAGACAGTTTCCATGTTTTTAGGCAACTTGATGGTACCATATTTGTGTACATATAGAAGCATTGCTGCAAAATGACGTACTGGGAATTCAATTATATATCTGCACTTGCAGAGGCAGTAAATAATGTTTTAATACAACAAAACTAATAAAAAATATATTCCATTTTACATGTAATAACTTTAATTTAATTATCAGCAACAAATACTCTTGAATCTTCAAATGGTAATTATTAACTAAAGATCAAAGGGTGACTTGAGCATGCCAACTGTAATAATAGGTTTTATCTCAAATAGATAGGTTCAAATGAAGAAGAGTGAACAATATTCTTCTTTGCTTTTGGCTGTGCATATGAAAATAAAGGAGACTTGTTCATCATATGTATAAAAATATCTTACGGTATGTTTGAATTAATGAGAATTTGATTTGAATTTGATCCAAATTCCTCATTTAGATACACAAAAATTTATGAATTTAGATTTAATTCAAATCCAAATCCATTTCCTTTTATGATTCATTTATATTTTCAAATTCATTCATTTCTAATATATTCTAATTATTTGAAATTCTAATCATTTTAAACATCTTGTTTTCTTTAAATTTTTCACTATTGAAATACCTAAGACATATCTAGAACTCCACATATGGGGGGCCAAAATGAAAGCTGTGTGAATAACCGGCCAGGGCGAGGGTAAAATGAATTTTAAATTTTTTTTATAAAAAAACCTTTTTTGAGAAAAAATTTGGAAGGGGGAAAGGACCACTTCTTGCCTCCATGTAGATCTGTCATGTTGATACCTCTATAATTCTTATATCTTTTCTTATCTCTCTTATATCTTTTTGATTAAAAAAAAGAATAAATTCATCATTCTCAATTTTCTATTTTTGTTTCGAATCTCATTTCATATATTTTCTTTATTTGAAATTTTTTAAACCACTCAAATAAAGAATTTTAAATGTAAAATTTGAAATTAAATTTAAAATTTTAATACAAACCCATTATTCCAAATGATACCTGAAATTACTTGGTTTGGTCTCACCTCATGATTCTATATATCCTTTAATTTACCTTTTAATAGCTTTGTAGCTGCTCGAATAGCTAGTATTGATATTTGCCTATGAAACATGAATAAATCCACACAGGACAACAGTAATATGAAACATTACTTTGAACAGAAATAAAATACTGTCAAGAGTTGTCCCTTAATTAATTAATTCTCGTCTATTTCAAAATGAGAATACATAAAGATAACTCAAGCTCTATAATTAATGGATCAGTGATATATATAATTAGTGAGTGCATTTAATAGCATGTGCATTGGATCCTCTTTCAGCGGCACTCACATCAGCTAGATATGTTCGATATTGTAGCATAATGTAAGGGCAAAACAAAAGACTAACGTCAAGAGATGTCTTCAAGAAAGGTCGATCGATTACATTACATTACACCTGAATACATGTTTGAGAGATGTGACGCGGATCAATATTCACAAATAGCACTATGCATGCAGCTAAAAACTTTTCTGATAAAAGAGGGGTGGGGGACAGAGTTTGGAGACATAATTGGCGCGTAATGACCGACAAGGTGCACGTTCATTCTCATCTCTTTGAGATGACCATTATTGAGATCGAGCATGTCCGATAAGAGCCATAATTAAGCACGACTGCACGAGTACTGGGGAGGGAAGTTCATGCATTATATATCTGTAAATAAAAAAGAAGGAATCATTAGCCAAGACCAATCAAAAAGAGAATATAATTCAAATGACAATTTCAACATATTTCTGCTGCGTATACGAAAATCAAACTCAACCGAAAGCAATCGCTTTTTATGCCATCAGGTTGGGCTCAAAATAGTTCGTTCTTCAACCCTAAAAGTACTAGCTTTTTTTTAACCTGATGTTATTAGGAAAATTGAACAGGAGGATAAAAATTGTATCCATTCAATTCTTTATTTTTTATCAATATTATGACAACTCCTTAGTTCCCCCTGGAAATGCTTAGTTTTTCAATATTACTAATAATATAATTTTTTTCAAGAATTTCTTGATATTATTTGTCATTTCCACATGTATTATAAATAGTGAAATTTAATTATTAAATAAACATATAGAGATTTGGATTTTTTTTCAACAGTATTAGACACAAAATAACTAGTTAGAGAGAAATAGAAAATGTGATATATGCCTGATCAAGTTGAAAAAAATACAAGATTGGAACATCTCGATGTTTTATTTACCGAACAACTGTACACTCGTCATGCTGTGATGATTAAAGAAAGAACAATATATAGTGATCAAGGATATAAAGAAATCCATAATTAAAAGTCTAATTAAAGATATTCAAGAGAAAAGCAAGTGATCTCTGACTCTTCTGAGGACTTCCTTTAATTTCCAAGCAGTCAATTATTGGTGGCATATGCTTACCATGCTTTTTAGGTTTGTCTGTATTTCAAGGGAAGAGAGAGAGGGGGGGGGGGAGATCAGGGGAGGGAATAGTGACGTTGAATTACCATTTGATACTTTTGAGTGCTGAAATAGGGGGGGAAATTGAACTTTCATAACAAACTTTGATCCTACCCTTAAATGCTAGACCTAGTAGCTAGGATTAGTGAGTCCCTGGGAAATTAGTAGTACTTTTTTTCATGCTTGATTATATACAATAATACATTTGCACACGCACACTCACGTGTGTTAATTTCTTGGTCTTCTCATTTCTTTAGGTAATATATACAGGAAATGAAAAGAAAACGCCAAATTTCAAACTTGAAACAGTACCTCTCAGCAGCATGAAATTTTGATCCAACGTCAGATCGAGGTTCGATATCCTTTAAAGTGGTTAATTAACACTCCTATCGTTAAAAAATATTAAATATTTTTAATAAAATCTTATTTTTTAATAATGTAATTACTTACTTTTAAATTAATTTTATTTTTTTATATATCTATTGTTATTAATCACCCTATAATAAATATAAAGTTATTTATTAATAAGAAAATTTTAAAAAAATAATTACATTTCAAAAGACTAAAAATGTATTATATTTTTAAACATTCAACTCCTCAAAAAATACATTATATTTTTAAATGGAGGGAATAATTGATAAAGTTTGGGGTGCTTTATAGTTAAAATACGGGGTTCTGCACGTGAAATTTGAGCAATCGAATCTAAAATATATATATATATATATAGTCAAAAACCTAGTCCATCCACCTCCTCTCACGATGTATTTTTTTCATCTTTAAAAGAAACATGGCTATTATTATGCCACGCTTTAATTTTAGTTGAGGGAATTATCATGATTTTTTAAATAAAAAATATTTAAATACATATGAATGCAAAAAAATATAATATTATGTTTTAAAAGTTTGATGACAGTACTCTATTATTCAAACACAATAGTACTGGACATTAAATACTATATCACATACATATACGCGCTCCATTCATTAATAAATCAACTTTATATATTATCCCTAGAATATATATTACATTTTTTTTTTGGGTCAAAGGTAGAATGTATATTAACATTAACCCGCTTTTAAAGGCCTTTTTCATTAAAATGATGTCACAGTATCCGTTCAAAAATAAAAAATATTTTTAATTAAATCTCACTTCAATAAAGTAGTTACCTACTTTCAAACTAACCATGTCTTTTTATATTTATTCCTATTAAATACCCTGTAATAAATATAAAGTCACTATCAATCGGGGTATTTAAAAAAAGGTAATAATAATACTTCAAAAGATTAATAATACCTTACATTTTTTAACATTTAACTTTTTAAAAAATATCTTATATTTTTTAACAGAGGGAGCATATAAAAACCCCATTTAACTTAAAATTAAAGAAAGGGAATAAAAGAAAGATGATGAATAAAAACAACATGGAAATTAAATTCCCCATCTAGAATTGACGAGAAGTAAGGAAAGAAGAAAGTGGGATTACATTATTAAACTTGGCACACCTTGAACCAAATAATTAATTGAAATATATATACAGAGGCATCTTGTCGGCATTTAATTAGGAGGAGCTTGTTCTGGAAAGGCGTTTTGTCGGGGGAAGAGAACACGGGCGGTGAGCCGTCCAAATTTGAAAAATTAGGACCAAATTGATAAAATTTAAGCTAATTTAATTATGAGAATGAACGAAGAATGAAGAAAATGTTAATTTATGAGAGTCTTGGTCTTGGGCATTGGGCATCTATAATTCTATATAATCTTGGAGGGTGGGTCCCCCGAGATTGGTCGGTTGTCATCTTCGTGGAAGTGACTCCATGACTTGTATATCACAAAGACAGTTCTTCCGTGTTCCATTTTTATTTTGGCACATAAAAAAGTCACGTTTTAGCTCACGCCAAAATTCCTTCACATGCGCCTTTACCTAATCCGCCTTTCATCAGAGTCCTGAGTACTCCGGCTTTGTTCACAGTCTAGAATTTCAATTTCAGAGTATTTATTTGGGAAAATTATCCAAAAAAAACTTCACGGGCAAATTAATTGTTAAAAGGGAGTTGGAGAGCTTTGATAAATGAGGTCCTTCTGTGACATCATTATAGTGTTGTTAAAAGACCAAAGTGCCCCTAACAAATCAGATTTGAAAATAAAATAAAAAGTTCAACCAAGGGCTTCCGCGGGCGGCGGAGCAAACAAATAAAGAAGAGGAAGAACTGGTAGCATTGGCTTTTTAACTTCTTGATGACTTGAGAATTAATCATGCGATACCAAGGCGATAGTAAGACCCAGGCGATAATGCATGCAATTTATGGACAAAAATCATAACATGGGTAAGGTGGTTTTTGGTGGTTGAGATTAGAAGCAAAGAGTAGTTCCTTACATAATTGGAATTCTACCTCTACTATTCAAATAACTAAAATCTCGTACTGGTTTTTTAGGATATGAGTTTAGCAAATCCTGAAAATGTGTCTTTACTAGGTATACCTTTCATAGCAAATTACATGGGAAAGGGATTGTACTTCATAGCAAATTACATGCATTTCTGGAAGAATTCTACATATGCATAGAGGCAATTGCATTAAAGGAAGACATGTTGCATATGTGTGGTCAATTTCTCATTCGTGAAAGATGTTTACATTTCGTTGAAAATTCTTGCATATACAGGAAGACTAGTTGCATATGCTTGATGTCATATGCACCCATAACAAAATGGACCTTTAAAAAAGATGCATTTCATATAACGATGATTAGTTGCATATAAGAAAGAGTTTTGCACATAAAAAGAGTCTATTGCATAAAAAGAGATCTGTTACATATACATGGTTAGTTTCTCATTCGTGAAACATAATTACATTTTGTTGAAGATTTTTGCATATAAGGAAAAACTAGTTACACATCCTTAATGTCCTATACACCCGTGCATCGCACATATGACATTTGTTTTTAGAATATCATGATTATAAATAAAGGAAGGAGCTATAGTTTTTTTTTAAAATATGATTAAGTTTTCAAAATATCTAAATATTAGTTCATTTTTCATGAAAACGCATAGATATATATATATATATATATTGAAAATGGGAATGGATATTCTCAAAATTTGCTCATTTTTCATAAAAATACCAAAGGATATTATGAAAAGCAAATGGTTATTTTGAAAATTTATTCATTTTTCATGAAAACACCTATGAATATTTTGACAATGCAAATAAATATTCTAAAATTTTGCTTATTCTTCATGAAAACACCAAAGGATATTCTAAAAACACAAAGGGTTATTCTGAAAACACCAAGGGATATTGTTATATATAAAGCTATACCAACTTAAAGCATAAAGAACAATAACTGAACACCAAAAAATTGAATAAAATCCAACTTCATTTCATTAAAATATAAAATTATAAATGGTCTCTCTTCTACAATTAAACAAGTCAATTAGCATTCCAATTGATAAATAACACAACCCAAAACAACATGTTCTTACCTCTCTTAACAACATAAACTATGTTACGATAAAAAAATATAGAATCTTCTTTCAGTTCTTCAGGTGATATAGGTGCTATCATTGCTATTTTGGCTTTAGATTAAGGTATATTTTATTTTAGCTTTGGATTAAGGTATATTTTTACTCCTAAACTTTTTCTCAAAGAGCAATTTTATCCCTATACTAATAAGTGAGGCAATTTCACCCCTAAATTATTTTTTAAAGAGCGCTGGACACTTTATAGAAGGGGTTTTTTGCTCCTAAAAAAATAGTTTAAGGGTAAGATTGCCTCACTTATCAGTATAGAGGAAAAATTAGTCATTGAATACAAGTTTAAGGTAAAACTGCACATTAATCCTTTAACTTTACTAAGGCCTTTTTGGTTTGTCGCTCTATCATCATATGGCTTTAGATGGATGCTCTAATTGCAATCCAATCTGTTTGATGATAAATAACTGAAAGATTCCCAACAACTTGAACGTGGCAGATAGAATTAAATTGATGTGAAGAGAGAAAAATTCAAACTAAAAGCATTACACAATTTGAGACATTTTTTACAAAACTACAAATGAAATTAATAGTTTAATAGGGCAAGTTTGCCAACGCATGTTCCACCTCTCACCAGCCTAATGCTAAATGAAATAGGCTTACTTTCTTATACAAACTAATTGAATAGAGAGTATCTTCTATCATAGAAGGACAGAAGTTCTTAGTTAATCCATCACATAATCTAACTTCCCTGAAAAACATAAACTGTCAAACTGATAAAGGAAAGGGATCTCCAAGAATTAGTGTATCAGAGATCTCAGAAGAAGCATTATCAAGAAAATTTAAGCCATGCCTTTTAAAATAGAATCCATGAATGTTCACCACTTTATTCAGTGGAAACCATACCTTTTACTTAATGTTTGTCGATGCTCTTTCTCGTACTAATCTAGATCCAAATTGTTTGTTGAAAACTTGGCTTTTGGGATAGATTTTCAAGAGCAAAACAAACGTGAAAGCTTAAATCAATAGGAATAAGAAAAATAACCAAACTTGAAAGCTTAAATTTGAGAGCCAACGAACCCTAATCTCTCTATTTGCTCCAAATTGCTTATGCATGACATTACTCACCAAAATATCAATTTGCATGCCAACTCCCTCTCCTTAGCATTTGTCAGGGAGACACCATTAAGGAAAATGCTTACCAAGACAAAACAAACTTGAAAGCTTAAATCAATAGGAATAAGAAAAATCACCAACTTGAAAGCTTAAATTTGAGAGCCAACGAACCCTAATCTCTCTATTTGCTCCCAATTGCTTATGCAGACATTACTCACCAAAATATCAATTTGCATGCCAACTCCCTCTCCTTAGCATTTGTCAGGGAGATACCATTAAGGAAAATGCTTACCAAGGGTTAGGGAAGCTCTCACAAGAGAATGAGAGAATTTTCAAGAGAGAAAGGAAGATTTTCTTAGAGGTAATTTAATCTTTTTACCTTCAAACATATTGTCAAGAAAGGAAAAAGTTTCCTAAGTCCTTATGGGTAAATAAATTTGCATTGCAGTAGAGTCTTTTTGAATAATTTTCCCTATTTATTTTTTATTTGTTAAATTTTTTAGGAAAATGATAATTAAAGATCCAATAAGATCATTAATTAGGGATCTTAAATTATTGAATCTAAATAATATACCATAGTTCTTATTTAAAATTAAAACATACATGAGTTTATAAAAATTGCCCTCAAGTAAATGTAGAAAAGACACTATTGAAATTGCTATATGATTTGGGATTATTATTATTTTAGTTAGGAAAATCAGGATCCACAATTGAGAATAATTTACTTCTCAATTTGAAACTAAAATTCAATTATAAATTTTCGAAAGGTAATTGTGAATATACTATTGTTCACTTGAAAATTTATCAAAATCACTTTTGAATTTGAAGCCAATCACTTGTAAATTTTTATTCTCATCACTATACAAGAAACCACTTAGAAAATTAAGAAAAAATGCTACTAAAATTACTAAAGCTTAGGATTATCGTTAATTTCAATTGAAAAAATCAGA
Source organism: Prosopis cineraria (assembly GCF_029017545.1). Taxonomy (NCBI): domain Eukaryota; kingdom Viridiplantae; phylum Streptophyta; class Magnoliopsida; order Fabales; family Fabaceae; genus Prosopis; species Prosopis cineraria. Next base: position 6,803,392 of record NW_026555337.1, read on the forward strand.
TCTCAAGTGTTATGGGTTGAAACTATTGAAATTACTATTATAAGTTGAGACTATTTTTAATTACCATTTCTAAGTGGGAATCTCGATTTTTCTAATTGAGATTAATAATATTTCTAACTCATAATATAGTAATTTCATATATCGGAGGTAATTTTGTAAACTCGTAAATGTTTTTAATTTCAAGTAAGGATTGCCAATTGTAATTAATGGTCTCATAGGGTCCTTGATTGTCAATTTCCCTTTTTTTGGCCAAAATTTATTGTTACAAGTTGATAGTAATTTATTAGAAAGAAGAGTAAAATTGGAAGTTTATTTTTTTTACAATTTTAAGGATTTAAGTAAATTTCTTAATAAGGATGAAGTTAATTAACTTTGCATTATATTCCTTCCATCCTAGTTCATAAGACACTTTGGAAGTGATTATAATTGTCTCAAAATATAAGGCACTCTGACAAAATAAAGCTTCATTAATAATTATACTTGGTTCAATATTACCCTTACCTCCTTATTATATTTGTCTCTCTAATTAATAGTCCCTCTGAATTACAACATGAATTATTGTTAACTAATTTATATTTTTTAAAAAAAGTTAGTTCAAATCGGGTTTTGTAAAAGTTTTCATGTACATCTTTTCAATCATGCTCTTGAGTGTAATAAATATAACATTTGACTTTTTTAAAATATCCTAATTAATTACTCAATAAAATAAGGGTATAATTAAAAAAAATAATTAAAATATAGCTAATGTCCTATATATATTTTGGACTAAGAAAAATTTCAAAAAAATAATTTATATTATGGTCCGAATGTAGTATTTACAAATAAAACTATATTAAATAAAGAATATTTTTAAAAATTTATATTTTATTTTAAAAAATTATAAAGTGTATTCAATGAACCATATTAGTAGACATAATTTTATTAAAAAAGGTCTTGTAAACTAGGACAGAGGGGAGTATTTATTAAATGAAGGTGATTTTGCTTCATTTATAGATACTTTGATTTATATATATAAACTAATTTCCAAGGCAGGGTTTGCTTTTGCATTGATGAAATTACACAAAAAAATTACGTCCTCTCAACATTCCTGTAGACAATTTTTTTTATGTTTCCAAATGTCTCAATACAAATAGATACATAAAAGAAACCACATGCAAAAAAATGGCATGATTCGAATGGTGAGTTTTCTATGAATTTTACTTATGTAATAGAGATGTATATATACGTAAATTTGACCAAAATAAGCTTGAGTATATACTATATAGTAAAATTAATAATTGGTAGGTAGATACAATAAGCTTGAGTATTTAATTAATGAGTCTTAGGCAAGAGGGTGATGATCTTAATTTTCATTTGAGAGCGATGGGTGACAAGCCAAACATGGTGGACCCCCTAGCTCCTCGCAATCAAGATGGACTCTTTGTACGAGCCCAACCGTGTTAGGTTAAGTTTACTTTTTAAAAAAAAATTCATAATTTTCCAGAAAAGGTAAATTTTTTTTTTTGAAAAAAAAATGTGCGAGGATTAGAACCCTACTCATGTCGCTGCTTATAGATGCCCATGCCCCGCCCTTAATTTTGAACGCGGCAGCCAATAGGCGGACCAATTATTTCTGTGGCTTGGATGACAGATACTCGCGTGTATGTTTATATCCTATTATACTCATTCTAAATCATAATACAAATTATTGTTAATTAATTTACTCGTTTTAAAAAATGGTCAAAGTATTGATTTTCTAAAATTTCTTACATCTTTCCAATCGCATTTTGAGTAGAATAATATAATATTTGATTTGTTCAAAATATTTTTATTAATTACTTTTGAGTAAAGCATAATAAATTAAGTAGGATAATTGACCAATATATATATATATATATATATAACCTACCTAATATCTTGTATATTTAGAAGGGCTTAAAGAAAACATCATATATTTTGTGGCCTGGGAGAGGATATACAACAATTTCACAAAGTATTTTGAATTATATTTTTATATGATGTACAAGTTAGATAATAAATTAAAAGAAAATGTGACTTACTTGGAGCAGTTAGAAGAAAAAAAGAGAATTTTTTTTTAAAAAAACTGAAATTAATGTGTTATGCCTTATGCATGTAAAAATTAAAGAGAATTGAATACACAAACACATACATTTCAACAAACAATATTTACATGTTATGAATCGTATGCGGTATGCCATATTTCCAAACTCATACAAACAAAAAAAAACTCATTTTTTTTTTTAAGTGACCAAGGGAATTGACATGGGCATGGCGCTAGAGACAAGCGAAGTTGACATTATTTATAATCCATTTGACTACTTACAAATTTCAATTTATGAGATATATAGTTACAGATAGATTATTAGATATGGGCACATGTGTTCTATACCAAGCATATAATACGAATTGTATCGTCCATCAATTATTAAAAGTACATCTTTTTTTTTTTTTCATATATATTTCAATATATATAATAATATATAAATTGAATATACCAGTGATGAAGTACATTAATGATGTCGATATATAGCCAATTGCTTCAAGTTGGTAATCACATTGTCAGCACGTTAAAACGCTATGTTAATGTCAGTAACAGTTTAGATGATAAATCTGAAGAGAAACATCGATCAAGTTGGGTATGTTTATATATCATGTTCATTTTCTTTAGAGTGGTAATAATCTATAAATTTAGTACATGTTCGGCTTAATGTTAGAAATAATCAAACCCATGAGACAGAGATCCAATTAAATTAGAATATGTAATGTCAAAATCAGTGACATTAAAAATAAGTATCATCAATTAGTACACATTTTAATACTCACATTGAATAGAAAGTTACTCTAAAATAGGAATAGGGGGGTTTAAGGTCCCTTGAACTAATTTTTAGGAGCACCCAATGTCATATTGATGCAGAATGAGGGGACGGAAGAAGGGGAAAAGATAAGAGAAAGAGGGTAGATATAGAAGAAAAAGAAATTCAAAGAAGAGCAAATTAATATCAGTTTTTATTTATTCCAAAAAGACGTACAAAAGCAAATGCATTAAGGCAATATTTACAAGCCTTAACCTAACTTTATAAATAAAATATTAAAAGTAAAATATTCTATAAATCATAATAATTAAATGAAAATATTCTAAACTAGTTTAAAAGATTAATTTATTCAAATTAAATTCTAAGAACATTCTTATAAAATAAAAATATTAAATCTAATATATTTTGTATCTCTTACCTACATAAATTCTCTGTCATAGCAAGTAAAATTGCCATTGAAATAATAAATTATATAATGGTCAAGGATAAAATGCTACGATTTAATTACTTTAACGACTAACATTGTTATAATTTGACTTAAATTTATTTCTAAGTCAACCAAATTAACGATCAATGTTTAACATTTAAGTCAGGATTTAGGTTTTATGGCAATGGGTGTTATATATGTATGTATGGATGTGTGCACGCGCATCATACTATATATATATATATATATATTTTGATACATACACAGTACAAACAAACGAGGACACTAATTTGAAGAGGAAGGCACTCAACCAAGTCTAAAACAGAAAGTTTCTGAGAAAGTTTTTGTGGGTGATAATAATGCGCTAGCGCGGGGGGTATGGTAGGAGAGAGAGAGTGAGACGAGAGAGTGTGTGTGTGTGTGAATTGATACCCATGTACTATCTATCTATCTATTGGGTACATTCTAGAGACTGTGTCCACATTCTGGCACTCCTGTGCCTTTGATAAGGACAACCAACGAAGGACCCCAAATGTCAAGACTCGATCCGCTTTTGCATCTCCTTACCTCCTCTTAGCATTCAACATTTATATCTTCATTTCATCCCTTGTCTCCAAAAAGCCTTGCATCTTATTCTCTCCCGTCTTATTTAATTTATACCTCTAGGTCTTAGTTTATAAAATATTTTAAATAAATTACACATCTTGAGGGCAACAAACTCTTTTTTTAACGAGAATTTGACATAGCTACGTATTTAAGCTTAAAACTCAAGATAGCTAGGCTCGGCGCTTATAGTTTTAACTACATTAATATATGTAAAGTAATCAATAAGTCCGTGTAATAAGAGTATTTAACACCAATATTAAATTTAACCCCCAGCAACAGCTTGTAAACCCTCTGGCTATTTGATGACAATATTAATAACAATGGCACAGACAATTAATGTCCTATGTAGAAAAGAAGAGAAGCCGAGTACAACGTTGATACAAGCTATGTGTGTAGGCTTACAGTTCTACACGTACAATTAAAAACGCATACGTTTGCTGCAGTACTCGAGTAATACGTCACTGGGTGTATAGAACCATGTACAGTACTCCTAATAATATTTCCAAAAACACAACTTTTATGAAAAAAATGTACATTAATTTATTTATGCATAATTTAGATTAAGTGATATCCTAAAATTTTGAATTACCCAGGGCCCTTTAAAATTACAAGGAATTTTTTTAGATTGAATGTTAAAAAATATAAGGAATTTTAATTTTTCAAGGTGTAATTAATAACTTTTTTTAAAAAAAATATCCTTAATGAATAATCACTTAATCTTTTACTTTTAAGTGAGACATCTTATTAAATAAAGACAAACATGAAAGATAGCATTAATTTAAAAATAATTAATTAATTCATTTGGAGTTATAATTTAGTTAAAATGTCATATATATTTTAATGGAGGGAGTAATTATTATCATATTAATCATCAAGAAAATATTCATTAATTAGCCCAAACTAACCGAGCTAATCCTGAACAATAATGGTCGCCGTATCGTTTTGAGGTGACAAATATATCTAAATGAATTGCCAACCACATCCATGACAGCCACTAAGGTTTCCCATTTGTGGTGGTGTTCATAAATTTCAACAATCACAAATCACAATTATTCATAGGTCATATTATATATATATATATATATATTAAAATAATACATATGTTAAATTGGATTCCACGTCTCCCTAAACCTGTCCTTTTATATAAACTTAATTCTGCCAAACCACCGAGAGTCCTTAGAGTGAGAAGTCGACAAAAACATGATGAACGATCCAAATCTCGACTTAGAAAACCAGTACTGCTGTTGATCGTTTTATCCTCGTTTGAAAATGGAGTCACATCCATATGTTTGTTGTCCAAAGTTTAAGGAAGGTGTCAAAAGCCTAAAAAAAAGTTCAAAGGTAAAGTAAAGGTTTGATTCTTTTTGTTATATTTGTACATGGCCGTCAGTTATATATAGATTTTTGCTTCTGACACTCATGGTAATTTGCACTAATATTTATTGAAATTAACTTGTTTGATACTCCACACTGAAGGAGACTTCGTTCCATCAATATATGTTGTGGGGAAGAATTATTTGAGAAACAAAAGATTGAAGAGATTGGGAAAGTTCACCTAAAAATCCGCAATGATATAAATCAAAGAAACTCTTTATATAAGATAATTGCCTCTTTATTTCGGTGGCTACGTTGGCTTCACATGGATTGAAGTAATAAAGACGGAATAAAAGATCGCATTTCCTCAACATTTAAAAGTTCAATCTCAACAATTTTGTTAAGAAAACTCACAATGTTAGAATGAAATTAAAAGATTGAGTAGATGCTTTATAAAAGATCAAAATAAAATTAATGTAAAATTAAAAGACTAAATATACATTTTTGTCAAATATATAAAATTATAGAGAACATAAGGAGAAAGATGGAGACAGTACAAAAAAATATTAAAATAGAGATAAAAATTAAAGACAGCCTAATTATTGTCTCTAATAGAGATAAAACTAAAAACTAGTTATATTTTTAAAGACGGATTTAATTTTAAAAAATATTGTAAAATATAGATACATATTAGAGATGATTTATATATGTCTCTAAAAAATGAATCACAAAATCCATCTCGACTTCTGTCATTATTCATTAAAAATTTAATTTTTAAAAATTAAAATGTTAGAGACAAGTTTACAGACAAATAAATTTTATCCCTAAACTAGTCATTTTCAAATCTATCTTTAATATTAATTATATTTTTTTAAATTTAGAGACTGAAGTTGAGACATATTTTTTTATAAATTTAAAGACAAAAATTTAACCATCTCTAATTCTCTCTCTATATTTCTTTAAAATTTCATAATTTTATTTTATTAATTTAGAGATGAAATTAGAGATGATTGAAATAAATATATTAGAGATGAAATTATTTTTACTTCTCAATGTGTCTCTAATTCAAAATAAAGACAAATAATAAAGTTCTTTTGAAAGAAGTCGCTAACAATATTTTATAACAACACATTAAAATAAGAAAATAAAATTAAAACTTCAAAATATCTATGAAATTGAATATTAAGAAGAATTAATAAAAATACATTTAAAATGACTATAAATAAATTTATACAACTAGAATCAATTATTTAATGCAAAGTATCATTTTATGCTAATGTTCATTTTCAGCATAGGAAGGAGAAAATAATTTTTTTGGAGTATATAAGAAAATAAATTATTTTATTGATTATATAGTATAACTTAAAATTATATAAATAAAATAATATCTAATTTATGATAAAAGGAAGTATGTATTAATATATATATATATTATATATATATAACATATTTATAAGATTTTAAATTTTAAATTTGATAAAAAATAATTTTTAAATAAAAAAAATTATATGAATATGTTTAAATTAAATATCTAATTGTATTCAAAATTTATTAGAATTCATTAAAAAATTAAAAAAGTTTCAAAATGACAATTAAAAAAATTATATGGTCATAATTATTTTTTTAAAAAATTTTAAAAATTAATTGAAAAATTACAGATAAAATTTATTTGTCAGAAAATAATGGAAAATATTTAACCATTTTAGGAGAATATTAAAAGATAATTATTTATTTATTAATTTTTGAGAATAATATGGAGAAAAGAAAATTAAAAAAGATTTAATATAAACTCAAATGATATATATTTTTAAATAAAAAAATTATATACTTAATTATTTTCATTTAAAAATAATATTTTAATATTAAAAATGTGTTTCATTTTAAGTTCATTTTCTTAATAAAATAACATTTTGTCAAAAATATAATATAAATAGTCATATAAATAATTTTATCACATTAACAATTGAAAAATAAAATAAATATGTGCATATATTTTTAATAATATATTATTTTATATATGTGAATGTAGTTAAGTAACATATATTTAATTTTTTGTAGAATATCTGTAAGTGTATTTCAATTCAACTGGCAAAGAAGGATGACCTAAGGCTTGAAAAGTAGGAGGTGAGGGGATAAAATCTTAGCTTTGATATATTTTATAATAAATATGTGATGTGGCAGGTGGTGGCGGTTGACATGGCATGAGGTGGTGACATGATATGTGACATGACATTAGTTGACCTACACATGGGCATATGAGTTGGCACGTGGAGATGCTCACATGGTTGGTGAGGTGTCAAGTGATGTGGCACTGACATAGCAGTAGAGACCTAAGAAATTTAATTTTTATTTTTTAACGACAGATTTAGATATTATTTTATTTCATCTCTATCATTTTTGGAGTATTTTATAGCAATAGATTTTTCATGAAAATTAGAGACGACATTTTTTATTTTAAGATAAAATAAATTCATCTCTAATCAACGATAGCTTAAAAATTCATCTCTAATTATTTAACGATGCAACTTTTTAAAATACTACTATATTCGTCTTTAAATTCATCTCTACTTATTTAAAAAAGGATTTTTCACTAGTTAGAGATGGATTATAGTGCATCTCTAAACAATTTTTTTTTGTAGTGAGAGTTTGTCAAAAAAAAAATTTCAAGTCCGCATAATTGATGGGAAAGAATCTTGATTAGTTGTGATATTCAAATAAGAACTCAATAAAGGGAAATATTTATCCTCAAAGTATCACGCTGGGGCATCCAACATCCTTAATTAACAAAAGGGGCAATGTTGCCCAATTTTGATAGATTCAAACTATTGATTATGGGAGAAATTATTTTAACATGATAAAGCTGAGCTATTTGCCACGTCACTTTTTCCTTTGGTTAAAACATAGATTTATATCATAAAAAAACTTCTTATTTGAGTCTAGATTTAGACCAAGCGAGGATCATCATTACCACTGCCGTAGCTGAAAGAGTCATCTCAAGCTCCAACTTGGAGATTTACAGCGGAGTAGATTTAAAAATGATAGATCCCTTAAAAATCAGAACAGCCAAACCCAACAATAAAAAATAGCTTCAACAAATTTGATCTTACAAACTTTAGTGGCTTAACATTGATATCTCAAACAACCTAAAAAATCTAAGCTAATATTACATTAAAGATGAGATGAAAATGAAGGAAGCACCACCACCGATGAGGAAGAGGAGGTTAGAAGGGCTTCTACCTTTAGAAAGCAAAGCACCCTGCACACCGTGCAACGTGTCTACACAAAATTTTATCCCATTGAGCATCTCTTCTTTTTTCGTCATTTTCAAATTATGAAGTAACGAGAAGATCACCAAGAATCCAACAATTCTTAGTTCTTGAATAGCTTCTACGAGAACCCTCTCTGTCAAAGAAGCCCTTTGATTTGTCAGTTCCATTGCAAAATTTACCCTTTAAATTGGGGCTATTCTTGTTCTTACCAGACCCAATTTCAATTCCTTTCGGGTAACTTTCCCTAGAAGAAGCCGATTTCTTGAACTTAATTAACCCAAAAGACAATGAAAGCCGAGATCGACCGACATGAGAGAGGGGGGAGATATTGCATTAAAGAGATAAAGCAAAGCCAAGAAATAGTTGAAATACCCTTCAATATAATCAGAGCTCCACTTGCTAAAATTAGTAATGGAGGAGGAGATGGGGTTGTTTCATAGATAAAGAGAGAAGGGTGTGGAAGAGAAATTATCAAAGGCACCGGATTCGAAGAAGGATTAAAGTATCTGACTTGAAGCATCTAAAGGAGCGAACCTTAGATATGCATTTTAAGTTCTTCTTCACTAAACTAAATTTTTTCACTTTAGCAAGAGCTTCTTACTTTGGATGCCACACAGGCATTCAAGGCCGGTGTGCCCTTAGGCAATTAAAGCGGTTGCCATAAGCCTCAGAAAATGGTCACTTATACCCTTTATGACTATTATTATTTTTTCGTTAAGCATTAATGTTAATTATATATTTACATTTAGAATGTATTACTTCCTTATATTCTATATAACAAGTCATTAATAAAAGTGATATGAAGATAGATATAAATAATACTTCCATCGGTCCTCATTAGGTGCTTTCAACAACTTCACTGAAACCAAGGAATGGCAATTAACTCATTTAATATGTCTTAGAAAAAAAAAGAATTTCAACTTTACCCTATTAAAAATAAGAATGGAGATATGCACTATATACGATGAGCCATAAAATTAAATTTATAATAGAGATAAAATTAAAAAATGATAATAAGTGATCTTCCATGTATCTTATATTAAGGACTAAAGAACTTTTTTAGAAAATGTCCTACAGTAAAAATTGAAAGGAGTAATACATCATGCCTGGTAAAGAATTTGCCTTAGGTCTCAAAACTCCTTCACACAGCCCTATAGGCATCGCCAACAAAGTTAAAAAAAAAAAAAAAAGAGGTAGATGTCCATGTGGTATGCCACATACGTATAGTCAAGTCAACTAAAAGTGAACTGTTTGAGTCTATCAAAATTGGACACATTGCTCTCTTTTAAAAATTGGGGAAAACATTGACCCTTTCATTAGTTAAAAATGCTAGACACCCTTGGCATGATACTTCGAGAGCAAATTTGGACTTGAATCCTTGATTTATAATAGAAGTGCCTAAACTAAAAATGAGCAAACATGCTTTTGATTATCCCAAAAACATGTTTACAATTTAAGGGCAAACAGCAATAATTGTACTCCTACAAGAGGAAGAGGGAGGTGGGAGACCTTTTTTTAATTATATTATATGAGAAACTGTCACATATTTCATTGTTTTTTTTATAAATAAAATTACAAAATTCAAAAAATATTAATGATATTTTTTCAAAAAACATTACTCCTCATATAAAATCAAAATTTATTTTCACGAAACAATTTTGTTTCATTAATTATGAGAGTAATTTAGTCTAAAATTTTCAATTTAAAACATAATTATATATGTTTAAGCAATTTTGTTAAACCGTCAGTGATTAAAATGTGCTTATATTTTGATACTGAGGAATACTTAATAATAATGAAAATGCCATTAAAGAAGTATATAAGAAAAAAGATGAAGAGAAAGCAACTGACGTGGCCCATCTCATGTCTACTCAGTGTTAGCTAGCCCAGTGACGCAGTGATCTCCGTCTTCCTCACTCTTTCTCCTCCTCCTCCTCCTCCTCCTCTTCCCCACTCTCCTATTCCTTTCACCTTTCACCTCTCTACAAACAAACAGTGACAAACAAATCTTCCTGATCGATCTTACTTCATTATTCGCATATCAGTGATACCCCCAAGAACTAACATGTCTAGTAGTGGCATGGATTTAACAGCAGAAGGATCGTCTTCTTCCTCGAGCCCTACACTGAGCCGCTATGAGTCCCAAAAGAGAAGGGATTGGAACACATTCGGGCAGTACCTCAAGAACCAGAGGCCTCCAGTGGCTTTATCTCAGTGCAATTGCAACCATGTGTTGGACTTCCTTCGCTATCTGGACCAGTTCGGCAAGACTAAGGTTCACCTCCAAGGTTGCATGTTCTATGGCCAGCCAGAGCCGCCGGCACCGTGCACATGCCCTCTCCGGCAAGCCTGGGGTAGCCTGGATGCTCTCATAGGCAGGCTCAGGGCTGCCTATGAGGAAAATGGTGGTACCCCTGAGACCAACCCTTTTGCTAGTGGCTCCATAAGGGTGTACCTTAGAGAGGTCAGAGAGTGTCAGGCTAAGGCTAGAGGCATCCCTTACAAGAAGAAGAAGAAGACTGTTTCTGCTACAAATCAAACCAAGGGGACTACTGATCATGAATCTTCTTCTACCTTGCACTTCTCTAATTGATTGATTCCTCCATCCCCTTTGATGATTCAGCTTCCTTAAGTATGGTAATTACTTAGTTTTTCGCTTTTGTCTTGATTGATGATTTGATGATTATCTCTTTAATTCAGTCTCTCGATCACTTCTCTTAACTATATATGATTTTCTTGATTCATGATTTGATGATTATCTCTTTAATTCGGTCTCTCGATCACTTCTCTTAATAACTATATATCAACTGAATTCAGTTCACTGAAAAGATCACATCGATGGATGATTTTTTTTCAAAAGGAAACTTGCTGTCAGATTGTACTAGTTGTCTGAGAACTAAATTGATGAGAGAACCCTTGAATGTTTCAAGAACTCTTCTGTTATATGTTTATAATTTAATGTTTGGCTGTACTGTGTTTATACTTGGATGATTAGTTGTATTATATTGTTTGTTTCATGAAAGACTAGTTGATTTTAGATGTTACGTTTTATTGATTTTTGGCTTTATTAATTAACAATAAGAGATATATAACTAAATCACAAGGAATGAAATTGAAGTTAGTGACAATTTTTAGTTGATTATAAAGCAGGTGTGTTGCATTGGTAGTCAAAAATGAAAAAGGGGAAGCAAATATATATAGCTGATGTACTGAGAAAAACAAAAATTCCACTTGTGATCACTTTGTGCCGTTAAGCTAATAGTTGTCAGAATTAAAGCATAAGATGTAATTGGCACTAATTAATAGATAGGCACTACTGATTGTGCAGAAAAGCACTGATTTGTGGCAGTATATCAATTAAATATTCGCCATCGAACACTTTCCCCTAATTTGGCCTTTCTAAGATTCTGCAGATTTTTTGTCCCATGAATAATTAAGTAGCATATCTTACACTTTCTCAAGTGACTCAGCATCAAAATAAACAAATCATTGAAAGCACTTGATTAATTAAGGTTTGAGGTTTCTTAAAAATCATGTTACCAAATATAAAATTGTTAAAAATGCATGCTTTTTGCGAGGGTTTTCCAAAGTCACCATTTTATACTAACAAAGTCATGATTGAATGGAATCTTTCGGAAGGATGTTGGAGAGAAACCTGATGATGCTAATTAAATATTAGAGGCCTTGTTAATCAGTTAACCTTAACGTTAACTATTCTTACTCTCAAAATAACCTTAACTATTCCCACTCTCAAATCTTAGCTATCATGTCCCACTTACAGCAATCTTTCGTGTATTTTGAAATTTGTGTTCCTTTTTCTCCACTGTGCTTCTTTATATTTCACCCTGCTTGTACCTTCAATTAGATTTTGCGTGTCGTCTAACATCTGATTCTGTGGGACACAGTAGTTTTATTCTCTTCATGAAAGTGCCATTTATTTTCAAGGGTGTGATTATAATAATTATAAGTACAATATTAATCAATACATAAAAATTTGAGGGGAAATCAAACTGATGTTTGGTTAGGCAAATGCTTGAGCCTTGTGCTTCCCATCATCTCACATGATCTTGTCGGCTATATATAGAACTTCAAATACCAGTTGGAATATATATATATATATATATATGAGACTCGTTCTTGTGTGTGTGTGTGTGTGTTGAATATTAAATCAAGTTGATGGATTTAATGGTGGTTTAATTTGTCTGAAGTGATTTAGTCTACTGATCAATGAAGCTGTCAAAACTTGTACATAAATATACGTGTGTGTGTCTGGATTATTGAGCAACGTACAACACTTGTGTGGTGCAAAAGCTTAACATAATAATAATATGGATACAAAAATCATGTGTAGTTTATAGGAAATATCAATAAGGGAATATTACATCAGTACTGTCGGTTAGCTGAGGGCCGGAGGCCCTATTTAGGGTTTTTGCTTTGTTTGTATTCGAGAACCAAAGTACCACGCACACACTTTTTTACTCAGCAGTTTTTGTGCTGGGAATCTGAAATAGTTTAAAGTATATCACATTCTCTTTTGTTCCCTTATCTCAAAGATGCTTAATCTGTCATTTGGGTTTAAACATGCATGCTTCATGCCTGCCTCTCCCCTCCTCCCCCCACGGAAGCCTCTTTTTTTTTCCTCCCTCTTGTTTTGGCCCTTCCTTTACACACTTTTAAAAACCTGAAGTAGTGCCCAACTGTTTAATTAGTATAGAGTGCTCATCATATATAGCTACAGGAAGATGTTTTATTTTCTTTTTATCACTTGGGTGCTAGAAAATTCTTTCTTAAATAACGTAATCCTAGGGGTTAAATTCCCTGCTCTTGTATGGTCTTTAACATAGCTTTGTTTTATTACGATCAGGATAGACGCTTATAGCTTTACTAATCTATCTCTATTTACTAAGTCAAAGTCTAGTGTACATATATATTCTTCATATATTTCAGATTTGATCTTGGTGAAGTAAAATGACAAGACTTTTCATATATACATGCTAGTTCTTTAAGGGTGCTCGCGCATGAACCACCCATGTTCTTTCAAATTTATTCATATATACCTTATAAGATTGGCCTTCGTCCGAGAAATCTATTCAAACTTTGAAAGAATTGATCACCTGAAACAATGCATGTAAACATGATTAATTATGCACTTTCGTTGCTTAGTTGAAGATAATTAATTATTAGATATATTGCTGTACTTTGGCACCATGGTTCTTCTAACATTTCCCCGGAAACTCGACTGGAAAAAAATAATGAAATTTACTTGTTAAATTTATTGATTAAGAGTTCCTTCTTAATTTACTCAAACTCTACTCAAGCAATCCCTATTATTCCCTTGTTATTCTTTCATATCAAGAGTAGCACTTTAGATGCAGAAGAAATGCACCAATTCCTAGCTAGCTAGACTCAACAACCAAACACGTACTTAATAATAAGTTTCCTGGATACGATATTTACTCGGTGGCATACAATGCCTGCTGGGAATTATAGGCTAACATGTGTGCGTGAAGCATATATATAGTATAATGTTAAGCGTACGAGCATGGACTGATGATAGTTGGCCTCATTTAATAATTAGACAGAGAAGTGATCGGTGCTTATAATTATTCTGACAGGATGAATTGGTAGGTGTATCAGATTATAATGAAACTGGAATGAGTTGCTCATCGATTTGCTTGCAAGGCGCAATGAATCTATTGGGAAGCTGTCTTTATGATCTCTCTCTCTCTCTCTAGCTGTTTCACACATGGATGCATGGCATGGCATGCCACGCTTGAAAGTCTGTGTTATACTTGGGAATTAATTTTTAAGCTCCTTGCAGAACCAAACTCTATCTCATTATTATTTCTTCTTCATCACTTGTTATATGTGCCCCTTATCATTTGAGTGTTAATCAATTTCTTGTAATCCACCCCTTCATTTTCATTATATACATTACATATATACATATATAACATAATTTTAATTTGCTTCTTTTTGCATCTGCTAGTTAATTATCAATTATTTCCCATCGCTTCCTCTCTCTCTCTCTCTCTCTCTCTCTCTCTACAATGAACATTTAATATGTACCTTTTTTTTTCTCCCTGTTCTGCTTGTTGTCCTTACCTGTGAGAAAATCCAGAAAAGACAGACCCATGGCAGGTGTCATTTTTAATTATAGAAGTTACAAAGACAGGAGACAATTTTCCGAGGTTTGTGGCTATACATGTGTGAACAATAATGAAAACGAGGAATTAAGAGAGCTGAAAATCTGTTAAGCATTAGACAGATATGTGAAGCCTTATGATGTGTGTTCCCTGGTGTCATCATATGATCGATTAGGAAGAACTTGAATATCTAGCTAGAATATGCATGTATGTATAACCTCCAGGTTATTTAAAACATCAAAAGTGTGTATGCGCGCGCGCGTTTCAAAAGGTGTTTTAGACGGCACCAATTTGCTTTAAAATCAATCTATATGGTCCAGTGACAATTTCCTCCACTTTTGAAGACCAAAATATATGATTCATGAGACATAATTATAATTAAGCGTTGAATCAAGGTTCAATGATTAGTAATAGTATTAGTAGTATTATACATTTTCTATTTAATTCATCGTTAATGTCAAGTTAATTTAGATGACTTGGCTCTTATTCTTTCCTTATTGATTGAGAATTAACACTCCTCTAATTCTATTTATAATGCATTTTTAATATGTTTCATTGAAATCAATAAAAATATTAAAACTTATTAACTCTATCTAGAAATTTAATTATTTTTAACTTTATTTATATTAAATATATATACTTTAATAACATATTTTTTAAGGTAAAATAGAAAAATTAGTAATAAATTTTATAAGGTGATTTATAAATAAAATAGAAAAAATCATCTCTCTGCCATACAAATAAAATTGGAAGGAGTAAACATTAGAAAATACAATAGAAAAGTAAATAATACTCTAATAACCTTTATTTGATTAGTCAAACTCATTCTCTTTTTCAATTTTTTTTAAATAATATCATTGATATTATTTATATATATCAACAAGTGAACAAAGTTTTGTACAGTTTATATGAACTTGAATATGAGATCTCATGTTTAATTGAATGGTTACAATATTTATTGGTCTTCTAGTGAAAATTATTATTACTAACATAACACTGAAGTACTGCAATCAACTAATAATTAACAACATACGCAAAGCTGATAATTAATAAACCAACACTAAATATTTTAAAGAAAACTAAATTAAAGCTTCTATAAATACGTCTGATTTTCTAGACAAATCATAGAAAAGAAGCCCTTTTTAACAGTTTTATAGTTTAATTAATAGCACCGAGAAGAGTAATTTAATTAAATGCTGAGCTTGTCAACATGCCTGCGTGCGTGTAACAGTTTAATCCATACAAAAAACTGAAAGTAATTGGGATTCTGACTCCCATTAAATATGTCAGCTAACAAAGGGTTGATATACTTATTGGGAGAGTTATCAACATACATTTAACATGTCAGTGAAATTTTGATAAAGCAGTGATAATAAAATTAGCATACCTATAATGCATGCCATAGAAGAATCAATTTTTTTTTTTTTGTTTTTTGGGGACGAAGATTGATTTCTCACTCCTCAGATGTCATGTTATAGCTAGATTGTTTGGGGCCCTTCTTTTTTGGGTCACCTGCCATGTTATGGCTACAGTGCTGGAGGACCAGGAGGTTTTTTTTTTTTTGCACTTTTTCAGATGTCATGTTATAGCCCACTTTTTTCTTAAAAAAATTAAAAAGCTTACCTTCGAGGTTTTGAAATGAAGCCAGCTTTTTATCTGTTTAAGTTGGCCCAGCCGTTTTGGGCCTCAGTGGGCTCACGACATAGGCGTCCGAAATTATATTTTCATAGAGAAATGTACAACAATGCATTTAATATTATTTTTATATAATAATGAAGTCACCATACAGACATGTAAATTTTTTTTATTTTTTGATAAAATTATTTTTTATTTTTTCTTGAAAATGTTTTAACATTTAGATAAAAATTAAACCACAAATATTAGTGAATATTGATTTTTATTATCTTATCGGTTATTTCAAATAAAACAATTGCGGTTCCTTTTTCTTTTTTTTTTTGGATTAACAATTGCGGTTCCTTTCCCCTTGCATTGATTCCTGTGTGAAATGGGCTTTGTTGAATAATAGAATTTGTTAAATAGCATATAAATTTAATTTTTTTATTGCTAAAGAGATGTAATTCATTTTATATAATTTCAAATATACAAATATGATATGCTTTTCATAATTTTTTTTTCAAAGTATCATACAACCAACAATTATGAAACTAATTTCAAAGAAATTGTCTTCTTTTAAACAATGTTATCTATATATATTTCTAGGAATGATCATTCTTATTGCTTATAAGAATTTAAGTATTATCTTGCAAATAATCTAGTTTTAAAAGCAATGCCACCTAGTCAAGTTCAAATGATGACATCGGTTGATATTGCTTGAACGACATTTTTAAATCACTAAATTATAAATATTCTATTAAAATTTCCATTTTTAGTTTACAGTCCTGTCCATTCCATGAGGAAATAATCTTCACAGGCGATGTTGCTTACATGAGGACAAAAGCGCATTGTTGGGTGATTAAAATTTGTTATCTTGTTAGCATAAAAAATCATTAATTTACTCATAAGTTTACTTGTCCTTCTCATACTTGCACCAAGTATGTATGGATGTATACTATAACTAACTCAATTAAGACAAAATAATTGTGATTTTTTTGCAATTTTATATAAATAAATAAACTTAAAATATAATATATAACAAACTGCATTATTTACAAATTATAAATAACGTGAGCTGCTATCCAAATTTATTGGAAAATACTTGAGGCTTTCTAGTATCATGAAAATGAATCCTCACCTAAAAATTACTCTCTGTTTTTTTAACTACTTTTTGTAGATTAATTCAAGTAAAAACCAAGGACGCAGTTAAATGGCTGGGGATTAAATTTCATACATAGAATTCAATTAAGTCTAAATAAAAAGGAAGGAGGAAGATGATAAATTAAAAGATCCATTTCTATTGTACACTTTATATAATCATAAATAAGTTTTTCTGAAATGTCAAATTTGAGTCATAAAATATATAATCACATAAATAAAGATGTTAAAGGTATCATCGAGATGCCCATCAAACTACAATTGATAATGAATGACAATCCCATATATCAAGAGTTTCAATTAGTTTGAGCAAAAATGATAATTTTTCAGAGTATCAAGTGATAAAATAAAAAATATAAGAAAAAATTAATCTTTTAATCCTCTAACTTTTAAGTCATTTGTGACTCAGTCCCTTAACTATGACTTGCTGTGACTCAATCCTTCAACTATAACTCTTCTATGACTCAATCCCTCAACTTTTGAATCACTTACAAATTAGTCCCTTAACCTTTGTTAATTTTTTTTCATATTAGCTTATATCTCACATCAATGAATAAGAAGAGGATATTTTAAAATAATATATGAACATTTTTTTATCCCTCTTATTTGATAAAAAAATTTAAAAATAAAGATCGAGTTATAGATAAATCAAAAGTTGAGGGATTGAGTTGCAGTGAGTTATAGTTGAGGGACTGAGTTGCAGCAAGTCATAGTTGAATAATTGAGTTACAAGTGAATTAAAAATTAAAGGATGAAAAAATTAATTTTTTTTTAAAATATAATAACAAATCGGTTCTCTGTTTCCTTACTTCATCTAAAATATACCCGAGAGCATCTCAAGAGGATTAAAATTGAGTAGAGCATGAATAGGGCATAATTCCTATTTTTTGTTGAAAGAAAAAATTCCTCAATCTTGAGAGAGAGAGAGATAAGTAGATAACAACATATCCTAATGACATTGAGGCAATGATTGATGGTATTTGGGTGCCAAATCCCCATCATCCCTCACTGTCACGTCATGCATCGTCAAAACAACAAGGCTGCGATGGACGGTGGATGGTGGGACCACGTGGCACGACGGTGGCCCACATAGTGCATGCCAATACACGATTAAGAAGAAAATGAAATAATGAGCAACTTTGGGGCAAAGAACGGAATAGTGAGAGACTAAGACTTCAATGTGGATATGTTAACTTCAATCACTCTTTTAGTCTTCAGGAGTCTTGTTTCTTCGGATAAGGTTTCTCTACTGTTCCCGCTCTCGCCATCTCCCGGGCCCACCATTTCCTCTGCTAGAAAATCATTCCTACGCGAATCTGAAAAATCAATCCAAATTATAAGATAATTTTAAAGCCTCGTGTTCTCCACCAAAATAGTCAATTATTGCTAGATTATTGTTAATGATTTATACTTATTGTTAACTGAATAACTCCATTAATTGATTGACAATTTTGGTACATATTTTTTTAGTTTGAAAATAGATTCTAGTAAGTTTTTGAAACTCAAACTCACCTAAAAATTTTATAATAAAAAAGTTATTTTTTCCTTATTTTTTAAAAGTATAAATTGTTTAAATTAAAGAGTTCAGTGTATTTACACAAACTCGGAGATGATTTACAGGAAGATTTGAAAAAGATACGTTGCTCTATAATTTTTTACTTTATTATTATTGTTATTGTTTTAAAGTTGGTTTTATTATGTTTCCACTAGAAATCAATATCACAAATATTAATATCAATATTAAGTTATTAACTATATTGAATATAAATTTCATAAAAAGTCTTAATCTCATTAAAATAAGCTGTGGTTTATTTTTTAGAATTTAAGGGGCCCACTTATTTAATATTGAACCTAACACATGGCTGGTTTGAAAGTAATAATGATGCGTGAATTATGTATTAGATGTTTGTCAAAAAAAAAAAAAACCTATGAATTAGATGCTGACATGACCGCCATGGGGATCAAAAGTCAATGAATGATAATATAGGACTAGGAGTTAATTTATACTTACTTCAATTACATTCATAAATCAAATTTTTTAAAAAATATTTAATTTTATTTATAAATTATGACATAATTTTAAATAATATTTAAATTTTTTTAAAATTATTTTTTATAAGAGAGAAAAATAGCAGGATATTATTTTTTAAATTTGTTATATAAAGATATATTTAAGATTTTATATACTTTTATTTTTTATATTTTTTTACATTGATATTGATGAGATTGATAGAAATGATTTATAAAGAGGATCAAAGTAATATGTGTGTGTATAAATAATATGTATAAAATTTAAATTTGAATAAATAATCTACTATAAGAAAGTTTGAAGTGCATCCAGCCAACAATAATTTTTTTAAAGAAAATATATATTAGATAAATTTAATACGAAACTAGTTTTTTTTTAAACAAATCTCCTTTTTTTTTTGGGGTCTCTTTTTGAATTTGAGGATTATAAATAAAACTTTTCAGTTGAATGCTAAAAAGCTCTCACTGAAAGTAGCTCATTTGACAAGGTTGTAGGAACTTAAAAACAAAATTAAAAAAAAATGTTTTCAATTATATGCCGCTTTGAAATTCTAATATAATTTTAATTATTATTTTCAATAATTCAATTATATAGTAAGAAATATAATTATATTCTTTAAAATATATTAAGCACATGCTAGAGTTTTTAAAAAGGAGTTGACATATTAATCTTGTTTTCAATGTGTTTTTGTGTTAAAATATTAAACAACAGGCAAAAATGGTTTGAATAATAATATAAAATCATATTTAAAAAAAAAAAAGAAAAAGAAAGCTAAAACGACAATCCCTCTGCTATTGATTCATGCAGGTGTTTCCTAGTCCAGTTTTCAGTGGCAGGGGATAGTCCTTGACGCGGCAAACAAAACTAATTTTAGTGTGTGTCGTTTGTGTGTGCCAACACCTTATGTTTGGTCTCATTTAATATATACTTCCTCCATTAAAAAATATAAAATATTTTTAATTAAATCTCATTTTTAATAAAATAATTAATTATTTTTTAATTAATTTTATCTTTTTATATTTACCTTATTAAATATCCTACAATATATATAAAGTTATTATTTATAGATGCACTTTTGAAAAAAAAATAATGATTACATTTTAAAAAATTATAAATATTTTATATTTTTAAATATTTAATTTTTTAAAAAATACTTTATATTTTTAAATAGATGAAATATATTATTTAATTCACACTCCTTTGATTTAATTTGCCGTGCATTATCATTATGTAAAAGACATCGCGCCGCCGCAAACCTCCAAATGAATCGTGTCATCACAAGCTTAGTATTTTTAATTTTTTTTAAGGGATTGCATACCATTACAATCTTCAATTATAAGTTTAGGAGTAATTTAAAATTTAAAATTTTAAAATATACATTTTAAATAATTAAAATTAAGATAATTTTGTTTCACCATTAAATTTTAACAAACATCTAATAATTTTTTAAAAATTTAGACCTTATATGTAATTTTTACTAAATTTTATTATTTATTCTACCTTCGTTTAGTAAAAATAGTACATTAGACTCTATTTGAATGAATGTTTGTTTAATTTAACATGAGGACAATTTTGTTTATAATTTAAAATATACTTTTTAAAAATTTAAGATTTAATTTATTTTTAAACTTATAGTTCAATATTCAAATTACATATAAACTTTATATGAAGAACCGAAAAGAATTTGAAATAGTTTTACAGACCTAAAAATTCCCCTTAAAGATAAAATTTTCTCTTTGTAAGATGCACAACAAAACATTCATAAAAAACATTTAAAATCCATTAATTAATAATAAAACGGTGCCATTCTTTAAACCGAAACGGAAGCACGCGCTTAATATTTGTGTGGGTAATTAATAAATAATTGTGAATAATGAAGTGATAAAGAAAAGAAAGGAATGGATTAGGATGAAAGTAAAGGGAAAGCGGAATGAGTGGCATCCACAGGGACAAGAAAGTGAAGGCATGAATCAAAGGCTTTGTTAAGTATTCGTACTTCTCTCCTGCCTCCCTCTTTCTCTTTCTTGTTTGGATGACATTTCACTTCATGCTTTCTCGTTCCCTGGGCCCCACTTTTGCTATTTGCGTGTCGTTCTGCTCCTCACTCCCTACGTACACTAATATCATTCCATATCATCGCCCATATTTATAACATTTTATTTAAAGCAAAAATTTTCATACTTAAATATTTATTTTTAATTAAATCAAAATATGTGTGTTTTAATAAATTATTTATTTCATAACAAATTTTATTATTATGTTATGAACACGTTAAAATTTAATTTTTTAATTAATTAAATAAAAATATATTAAATATATAAAATCAGTTACGTAAATCATATCCTTTATTTGATAGTCATTGATATAATATTATTTGCAAACATCATACCTAATTTTTGAAAATGCCCTTGTCTTTTTATAACAGCTTTTTTTCCTTTTTTTTTGTTTTTGTCTGTGAGCACCAAGACTCCAAGGGATTGCCTCGCTTTCAATGAAGATTATCTCTGTCGTGATTGAACCCTCAACCGAGGAAATGTTATTCTTACTATAATCCCTGACCTCAACATCTAACTCACATGCCCTACACTCTCTACCAAGCTAAAAGTTTAGATCTAGATCTATGCAGCTAGTAAATCCCTTCCAATTAAGTTGTTATATATGTAATGTTGTGATTCAAATTTTAACTACTTACTTGAATAATGAGAGGCTATATCACTCATGTCACTTTGAGTTAGTAGCTTTTTCTCATTCTGTGCCTATGATGAAGTATGCAAATGGAAAAGGTAATGTTAGGACATTTCGAATTTTTTTTACATTTACTAACTTTAATAATTTTTTTCAATCTTATAGAAGTAGTTAATAGGGTCTTCTAAAAATGTTTAGAGGAAGTATTGCTGAATTAGAATTTATCATGCCAAGGATTTTATTAATATGCCTAAAGTGTTGCTGAGAGGAAACTATAAATCTACCACCTCACCTCAATTATTAGTAGTAAGGTAGGAATTACAAATTTTATAAGGAAGTGAGTACGCTCAGTCAACTCGAAGGACAATTAAACCTGTGTTTGTTTGGATTAGTATTTGCAAAATCGAAATTCTCCCGAACTAGAGTTGCAGAATAAACTGAAATTTGATTAAAATTTGATCTAATTTGCTTTTTATACATTATATGTTATAGGTTTTAATATGATTGGGTTAAAAAAGTAATTCGAATATATATATAAAATAATTATCCCAGGCAGCTTTTGACCTCTTAAACTCAGTTTGGATCAGCAAAGCAGCACTAACCCAAGCATGCCTTAAATTGATAACATGATATGTGGAAAGAATTGGCTTCTTCCTGTTTCTTTTTTTCCTCTCCACTTCCCATTCTATTCTGCAAATCAAATGTTGCATGGCTAGGATTTAATTATTAGAAGCAATTGATTGTAATGTTTTAAAAACTATACCAAAAAACAAGCTAAAAAATTAGTACATCACATTTTTCATAATTTAATCGGTTAAACCGACGGTTAGACATGTAACATAATAATTAAATAAAAAATAATTGTACACAATGTGTACAAATATATAAAAAATTAAAAATATTGATAATTTCATTTCCTAGACAATAATTATTTAGCCATAACACAATAAGTTTTAATTTACTCACTTTTTTTCATATGTATATTTCTTATTTAATTTATTTATCCTTTTAAAGTAAATGATTTTTTTATTTTATTTATAGTTTGATACATATAACGTAATTGAAAAAAAAATTACGTGCTCAAAAATTTACTATACCAAATTTAAAAGAAGTTGACACTGATTTTTAAAATAAGATGGACATTTTTATCACTACACTGAGAGTACAAAGAAAGAAATGGTTTGAAATGATCCAACCATTATGAGTCACTTCAGATTCTGCCTAACCCAACTAATTAAAACGTCTAAAACAAGCAACCTCTGAAATAATTTCAACTACGAATCAGATATGTGACTTAATTATGAGTGAGTCTTGAAAAAATTTAAAACTTTAATTTAGACCAAAAGGATTAAAGTAAAAATAATTTTAACAATAAAAATATGAAAATAACTTTTATTTGTTAATTTTGTCTGAAATGCATAATCATTATTTATTAATTTTTTTATTTAACTTATTAATTTATTATTATGAGTTATAAATTACATGATTTGACCTGTCATAAACTATAATATCAGTTGTTAATTTGTTAACTTTACTTATTAATTTATAAATATTAATTGTGAGTTACAAGATCTATTAGTAATTCACAATTAATATTAATAAATTAATAAATAAAATTAATAAATTAACATCCAATGTTACTGCTTATCTTACAAACCGACATAATCTATAACTCATATTAGTAAATTAAATAATAAAATAAAAAAATTAATAATTAATTATTTTATATGTAGCAAAAGATTAATAAATAAAAAATACTTTAATTTTTTTTTTTTGATGATTGAAATCATTTCCATTTCCTTCCTCATAAATTGAAGTGAAATTTTAATTTTTTTTTGAGACCTATTAATCATTAAATGATATCTTTGGTACTTAGTTGAAATTCTCTCCAAACTGAACCACGTTTACAGATCACTGTCCAATCAATAGGATGAATGAGGCGGGAGGGCAAGCAATGGGAGGTTGGAGGTTGGAGGTTGTGAAGTCCACGTGTGCGGTCTGTGAAGCCCATGAATCACTGTCCACTACTCGATCCCTCTGCATGCCACGTGGCTCTTTTTACCAACACCAGTCGCCAGCTCTTTCCTTATCAATGTCAATACCACGTTACATGCCACCCCACTCCTCATACACTGTCTAAAAGTCCAAGATTCTCACCATTCACGGGTAGCCAAATCTAACTTGACAAGGATATACACTCAGTTGATTAAGGGAACTAGTGCCCGTAATCATTAATATAATAAGTTTAACCTTAAATATTCATACATAGCGACACATTAAATCTAACAAAAATAACCAATCCTTTATAAACGTGGTGTAGAAAGTTGAATTTTTATTGCAACACGCATCATTGCAATTAATGAAACGATAGATGCACACAATTAAAATAAAAAAAATAGCATGGTCATATAACGTGGCAAGTCTGCAAGTCTTCTCAAATGTTATCTCAGTTAAAACTATTCCCGAATGTAATCTTATAATCTTATACCATACAATATACATCAACTACGTTAAAAAACCATATGATGTTTGCTATGACTGTTAGGATGTTATTAAGAGCTTTCTTAAAATCCGAGATCTTTACCCGATAAAGATTTCTTTTTCTGGGTTATATATATATATATAGAACGGGCTCTCAATCATAGCTTGTTCTTTTATGAAAATCTTTTAAAATGTATGGATTCATCTTGATTAATATTTTGAGATTGATATGAAACATTATAATATATATTTTTAATTCTAAATTAGAAATTTGATCTTTAACTTATAAAATAGAAAATTCATAAAATTATTGTCACTTAACTAATTTTTATAATTTTTTATGTGTATAATATTTTTTGTCATTTAAAATGAAAAGGATCAAGAATTAATAAAATAAAGTTGAGAGATGTTTGATTTAATTGGTTGAGAGAGTTGAATTAATTTATTTTAAGATCTCAAGTTCGTGTTTACATTAACAAAAACAAATAACTCCCAAATGTTTTAAAATATCGAGCGATGAAATGGAAAAAATAATTAACAAAATAAATCTCTTAAATTTAATTTTCACACGAAAAATATTTGGAACTAAATTTGAGTGATGTGGCATCAAAATTGCGCCTTGACAAAAACAACACTTGGATTACTTCTACAGTCTACCAAAGCCGCTTTCTTATAAACACAGCAAATACAGTTCTTATCAAAACAAGTGGAATACGGCTCCATCCATTGGTTATTATTTATTTTATTTTTAAATTCAGACATCCATGGATGGCCTACTTTGCACGAGATTCTCTTGCCCGCATTTATCAAAATTAATTAAAATTAAAACGACCAACTAAAATTAGAGAAAAAGGTACACGGTACATCGTGGAATCCTAAAACTGGAAAACATGCGATTGACTTCTCCTGTCCTCGTAAAACGTCACTGTTCAATTAAACTGGGCGAAATTAGGACTGTTTACAGGATTTTGTTGGGACAATGACAATTGGGTTTTAAAAGTTTTTGATAATTTTTTTTCAAAATAAAAATATTAATATAGATAATTGTAAATTCAAAAATTTCAATTGTAAGTATGCATTTAAATATCAAGCATGATTCTTATACTATAATATGCATTTTTATTTATAACTGTTAGAATAAATATTTAAATTTTTTAAAATTTTTTTATTAATAATATAAATATTATTAATTCAATATTTTAGGATTTAATTTTTATTTTTTTAATGCTAGGTTATGGAAAAACAAACCATGTCCTGATGTAACAAGTCATAAGGTTTTGGCACCCAAGCAGATCATTAAAGATTATTATATATAAATTTTTTTAAAAGGCTTGATAAGTAAACATGTCAGTACATCTTTTTTTTTTCAAAAAAAATGATTAAAAATAATTCTCTAATCTTTTATTACAATATCCTTGACACTCTTTATAGTTTTAAAAAGTAGACGGTGTTTGAATTTAGAGTTAAAAATATAGACAAACCCGACCTTTAAGGGCATGAGTTTTAAAGTTTAATTTTTTATTCTCAACTCCATTTCTAAAGCCTAGCCTTATGTGAAGGATTTAGGGTCGGGCCCGCAAGCCCTTTAAAAAAAATAAAATAAAATAAAATATTATAAATTAATTAAAAATTAAAAAAATCAAAATTTTTATAATTTTTTAGAAATTAAACAATGCACATATAGAAGTCTAGTAATAAAATTTAAATCTTGATAAAAAATAATTCATTTTTTATAAATACACAAATATAGTAATTATAGAAAAATGAAAAATATCAAATTTTTTATACTATACATTGATATTTATTAAATTATATTAAATTAATTTTAGAATAAATTAAAATTAATAATAATATAATGCATGTAAGTCAGGTGAGCATATCATTGGATTTAAACTTGTGTTCCATCAAAAAATAATAATAATAATATAACAGGGTTTGAAGGGTTACCCGAACTGAGTCTTCTTTTATAGGGTTTATCAGGATTAAGCCCTCAAATCCGATTACTTTTAAAAAAATTTATTTTTAAAATTTAAATTTTTATTTAAATAGAATCTCTGAGTTCAACCTTTATTTTCGGCTTGATGAGGTTTGAGCGACAGTGCTCCTATTTATAAAATTAGAATAAATGTTGATTTTGTTAAATTTAGCATTCAAACAGACTGAAAGGAAAGATCTTCCAATATACTTGATGGTTCTGCAGCAATGAAGAATGATGAAGGCAAAAGAAAAATAAAAAAAGAAGAAGAAAGATGTTGACTGTTTACAGGATTTAATGATTTATGCTCAGAGCATCTCACGAGTTTCAGGACTAAAAAAAATTAAAAAGAAAAAAAAAAGCATGTCGCCAGATCTTCAGACTTTACCCCTAAAGTTTAATAAAAATAATAAAAAAATTGGTACCATTAATTTTTTCATTAAGATGTGTGGCATTGAGTTTAAGGCGTCACATGTTTTCGTTGATCAAGTATTAATTGGTAAAAAAGTATATCAAATCGGGCTAGTGATAAATGAATAATATTATTGCCATGAATTTTTGACATCACACGTTAGTGAAAAAAAAAAAAAATTATTAGCCTACATTGATGGTTAGTGTCAAAGCATAATGTACATGTTATGATTAAAAGAATAGAAAGAAATCCCCACATTTAGTGATCTTAGTAAGTTCCTGAGAATTTAGTTAGGAGGTCCCAAATGCGAGATTCATCCCACACTAATTATTTACAACAATGTTATCACATGTTACAATGTTGATCCCAAATATGAGGCGACATGTTTCTGAAACAAAGAGATGACATTTTATCTGCATTATTGAATTTTAAGATGCCATTTATTCATCCATAAATATTTTAAAAGAAAAAAATGCATTTTTTATTTTAACTTAAAAAAAATTGATATGAAGTTAACAATCAACGCTAATGATCTTTAGTTAAACGATAATATTATATGGATTTTAATACTGGACGAAACGAAACTACATCACTCTAATAAAATACGAGTAGAGTACAAAAATCGTAAGAGGGGTGCGCAAGTAATTTGATGTAAAAATATCATCGAAGCAGAAAAGTAGCTGACTGTAGTAGTTAAGCAGAAGAAGCAGCCATACACAACCCTCTCTGGCTCTTCCTTTCTCAGCTTAGCTTACACTATCACGTGGCTTTCCATACTTCTTCACCCACCTTCACGCATGACGCACCTCCGTCTCCTCATTTAATGCCCAATCCTATCCCTTCCTCATTTCTATCCCACCCCACCTCTCTAGATACCTCCACCACCCCTCTACACCGGCGATGGCCGGGACCAACGCCACCGCCTTATCTCACCTTCCCGATGAGATCCTCGCCAACGTATTTGCTGCCGTCTCCGACACTCGCACCCGCAACGCCCTCTCCCTCGTCTGCCAGAGCTTCCGCCGTCTCGAGAGGAAGACCCGCACCTCCCTCACGCTCCGAGGCAACGCGCGTGACCTCCACCTCATCCCTGACTGTTTCAGCTACGTCACCGACCTCGACCTCTCTCTCCTCTCTCCTTGGGGCCACTGCCTCCTCGCCCACCGCCTGCGCGACGCTTTCCCTCGCGTTACTTCGCTCACCGTCTACGTCCGCTCTTCCGCCACGCTCCAGCTTCTGCTTCTCGATCCGTGGCCAGAATTGCGCCACGTCAAGCTCGTCCGTTGGCATCAAAGGCCAGCGTCGACGCCCGGGTCCGATTTCGCCGTATTGTTCGAGAAATGCAAATCACTGTGGTCTTTGGACCTGTCCAGCTTCTACCACTGGACCGAGGATCTCCCTCCTGTTCTGACGGCTAATCCGGTTACGGCTGCCTCGCTAAAGGGGCTGAACCTGCTGACGACGTCGTTTACTGATGGATACAGGTCTTATGAAATCCAGTCCGTCACTGCGGTTTGCCCTAACCTTGAGCACCTTCTGGTGGCTTGTGCCTTCGATCCAAGGTATCTTGGGTATGTTGGAGATGAGACTCTGTTAGCAATAGCTTCCAATTGCTCTAAGCTATCGCTTCTTCATCTTGCTGATACATCTTCATTGGCTAACCGGAGGGGTGATCCTCTCGACGAGGGGTATACTGCAGAGGATGCTAGGATTAGCCGTACAACACTAATTGAGTTGTTTTCTGGGCTCCCTTTGCTTGAAGAGCTGGTGCTAGATATTTGTAAGAATGTGAGAGACAGCAGCTTTGCCTTGGAAGTGCTGAATTCCAAATGCCCCAGGTTGAAGGTACTCAAGTTAGGCCAATTTCACGGGATTTGCTTAGCCATTGGGTCACAGCTCGATGGGATTGCCCTCTGCCAAGGACTTGAATCTTTGTCGATTAAGAATTGCGCAGACTTGACGGACATGGGTTTGATAGAGATTGCCAGGGGTTGCTCAAGATTGGTCAAGTTTGAAGTACAGGGATGCAAGCATATAACGGAAAAAGGGCTGAGGACGATGGCTTGCCTACTTCGCAAGACTCTGATCGATGTTAAGATTTCTTGCTGCTTGAATCTTGATACTGCTGCGTCTCTGAGAGCTTTGGAGCCAATTCGTGATCGGATCGAGCGGCTTCATGTGGATTGTGTGTGGAATGACTTGAAAGAAACTGATAGTCTGGGAAAAACCAACCTTAATTTCGGCCTTAACGGCTTTGATGAACCGTGTTCTTCAACCACTAAGGCTGCTGAAGAATTTGTGGATTATTTTGGGAGTAGTGCAGATATAGAAACAAGCAAGAGGAAGAGGCAGAGATGCAATTACTTAATGGAGGCCAATTGGAGCAACGGTAATGGTTATTGGTGCAACAGCTGGGACAGGTTGAAATACCTTTCCCTTTGGATAGGAGTTGGGGAGCTACTGACTCCATTGCCAGCGGCAGGGCTGGAAGATTGCCCCAACTTGGAAGAGATTCGCATTAGGGTTGAAGGAGATTGCCGAGACCGGCCAAAACTGTCTGAGCATGAATTCGGGCTGAGCATTCTCACATGCTATCCTCAGCTCATAAAGATGCAGTTAGATTGTGGGGAGACAAGGGGTTATGCTCTCACGGCACCTTCTGGGCAGGTGGATTTGAGCCTGTGGGAGAGGTTCTTCCTCAATGGTATTGGCACCTTGACTCTTCAGGAACTTGATTACTGGCCGCCACAAGATGAAGATGTGAACCAAAGGAGCCTATCTCTTCCAGCTGCTGGCTTGCTCCGAGAATGTGACACTCTAAGGAAACTCTTCATTCATGGAACAACCCATGAACATTTCATGAATTTCTTCCTCAAGATACGCAACCTGAGGGATGTGCAGCTGAGGGAGGATTATTATCCAGCACCAGAGAATGACATGAGTACAGAGATGAGAGTGGCTTCATGCAGCCGCTTTGAAGATGCTTTAAATAGTCGTCCATTCTATGATTGACCCACGAAACGCTTGGAAGCAGAGAGAGGGAAGAAGAGATTCTGGCCAAGGTTGTTTGTGTAATGTGCAGTTCATCATAAATATCTTTTTCCTTACAATTTTATCAGTAGCAATGCAAGGTTCTGGCCCAATTGAGTCATGAATATATCCAATCCATACAAATACTAGAAGTAGGTACGTTCTTTATGCACAGGAAATGATGCAGGGAAAAGATACAAAATTCAACTTTGCTTTGAAATACTTTCATTGCTCAAAAAGGAGATATGTTTGCACGGGAGAGTGATGAAAATTGTAACGATAACGTTTTCACAAGTTTGTGAAAAAGAACAAAAATCACGACTACAACGTAAGCCGGGAGGAACATGTTGCAACAACTCTTACCCAAAAAAGTTAACTATGTACAAGAGGTTCCCTCAGATTGCCTCAGCACATAGAGTACTCGCAATCAAGCAAGCGAGAAAGGATCTCCTCACAACTTGGCCGTTCATTTGGTTCTGCCCAACAATCTGCACAAGTACCACCCTCGATCAAAGGACAAGAAAGGGTAAAACATTTGGATAAATTTAGCTTTCCGCATATTATTTTTATCATTTGCCAATCATCATCCATAAGATAACACAAATAAATGACACTACTCTTTACAACAATTACTTGATGTGACCTGGAATATCAGAACAAAGTTTAAAATTCACATCATACTATACACAAGTCAAATCACATTTGCTACACATAATGCATGAAAAATCACATAATTCACTGTTATGAAACGTACCAATTATTATTTCTTTTTAATATATGGTATATATATAGTTTTTCTAATAAAAAAAATTGAAAGTCATCATAGTACAAAAGCTGGACTGGCTTGGCCGGTTTGAGTAAAAACTAGGACCGATTTTGCATAGTAATTTTTTGGGGGGTAAACTACATAGTAAATTTTTTAAAATTTAAATGACAGGGAGCATCTTACGATGACCTAAAAGAGACGGGAGTTGACTGTGGTTCTTTTAAGAAGAGATATTGCAACTGCTGATAGTAAGTGAATATTTTCTATACAAAAACATTTTATGATTGGATTTTGAAAGAATTCACTTTCACAAGTTATGTTTACACACAGACCTGCGATAAGCTTGCCTAACGGGCCTTCAGGAATCTCCAGCCTAGATCCCTCGTTGGCAACAGCATAAACCACCTAATTGACACAGAGATTGTAGGATCCAAAGAGTCAATTTTTTTAAAAAAATCAGAATGAAGCAAAAGACAATAATAGAGAGGCCAACATGAAAATGAGATCAATAAAACATACCCTCTCTGGTGGTATGCCCTCCCATGGCCTGTTCAAAGTACAAAGCTCCCACATCAACACCCCTAGGCTAAATATATCGCATTTTTCATTGAATGGTTCATTCCGAATAAGTTCAGGGGCCATCCATTCTGGAGTTCCAGCCGATGAAGTGTCTTTGATGGCAGACTCTGTCATGATCCTTGAAAGACCAAAATCACAGATCTTCACAGTCCAATGCTTATTCACAAGACAATTTGCACTTTTCAGGTCACGGTGAACTATCTTCATTCGGTGTATGCACATCAGCCCCCTACAACACCACCATGGGTGCTCTTTTTATAGTCTTCCAACAAATATGCATGCAAACTGATTTTAAGAGAACAAATAATAGTCTATCTGGCACTGAAATGCATTGAAATATAACCATTTTCATCAACAAAAAACATGGTATGACTGAAATACATTGAAATTGACCATTTCGAGCATGTTTGGTACGTGAAACCAAACAGGTAATTTGTACAGTGTACAGTGTGATGGAGTTGTCCAATAATTAAGTGAAGAAGCTCAGAATTTCTTATGAGTTGTCAAGTCCATTTATCTTCTATTGATGGGGGAAATGCTTGAAAACCGAACCTATTTGCATGTTATATAGATAATCTGTAATCCTTCTCAGCATTTAAAAATCGGTACAAGAAATGAGTTCATCACCATTGCCTCCATCATCCCAACAGAAATGGTTGTGGAATATAGAATTTAAAAACTGTTAAGCATGTAAAGTTGTGGCGAGGATATTATTTTGGAAGGAAATAAGAGAAATAATCCACACCTGCATATATCTCGCAACATCTTCAGTCTTCTCCGCCAGCTAAGCTTCTTCTTCTGGCCGCTCAAGTGGATCAAGTAATACAGTGATCCCATTTCCATGTACTCAGTAACCATTGACAAGCGTGGAGGCCTTGTGCACGCCCCAAGAAATAAAATTACTGCATAAAATATCATTTCCTGATCAAGAGCAGCTTAAATCAAATGAGACGTGCAACAAACGCCTGGAAATAAGAACTCAGTTGCTTTTGCATTAGTGATCATAATATCTAGAAGGCAAGATGAAAGTTTATAGAATGAAAGACCAAAATTAATAGCTTGTGAGGATGAAAGTGAATACCATTTGGATGTCGGAGCCGGCTGGAAAAAAACACAAGAGCATGGAGGTCAGGAACTGTTGGATATAACAGAAAAAAGCTGACAAAAAGTATAACAAATAGATACCTGAGAATTGATATCTCATTGCAGAAATCTTCCATGTTTTCAGCAGTTAAATCTTGCTCCAGAAAAACCTTGATTGCAACATCTGTGCCATTCCAAACGCCACGGAATACTTCTCCAAAAAAGCCTGAAAAAGATTGCAGCAATGATCAGCAAAGCCCTTAAAATCAGTTTCGCATGAAGTTATTCTTTCCTTCTCAATTTCAGTTTCTAATTTAGGGGATTCTTTGCTTTTCTGAGTTACGTCAACAACTCCACCCCAAATTAAAAAAAAATCCGCATGCTTCAAAATCATGACAACATTTTGACCATTTATTATAATCAGCATTCAACAGATAAGAGTTCAAGTGATGTAAGCTAGTCCATTTCACTTCAAGTCTAAAGCTTCCAGCCAGTGTTGCCTTGCATTCTCATTTTTTTTAATTTCTCCTTCCTTTCTTCCAGGTTATATTAAAAAAAAAAAAATTGATTACGAAAAGAGAAAGGGAAAAATAACAGATTCTTAAAAAAAAAAAAAAATCATCCAGGGTGAGTGATCAAAATTCAAATGAATAAAACTAATAATTCCAGGTACAAGAACCAGAAGAATACAAGGGCTGAACCCTTTTCATTTGCAGAAAGCTTGAATAGATTTCAGTAGAAGAAAAAAATCACAACAAAACCTGAGGTTTAGTGTCATTTGAGTTACTGAATGGGGAAAAAGAAAAGAAAAGAAAGACTTCAACCTTTCGACAATAAATCTCGTGAATAAATGAACTACGCAAGGAAAACAAGCAACTTGATATATGCCCGATAGCTTAATGCCATGGACCTTGCTTTGCTGTGTTTGTTTTCTTTCACGACTTGTTTCTTGCCTTTCTCATTCCAAAAACGGTTTTTTTTTTTTTTTGGTTTTTTTTGGGGGAGGGGGGAGGCGGAGCAACAACTGATCTGTCGCAAGCCAACCCAAATCAGAAATGCAGAAATCCAGCCCCATTCACAATCACAACTATTGACCTAAACCCAATTTACACACCAACGATATAAATCATAATGAATTGCACAGTGCAAATCATAGATCATGCAATGCCGATAATTGTTTCAAGTAATGCAATACTTACCGATCCCAACACGTGTTCCAACAGTTATTTCTGATAAGTCAATATTCCATTCTTCATATGGTAAGAGGGGTTTATTATTAAACATTGAAGATTCAAGGACTTTATTCCATGTTGACTGCAGTTCGTTCACGCCATATCTTGATAGTCCACTTCTCTCAGATGTCTGACCCCCATAACCATGCGGTGAAGAGGGTAATGACATTGCTTTTTGGGAATTTACTTCATCAGGTGGAAGAGAATTCAAAGTAGCTCTCTCATGACCATCTCGTTGGAAATTTGACATCTGTTAAATTGCATGGAATCAGATAAACTTGGAAGATATTTGTGCTAAAACTAAATAATAAAGCTTGGTACCATAATCATTAAAAATAATTTTTTAATAATAAAGACACTGTAATCATTAAAAAAATCTTCAATGATCAAACACAATAAATGCAGATAGCAATTATCAGATTCTCATCCTGGTTTATCATTCATTCAACACCAAAATTGACCGTGTTTGGGTACAGTACCATCAATTACATTTACCCTTTTTTTTTCCCATATACAGGGATTTAACCTCAGAATACGGTCAAAACAATATATTACCAGCAACAGAACTAGTAAAAATATGACGGAACCAAAGGTACAGAAAGAAGTAAAACATGTGGAAACACAAGATTATCATTTGCCAACCATGAGAGCTCCTCTAAAGTAGTTTGCAAGACAACAAATTAATTTATTTAAAAGAAGAAAAAGGGGGGGGGGGGGCTAGATCAGTGGACAATAGCATCATTTAACAAATGAAGGCCATGGTCATCTATGATTTTGGAGAAATAATTTAGTAAAATGGGATTGCATAAGATACAATTTTCGTCATACGCTGAAAGATAGACAGAAAGGTTAGATAGAACAGTTCACAAAATAATGCAGACATACATTTTTCTGAAGGTCTCCGATGCTATTTGCATCGTTTGCAGAATCAGAGAATGAGCTATTATCTCCTCGTTCTCTCAGAAGACGATTTTGCTTCAGCGTTTCATTCATCGCACGTACAGCCCTGGATGTATTATAGCCACTTTATATCAGAAAACAGATGATAATACATAAGTTAGTCAAATAAAGATCACCTAAAGATTAAGCACTTGATGAAAGTATAGGTAGCAATATGCATACTTCCTTTTAGTTATTTAGGAACAAGTTGAAATAGTCAATCACCATCTCACAACACTCCATTAAATTAATTCACTAACAATTAGAGTCAGAATACAATTTCATGGCAGCAGGCCAAATAGGGGAAATAATTTCTCAACTACATGGCACCTATAATTTGTGGTAAACAGAACCAGGTAAAAGCAGTCAAGGGATGATCAATGTCATTGTCCCATATACTAAACAAAATACAGTTTGCCAATCTTCAAGGAAATAATGAATACAGATAATGGCAACCTAAACCATTAACTTCAACAGATTCTGTGGCAAACCCCCAAGACAAAGGTCATCTTAGAAAAATATAAATAAAATGAGAGGGGGAGAAAACAGAAAGACTGAACCCTATTAAGTCTAAAATAGAAAATAACAAGTAAAGTTTTTCATACATAAAACCTAAACAACTAGACATGCTACATTCTTAGACAGAATCCAGTGAAACTATCATCACTCATATCCAAGGAACCAACGTGGGCAGGCATGTATCCAAAAATCACAATGAAGCAAGCACAATATAGGAAGTACAATGGAAACATGATCAACCTTACGATATCATCACCAATCTCAGGTGTCATGCTGACACTTCTTCTTCTAATCCTACGAGCTTCTGATGAAGACGCACCATCTGACCTATAGTATAAGGATAATTCAACTTTTAATTCATGCATATATACCTTGGTAGAGAACTATAAAGAACATATGCCTCCAAAGTAAAGACAAACGACCATGAGTGATGATAGTTAGGAAAGAATATTCTTCCCAGTCCTTTGTCCACACCACCAGGAGTGATGATGATTAGGTTATGTTCCTTTTTTTCTTATTTCACTTGTCATTCGGTTGGCAGCTCTCTGGAGACAAATTCATTGCTTTCATCAAAACTATAACTGACACCAACATGCAAATCTTGAAGATTAATGCTACAACCTTGTACAAAGCTTTAAGATAAAGTTTTGCAGAATTATGTGGTATTTAGTGACAATGTGAATTCATGACACAGACAGAAGAGTAGATTCTACCTACAGAAAATCATGTTTGATAAGATTGAATACAGTTAAGCAAGTGTAAGGGGCTTTATTTAAGGATAATATATAAATGTATAGTCTAGTAACAGGTAAAATAATATAACTATTTCAGCTAATAGGAAAGAAAGGAATTACATATTTTTCTTGACAAAGTTTCAAGTACTAAATACTCTGCAATTTATTTTACAATTTATAAACCATACATGTCAGAAATCAACTATAGTTCAATAAATGTTTAATAAATCAAACCAAAAAAAAAAAAAATCAATGACAAGGCAACCAAACGTTGGGTAGAAGAGAAATTAAAAATTTAGTAGACAACAATTCTCATTCAAACCACAGGGAGAACCCAAATATTTAGTTAAAAATAAAGCAGCTAGACAATACAGGAGACTCTAAACATATATGACCACATAAATTTATATCGGAATATAAGCAAATGTTAAGGGACCGTAAAGGCAGGAACCTTGATGCAGCCTCCTCATCAGCAAAGTCTCTGAATACTTTCCTATCACCACTAAGCATGGACCGTCCACGTCCTTTAAATGATGGATGCTCTGGACTGCAAAACATCATTTAAAACAAAAAGAAAAATTATAATAATATAGGAAGTTGCATCAAAATCCAAAACATGATATGATATAATCAGACCAACGTAAAAAAGTTGCAGTGACCCATTCTAGCATGATAGCATCAAATTAGCTCACAGCATGCTACATTTACAGCCAATGGAAAAGCTCCCATCTTCACAAGTGATGGAATGCATTCTGGGAATTTAAGTCCAAGCACAAACACAATGTACACATCACACGCATGCACGCCAATGTAAGATTTACACTCACATCATGAACATTTATAAGAACTGATTTTTATCGATCCACCTAAAAGTTATTTGATATAATTGGGAGTTATAACAACAGGAATTATTTAATACTACTATTTGATGATATGAAGTCATTCCAGACCCAAGAAGAAACCCATAGAGCCAAGTAAAAGAAATTAAAGGAATAATGAATAATCTAACAAACTGGCTCAGAGATTCTAACACAACGACCAGCAAAGCAACAGCATCAGATGTCATATACAAAATCAACATCTGCATGCTCATGATAACAAGAAAACAGGAGGAATTGCAACTAACCTGGAACTTGCTGTCCTTTGTTCAGCAATGACCTTTCTTCGACTACTGCGTCGACCAAATGCAATTGCAATATTGGGTTCACTATGAGACAAACTGAGGGAATTGGCAAAAGAAATTCAACAAGAAACCATTGGCAGTTTATAATTTGAGATAAAAATGTTTCACCAACTATTTAACAGATTGAACCTGATGACATAACAATTTAAAACTGAAATTAAAAAAGGAAAAAAGGGGAAAAGAAAGGTGGGGAAACAACCGCTTCAAGTGAAAAGGAGATGGTGAAAAAAGGCTGGAAATAAAGTTCTGGGTGTAGCAACGTAAATCACTACCTCAATTTCCTATCCAGACTGGTGTTTGCTCGTAACATCAAATTTCGCAAAGAAAGGCCTGATACATTTGAAGGAGTATCAAATCTCCTCTGGAATGGGAGGTTCTCCTCCTTTTCAGCGCTGTAATAGAAGACCATGAAGATAAATGCCAGCCCACTTGACAACACTCAGAATTAGCATGAACAGATTCACGTAGATGCCAGAATATCACAATCGACTTATTCTTAAAAAGGTGGGCATTCAATTTAGGACCAATGGTAGTGAGAGACTAACTTGACTAAATTAAGTCAATGCATAACCAGAGATTGAAATAAAAAGTATGAAAGCAAAAACTTAAGTGCAGCCATTACACCTGTCAGGATCCACTTTCTCTGAAACCCCATATAAAGGACTGTTCGGTTCTAGTGGTGAATCACAGGAATCATTTTCTGCAGAATCACTCTCTCCTGCTGCAGAAATATGTGTCATGAAAATTGCCTTGTTTGATCGAGGTAATAATTGACCAGGGCATCTCATGAGATCAACGAGCAGTTCCACAGAATTTAGTACAACAATAACTGACATATGCTTGTATGAGTCCACACATTCAACAACCCCATCGTTTGGCAAACCCTGTCAATGAAAATGATAAAACAAGTTGAATCGTCCAAAAAGTAGATATCGTGATTAAAATGGGATGTTTATTATGACCTCTTATATTAGTTGTGAGTATAAATATGATAGTGAGTATTAAGCATACGAGCAGAAATTAGTGCTTACCACCATGAGCCTACTTTCAAGACCTACGGTATCTGCTAACACTTTAAATAAGATTGCTCGAGGACAGCATGAGCCATTCTTTATTTGTCCGAGTATCTGGGCACCTCGATTCTCAAACATGTGGGAGGTTTCCTCTACTACAGCTTTTGCTGGACTTTCCACATTTGATCGCTTATAAAAATCAGAAACCTGTACAGACAAAGTGATCAACATGGACATGAAACACCCTGGCTAGAAAATTCATTAAAAGATGAATATAGGCAATGAGATGAAAATATCACACATGATGGTTCCTAAATCCTGTAATGTCCACCAACATTTTAGTAATAATGATGAAATGATTGTGTTAGGAAAAAAAAGCCAGCTCACTGAAGTCAGACAGCAAAAACTGAGCAATGCAGATAACTAAAATAAGCAAACTTCAAGAAAACACTTAGCATCATGTAGGTTTTAGGAGTTCGCTATCAGATTCTCTAATAAAGACATGGCATGTGGACTTTTTTCCTTTTTTAAAGCTTAGAACCACATCAATGGATTTACCAAAAAAGTTCCTCCACATGCTAAATTTTTATAAGAGAACCTGATAGCAAACAACCTTGCTTAGGTCTGGTCTGTAAATCTAACACATTATTGGAGACAAATAAGATTGGATGAACTTATAAAATACACTTCAATACAATTTCTATGAAGGGATAAAAGCTTTTAGCAAAATGGTAATAGGACCACAGGCATATATAAGCTGTCCTTAAGACTGAGAACAGAAGCTACACAATAAAATCCAGTAACAATACATACTAGTCCAGCTATCTTTTTTATTATCGCAGCTGGATTTGAGTTCAATCCTTTAGCTAGGGCCACGATCAATTGCTTCAACATAGATAATTTTTTATCTTTCTCTGCGTCTACCAAAATGACATCAGCCTTTAGACCCTCTCCACCCAAAGCATGAATCTCATCCATGGTAGGAATATTATCAAAAATTTCCTTGAGCCTTTTATCCTGCACATTATCAGACTAAACTATTATTACATGACAGAAAAGTTAAAGTAAACACCATTTTGCTTACGCACCAAATACAAGGATACGACCAACAAACTCAAATAATGATAAGTGATTAAGAAGTTATTGAACAGCATATCACAACCAAAATCAAGTAAAAGCTACAAGCAGAGATAGGTAACTGAAGAACCTAAAGTCCTAAACTAAATATACTAAACAGAGAAGGTTGAAATACGATAACCTTCTCACATTCAAACAAACAAGTCACCGAATATTACACTTTGCATGAAATATATGTATGCAAAATTTAACCAATATGAATTCCCAATCTCACTTAGTTTTCCTCTCTTCATGCAAAATCAAATAATCCTTTCTTGAGCAATTAATGACGCCTGTAGCATGCAAACTACTAAAATAAGTCAGAGACAGATAAGGTATTGCCTATGAAACCTTTCAAAGTAAAAGGATGTTTAAGTTAAACACCAAAACTTTAGCTCTTTCATGCACAGTCGCCACTCCAGGAGCATCTCAGAGATAGTTTTTCTTTTTTCCCAGTGAAAGAGATATTAGTATTTTACAGCAACAGACGACAAGATTGTCATAAAGATAATATCCAAGACAAAGGACCATAAGTTTCTCCTTTGACCATTATCCGTGACATGATAAACCCACAACATTCACTTATTGAAGATAGTGAAGGAACCAAAGCATTTTATGCCAGGGCTTTGCACTTTAAATTTGTTTCCCATTTGAATTCACCAGAATCCATGTTAGTTGTAGCCCTAGCCCTCATCTCATCTTTGCCATTTAGATACCATGCTTGACAGCAGATAGCATCTACCACAAAATCTACTAGAACTGTATATTATATCATGAAAGCATTAAAAAAAAAAAATACAGCAAAAGATCCTTAAACTTACATAATCAGACATCATGTACATGGAAGATTCACTACAAAGACAGATCTTGAATTCCATTTTTGACAAAAGATACACTAAAGGAGAACAAGCAGAAGATTGGATATTAGGATACACAAAGGAGAAATTCAGATACAAAGAAATGCAAATCATGCCTAAATAAACATGGGATCTTTTCCTACTCATCCCTTGTAACAATACTAAAAAAGAAAGTACCCTGCTAGCATGTGTATTAAGAATTTTAAAACATGAACCATCAAAATGCTTTATGCAAGAAATTTATTAGATGTGAGATTGAAAACTTAAAGAAGCTAAGAAAGCAAAGAAAATAAAAACTAACAATAGGAGTTCTCAAGACAGTACTTTCGAAATAAATTTCATCAAAACCAGGATGCAGATTGTGAAACAAAAGAAAAGGTTATCAAGTGCAAAACTATATTGCACGGGAAATGCTGGCAAAAAAGCAACCAAATATCTGCACCAAGAAGAAAAGGTATGAATAGATACTCACGGAAATGACCGAATAAAAACCATTTGGTATTGGTTCTGCAAGCATTCCAGTGCGCCAGAAGATTTGTGATGCTTTATAAGGTGACAAAACATCTTGCTCAAAATGTCTAGGTGATCCTTTATTATTTAAGCTCTCTTCTTGAGAACCCAGAGAAACAGATCCAAATTTTTCAACAAAGTCTGAGGGCCACCATGAAGAGTTTGATGGCCCTTGTTCTGCAGGCCCTGCATCATTTCGTCTCTCATCCATGTCCTTGTGTATTTGGAATGTAAAATCATTTCGTCACAATTCTTAACCCATAAGAGGCATCAACAAGCTAAAAGTAATTTGGTAGTTTCAGCCACTTGAGCTGGAGTCCATGTGACATGCATGAACCAAAGTACCAAACAAGATATACGACATCAATCTGAAAAACAACATCAGAATTTGAAAGGAAAGCAAATCTTAAAATATTATATACTACATGGAAGCAAAGCATTCAAATTGAGAGAAAATAAGATTGCCATAAAAAATAAAACATGAAAATTTGTTCAATGCCCTAGTTCCACCATTGTTTCAATATGCCACGTGAAGAAAACAGACATGACTTGTATTCTATCTCACACTTTCAAAGGAATATAGAAACTGTAAGGCTAATGACCATCGAGACGTTCTGTTGAGTATTGACCGTTTCCAACTCAAAGCACGTTCCCCTTAAAACACAGAGAAATCAGAAATCATTGTTCCTTACATCAAGGATGCAGCTACTGACCCAACTTTCTCATGAAAAATATCCAAAAGCCTAGCTTAAAGGGAGGAACTTGCTTTCAAAGCAAGGGTGTGAACATGGTCATACGACAAAATATTCAAATAATCAGCCCATTATTGTGACTAACAAAGATTTCACATCTTTGTATATATACCACACTTCCATACATGTGTTGTTTACAATTAATATAATTCCTAAATGGCTGCACATCCATATTAAATTTCATTTTTTTTTCCTGAGGTGAAAAATCTTTAACGTATTATATGACATTTTCTTTATTTAGAAAACAATCTTTTGGTGACAGAAAATAGTAATTCAATCACCTCATGCACAGCCAGCAACAATTTGTGTATGAAAAAGATTAAGGTATCCAAGTAAGGTGAGCTCCACTAAATCAAGGGGGGAAAGTTTACCTTAGATCCAACACACAAGTATATATAATACTATGCTATTAAGGCAAGTACTACTGTAGCAGTTCTAAAAATACTATTACTGAATTAATCACAAGGTTCTCAATACTTCCTGATTTGAAGTATCTTCTTGCTCCATGATCAATCATTTCCCCTCCTTTTTTTGCCTTTTTGGCTTCCTTTCATGGTTTCTTCATTTCTTTAAGATACAATATATAAAGTAACATTTGAAACAATTTAGTTACACTAATTCCTTTTATAGATTCGTCAAAAGCATTACTAATCCTACCTTGTTTCAAGTATCTTCATTTTTATTAGAATTGAAATGACCAACACCCTTAAATTTCCAACTAAACCAAACTATCCCAACTCAAGTCTATTTTCTTCTTGTTTTTTGATCAAAGTTTCTTTCACATTTTCTGCTTTTTCTTCCCTTTTAGGTTCCTTCACTCAATTTAGGTTCAAAATAACAGGGAATGTCAATGATTTCCATTTCCTTCATTTATCAATTTATTTCGTTCTTTTCTTAGATGCTGATCTCTCTAATAAGGACCATCACTTTTCCTCCTTCTCTTGGTTATTACACCAAGAAAGCAATGATTGAAATAGGAAAGGATTGCAAGACCGTCCATTGAGAAGGGACAAACCTAATTACTCCAGCAACAATAATACAACGCAGAAACCGCCTATTCTCGCATCCTGGATTGGTATGAAAATTCGTAGCACCAAAAATTTCAAAAGAAAAATCAGGGCCACTGTTAAAGAAACCATAAAAATCAACTGTATGCAGTAAAAGCTCGTAATTCTGACGTTCAGCCTCTGCAAGGATTCAGTTTTTAAAATTGAAACTCACAAAAGAAACAGATATCAAGTTCAACAGCATTAGAATCAAATTATTGCTGATGAGACGTGCTCACTCCCAAAGAAAGCCAATTCATAACAAAACTGAACTCCAGTGAGGCTAAATCGCCACATGAGTCCAAAAACAAAATTTATATTCCTCTGAAAAACCGTTAATTCCCCAATGCTAACAAAACCACCGGAAAACTCGCACCAGGAATCCAAAGTCATCAGAAAGACGAAAGAAACATAACTGAATTCAAATTGTCAACACAAAATGACAAAAAAAAAAAAGAAAGAAAGAAAGAAAAAAAGGCCCGGAAAACAATCATCAAGAACACACACGAAAGAAAAGATGAGTGATATACCTCCAGAAGATCCAAGCATTTGAGCATAAATCCCGTATCTGGTGCAAAAGCATTAGAATCTCAGTTCATCCACACGAAGGGCATCATCATCATTCATTCATTCATTCATTCCCCAGTTATTATAGAACTGAAGTAGTCAAGTCAGCGACAGGAATATGAATGGCGAGAGAGGGACACTG
Organism: Prosopis cineraria; assembly: GCF_029017545.1. Lineage (NCBI taxonomy): Eukaryota > Viridiplantae > Streptophyta > Magnoliopsida > Fabales > Fabaceae > Prosopis > Prosopis cineraria. The sequence continues at coordinate 6,846,389 of NW_026555337.1, forward strand.
TGTGTGATGGAAACGAGGAAATAAAAGAGAGGTTCGGGATTTGATTTTTGGGAGACGTATTTTTTTGATTGATCGAAGAAGAAAGCGATGGGCTTATATTTCAGGGAGTTGATGTGGAGTGAGGAAGGGAGGAGGTGAGAGAGGTGTGGTGGGTCACGTGCAGTGCAGGCCACCTCTCCCCCATGGCGGTATGTATATGTGTACGTTTGTATGTATTCGCAGTTTCACTCATTCACAAGTCACACCGCTTCGCTCGCTTGAAACAAGAAAATGCCCCTATTTATTGTACACAATGCAAATCCAAATTTATAAATGCTGAAATAAATTCTAATTGATTGTTTAACAGTTTGTTTGTTATGTTTATCCTTCGGAGACCATTTTTTTCAGCTGAGTTGGTCTACGTGCATTGTTCTGGATCGCATGAATGAATTGCAATGTTTATCAATTATAAAGGGTTATTTTCTTTGACATTAAAATTGATGATTGGTGGCAATGTTATTTTTTGAATGAAATAAATGTTTCCTTCATTTGTCGACTTTTGATGATTTTCATCTATTCAGAATACTATATTAAGAAATTAGTCATCATGATTTTAACAAATCGAGAGGTTAGATAGTCGAACATATTCATGCATGCATTGTCTATATCCATGAATTTCTTTTGTCTACGAGTTGATTGACTTTAAAACCACCCATGCATCATCATATATGATTTAATATTTTTATGAAAAATTGAGCTTTTAAAAACCAGCAATAGTATAATTCATGTTATAGACTGTATGTAATGTATAAAAAAAAATACGTATGACTCATAGATATTTCACTCCTAACAGTTATTATAACTCTTTGGAGAAAGTCTTAAAAAAATAATTAATGATATTTAAGTCATTCAAAAAAATGAGTTATAAGTATTGAGTCATACAATTATAAACATGAATTATAATTGTAAATTAAAAATAACATTGAGAATTTACATGCTTTATTTATAAATTGAAACATCTAAACTTGTAATTGTTTGAATTAATCTTGACAACTTAACTTTTAAAACATTTTATTGGGAAATCTGGAAAATTTTTTGCATGGACTACCTCATCCATTTTTTATCCAATAAAATTACATTAGTTCAATTAAATAAAAGCTTACTCCCTCCAATCTAAAATATAAACATTTATCTTTAATTAATCTTAGTTAAAAATATAAACAATCTAGTGTGTATGAAAATTTTTCATTTTACTCATTATATTTATTAACGTAAATATTTGTATAAATATATCTCCAACTTATCATATAGCGTGTTGGTAATTGTGTTAGAAGTAAAAAGAAAAAAGAATATATATTTTTGTGTGGATGCATGAGAATTTTATTAGCTAGGATGAATTTAGAGGGAAAAGCAGGAGTGCTTGCCCCGTCACAAGATTTTCCCAAAAGATACTTAGTTTTTTTACTTGTAAAAATGTTAAAATTAATTCTAGCCCCATACTATTATGTACTATTGCCTTTTGGCCCAATGCAATTGTTTCTGGTTCCATCCCTTTTTATTGGTATGTGAATTTATTTAAAAAAAATTATCTATATTTTGAACCGCAGGGAATATGCGTTGTTATTTTTAATAATTTTGTTTTTATAATAAAGTGTTTCTTTAATTTATTGTATTTTTGCCATCTATCATTATCAATATAATTAATTTATTTTTACAATTATTTGATATGGTATGTTTTTATTGAATAATATACAAATAATATGGTATACTGACTCCATCCAAAAATTTCGCTCATTTTCTATGCTTCAATTCTTTCTCTCTCTTTTGGTTTAATTACTATCCATCTTTAAAATTAGATATCATTAAATCACAGAGCATAGGCTTGACTAAAAAGAAGATTTAGCATTTTCATTATTATTTTCTCTCAATTTTCAAAAACTATACGTGAGTCAGACTTTTTTTATATACGTAAATATTTCCTTATTGGAAGTAGTGCCGTAAAATATTGGACACTTCCTGCAAGCCAATATTCATCCAAGATGTCGGACATTTTGCAGAAAATTAATAACATTAATTTTTTTCTCATTTTCATAAATTTCTCCAATAATTATATTGTAAAGAGTGATCATATTGAAAAAATAAAAGCACATCATATTTATCTTATTTATTGTAGGAAAAAAAAGGCTATATATTTATTTTATTTTTGAGAAATAAATTACCAAATATATAAGGAAGTTACAAACATTAATACAACTAAAGATAAATTTAAAAACCAAAGTGTATAATACTTTGATCATATTTATAAGTTATTTTTAACATATTTTACGTGTATCAAAAAAAAATCTTAAAAATTATTAACTCTGTCTTAAAATTTAATAAATTATTAACTTTGCTCCTATTAAATATACACATTTTAATAATATATTTTCTCTCTCTAACTTTTAATGGAAGATAAAAAAAATTTATGATAAAAATTTAATGACGTAACTTATAAATAAAATTAAAAAAAATTCCCTTATCTCTACTCTATAAATAAGATAAGAGGGAGTACCAATTAAAATTAACATAAATAGTGGGAGCTCTCATCTTTGAAAGAAGTAGTTGAGAGTTTAAACCCATCCTAAAGCGCATTAGAAAAATACATAATCTGAATCTGAAGTCCTAAAGCGTGCGAGATATCAATCAAATTGTGTTTTATTTTCGGCCAAAAAACTATGAACTTACTGTAGGTGGGCCACGCGGGTTAATTCAGTGTAGATCTTATTTATCTATGTATGTACATGTACGTTCGTCCCAAAAAAAAAAGCATGTACATGTATGTACATATATTACAATATTGATTGAATTTTTTTGCAACGTACGATATAAGAGATGAAAATCATTTTTCCTTTTCTTTAATAAAAAGTGAAATATGTATAATAAAATGTTTTAAAAAGTTAGATAATAATAATATTTAAGGAAGAAAGGGAAGCAATAAAAATATCTAATAAATATACAGAGCTATATTAAGAAATAGATTTCTCGTTGAAATGGTAGAGAATGTATGCTATGTTACGAGTCAAAACTTTTGACAAAAAACTCCCAACTTCATCCCTTAATTCAGTTTCAAACCAGAGAAAATGAATCCATTCAAATTAAAGGTCATTCAAATTTTAATTTCAATTTTGCAGCACTGATGAAACTAATAAAGCATGAATCTACACACAATAGAAAATCCCTGCAATTTCAAAAATAGAGATTTCTTGGGGAAAAAAATTCTTGAACTTTTGGCATTCCATCCGCTATGAAAGAGCGAGTACTAGGTCATTTTTCTGACAATCAATAGTATATTTACATCAAAGAAACTTAAAATTGATAAAGTAAGTAAAACAATAATCGCTACAGAAGACTTTTGTGGTTTTTTCTGTACTAAATCTAATTGGTACAGTACTGGTGGGGCCCATCTGGTCAATGGGCCCGGGCCAGTTCATCGTTCATACCCTCGATCGAGCTGCCATGCACGTGGGGAATTAATTAGGTCAAGTTGCTTTGCTTCTCATGTTTCCAATTCATCGATCATCCGTGGTTGTTTTATCTGGAAGATAAACTAATAAAAAATATAATTTTTTCGAGATCCAATCTTTCTTTATTACCAGTAAACAACTGGTGATCAACATATAAAAACCATGGTTGAATCTGATTTCTTTAATTATTAGGATTATTGTACGTATAAGAACAATTACATTATTTGAAGAAATTCCAATTCGAATATGCGTGTCTGGTGTGAATTAGCTTATGGCACCTAACCGGGATGGGATTTAGTATTTTTTTTTAATTTTTAATCAACTCTTTGTAATCACAAGATTGTGTATAATTTAATATGTTAATGATTTTATATTTTCAATAATATTATGTTTAATCATTGAACCACACAAAGAATGAATGATCAAAATTGTGATTAGATTGATTATAAACAAAATATTGCATTAATTTATCAAGGCACTAATTCAATTAGCAAAATTAATCTTATTTTCAATATTATATATCCAACTCTTCATTGTGAAAGTAATTGATTGTTAGTATTAGAGGTGAAGAAAGAAGTCACACTTTTAGAAAATAGAAAATGAATTAAAAATATATAAAGTTTATGGCGTGTCTAACTAAATGGCTTAATTATTTTGGTAAAATAAATTGCCCTTAACCATACTTAACATAAAGAATTTAATATGATATCATAAGCTATTTGAATGGGGAACAAAAAAATTGAGAAAAGGGAAAAAATTAAAAAAATAAAGATGAAAATACAAGAAATTAAATAGTATAAGAAGAAATTAATTAGACATAAGACTTATGAGAGTTAAAAACAAGTACAAGCTGAGGCACAAAAAAAAATGAAAAAACAAGAAGGAAAAAAAAGAAAAGTAATAAGAAAAATATTAGAGATAAAGAAAAAAGTCTCACATCCAAGAGATAGATTAAAAATATATAAAGTTTAGGATGTATTTGTTAACTTAAACTATTTTGATGAATTAAACTATCATTAAGCATACTTAATAATAATTAGATGATGAATAACATTTTTAAAATACAACTCCATCTCCCAGTAGTTTTCATTGTGGGGAAAATATCATTTTAATGATGGTGGAATCAATAAAAGATTTTGAGATGTCAACGGACTGCTTTGAAAATGATTTTAGCTAAAAAAGACTATAATGACCCTTGCCTTTTTTTTTTTTAACTTATCAACTAGCGAATATTTCATTATTAAATGCAAGTAGATACTTGTTAATTAATGAGTGCTTGCTTGTTAAAGCATAATCTACATATACTTGTTTCTTCCCATGTACAACTAAGTTTTTTTAAATTATTGAATTTATCAATTAGCGAATGGCTTATTGTTAAATATGAATGAGTATTTGTTAATTGATGAATGACTACTTATTGAAACATAATTTATAGTTGTCCCTTCTCACAACCAAATTTTTTTATATTATTAAATTTGTCAATTAACGAATGGCTTCTTATTGCAAATGAATATTTATTAATTAATGACTAGTTACTTATTGAAATATGATTTACAGTTATCCCTTCCTGTAATTAGATTATTGAACTTGTCAATCAACAAATATAATGAATGGATATTTGTTAGTTCATGAATCACTACTTGTCAATTAAAAAAAAAAAAAAGAAAGGCAAGGGTATTATACTTTTTTGCCATCGAAATCACTTTTAAAGCAATCTCCTAATCTTGTAATAATATTTTATAATTTTTTATCTTTAATTGATATTAAATACGTTTAGTGGTTATTGAATGATATTATTTCTTTATTGGGTTTTGTTTTTAAATTTTATAATTTATTTTTTAGCTTTCCTTCCCTTCTATCTGTTCTATTTAAAATAGTGTCCCTTTATTTTGAAAATTATTCAAAAAGAGACCACAAGTTGGCATTAGCAGCACTAATTTTGCCGAGGTCCAGTGCCCTAATTAATGATTGTCCGACGCCCTTCTCCCTCTCACTCCATCTCACGTGTTTTCATTTCAAGGAAGTGAGATTCATTTTTTTGTTTTTTCAAACCGGACTTTTTAATAAAAAAAATATAAATTTTTCCATTTTTCTTTTGATAGCAAGGGTGCAACCAAACTATGTTTGGTGTGGGTTATCACAATCAACTAAAAAAAAAAAAAAGTTCAATATCATGAGGTGGAGAAGTAAATGAATAACAAAACTAGGCCAGCGCCTCCAAGTGAGCTCAGAAAATTGATCTGCTGCTGCATTGCCCTCTTGATTAATGTCTTATAGAAACCTCCTAATATCTTTGCCAAGTCTGATGAATTTTCTCAATAAGGGTGAAATGTTGATGCAAAGGATTGCAAAATTCTCAAATTAGGTGAATAGCTTTGATGGAGTCACTCTCCATGATAACTTTCCCATAACCCAAGTCTCAAGTTTCCTTCAATAAATTTTTCTAGGTCAACATGTTTTTTTCTCGCCATTTATGATAGGTTTAACAGTGTTAAGACTGCTTCATCAAAATTAAGTAATTAACACCGTTTGGACCTGCTCATAATCCTGTTGAATCTTTTTCAAAATAAAGCGGTTAATGTTTCAGTCGAAGCGAAAAAAAAAAAGTAATAAATCACGAAAGTAAACTTTAGATATTAAAAACAAAACGTGTATAATTAAAATATAGGGAGTTCTAGTGGTATTTTTCCTTCATTAAATGATCACTTAAAATTCAGTTCGTTTAATAACTAACAAATTTTAAAATAACTATTTTGATTTTGTGTATGTAATGAATATAATGATTACGTGCAGTAACAAATTTATTCAGTTAAGTAGTATTCTATAATTAGTATTCACGACTTACATAAAATTAAAAGTATTCGATCACTCAAAAGTTAATGTTGAAGATATGCGGCCCAAAAAAAAAAAGTTGATGTTGAAGATCCAATCACTTGTCATCATAAATTCAATCTTGTATTTGATGCAAGAAAAAAATATATATTATACGCGCATTAAAAATCACGAACTCTTAGTATTTACAAAAAAGAAAAAATTAATTATTGAATTCCCATAATTTTATTGAGTTTTACTTTTAATTTATATAATTTTTTTAATGTTTAATTCTTATAGTTTCAGAAAGATTAAAAGATTTTTGTCTTTCAAGTACTATAATTTTAGTTTTTTTAGGACTAAAAATGTTAAACAAAATTATAAGAATTAAAAATAAAAGTCAATAAAACAAAAATGGCTGATAGTTATATTTTACCTCACAAAATTTATAAATAGTTTGCCATGTTATATATTCCATACGAATACATTACGTACACATTAAAACATGTACTGCCATGTTATATATTTCCATTACATTGTGTACACCGGAAAAGGAGTATATATGTTAAACATATATATTACATGCAATATTATTTCTTATTTTTCATTGATATAGGTTGAAACCGAGACATGGATTTAAGTTGCTTTGTTGGAAAAGGATGGAGAATTCTTGGTTGCAACGACGAGTAAAGTTGCGAGGCAATATGCTTTTGTTTCCTGCTAATTGCTTCCCTTTGCACCAAGAAAGAGAGATGAAGCCGCAGTATTTGACAATATGCCATTTCAGAATATAAAGTTTTTATGTTTTATATTGAACGAATATTGGTTATAATTTTTATTAGATATAATAGTATATATTAACTTTAACTAATAGGCACGAGTTTTAGTAGAAGAGGTTGTGACTATTTAAGCATGAAATTTCAGTTAACAAGTTCATACATGTGAATGCAGAAAATATTAAAGAGAGAGTTATTCCTAATTAAGTATGACAATGTTTGAATATGACTCAACTCGCTAGTCATATAAAAAATATATATTAATTTTATTTTTGAAATATATATTTATTACTCCCTCCATTCTAGATTACTCCCTCTAGTCCTATTTATAGAGTAGAGAGAAGAGAATTTTTTTTGTTCTATTTATAAGTCACGTTATTAAATTTTTATTATAAATTTTCTTTTTTACCCTTCATTAAATGTTGGAGAGAGAAAATATATTATTGAAATGTGTATATTTAATAGGGACAAAATTAAGAACTTATTAAATTTTAAGATAGTGTTAATGAATTTTAAGATTTTCTTTTATACTAGTGAAACATGCTGGAAGTGACTTATAAATAAGATCAAAGTAGTATAAGACAATACTAGAACTTGAAGGTATTTTGTTATCCCAAAGTATAAGGTAATTTGACAAAAATGAGCTTTTATTAATGATGCTCTTTCAATATTACTTTTTAAGTTGAGAGAAAATTGAAATAGCTGTAGATTTAAATTTATATTAAATGGAGAGTAGTGTTGGAAGTTTATATTTTTGTTTTAAAAAAGTATAAATCTATAAAGTGTCATTAATTATTGTCATATTGAATTATATTGATATGTGTAATTTTGCCTCAAGTTATAGGATGGAGGGAGTATTTGATTGTAATTTTCAAAATACCTGGTTAAGCAAACAAATATGTATCACATTCAATTTTTTAAAAATAATGACGAAAAAATGAATATTATTTCACTAAATTTAATTAAGTATATATATATAACTTTAGATTAATATGTTATAATTTTGACAAAACATATATGTTGTTTTAGTAAAAAAAAACATATATGTTGAAATAGATCTCTAATGGAAACTTTTACAGCAACAATAAATTAAAAAATGATTATTATTTTTGCGCGAGCTCCAGTATTGTGGCATACAAGTCTTTGATCCATGCTGGTGGGCAAGCTATTGGGGACACTTCTTTCTGGGTATATCTCTAATTGAAAATTTAATCATTGCTGCATATCTAAAATTAAAAAAAGAAAAATTGATGATAAATAAATAATAAAAACAAATATCTTGAGGATGACAGTGACTGACATTTTCAAACACAAGTGAGGCTCGGTGATAATAATTTGAATCTGAAATTATTGAACATAATGGCATATAAAGTATATATTTACTTTTGGGAGGGAAAATATTCGAAAGCAACCCAGGGTCGTCAAAAAGAGTCAATTAACTTTTTTTTTAATCACTTTTTTAAAAAATCGAACATGTCGATTTTGACTCTGTGAATTAAATTAATATTCAAGAAAAGGCCTTCAACTGCAACCCTTTAATTTGCAATAATGATTGTGAACATATCATAATAGAAATTGGATCGCTTTTATAAATAAAATAAAGTTGGATTGGAAATGGAGCACCATGCATCAATTACCATATGCCCTCGAGAAATTATTAGATGCTCCCTTACTAGAAGTAACTCAAGTTGTAGGGAGGACGATAGTGTTATAAATTAAAACCTTTCCAACATAGTTAAAAGAAAAAAAAAAAGGAAAGAGGAACTAGTGATGCTTTAATTGAGTTAAAAAAAATCAATATCCATTAAAATATGGTTCTTTAATTTTTTTATTGTGTATGAATATTCCCTTGTTAAACACAATCTCTTTTTTATAAGTTAAATGTGAGTATTTCTTTCAGTAAAAATTTAAATTTTAATTTATTACATTGTGAAAAACTAGCTTAACACTTTTGCTCAATTTAATTCCTATTAATTTGATATAATTAATTGGGTGTTTACCCTTCCATCAATGTTAAACAGCATATGAATCCTATTTGTTGCAGTCTACAAAAATAATTCATATAAGTGACACTAATTTTTATAGTAAATTGAGATATGTACGTGTCATCACTCATATTGTCATATTATTTATACACTATAATAATATTTTCTGGCAAGATAAATAGTCTGGTGAAAACTGGATGTGCGTGTGGAGGAAGAGATAAAAATATTAATCTATTCAATTTACATTATTTCACTAAACAGAAAATAAATGACACAGTAATCGGAAAATATCATTGGGGTTAGGTTTCTTCATTTACATCCTTTAAACCTCTATCCAAACATATACTTGTGGAAAATTCAAAATTGGCAGTTCTTATCAAAGATTCTTTTCTACATATAAAAGCAAGATGGATAGTCTAACATGATATGAAAACAATGAAGTCACTTATCTACTTTTTCTTTCATTCTTTGCATTTGAATAATTGGTTTCAGTTTTCATTAGGGCATTAATCTCTCCAAGTTTGTCTTCTAATAACGACATGTGGCAGCCTATGGATAATTTAGTGCCCACGGTTGACTAATTTTGTCCCTTCACTCACGCATCATGATACTTCTGGTCAGAAACAATCTGTGTGTGTGTTACACTGTTACTGTGATATATGATACTTTTAACCAAAAAAATAACAAATCTAAAAAAAAAAAGGGTTTACAGTTACCAGTGATTTAGGTCCAAAATCTTCTATTCCGAAATTGATTTTTACATCAACGCAAATCATTAATGGATGAACGGACTTTTTTGTTTCACCGTAATAGAAATAAAAGGAAATTTCGAGGTTAACATGATTTAAAAAAATAATTTTCTCACTTTTTATTATAAAATACTTCTAACCATCTCACAAGAATGAAAATTAAGAAGCGGTTAAATTATTAATTTTGTATAAACTAAAGTTAACTTGAATATTAAGGGCTCTTGTACGTCACTTAAATAAATTGTTGGTAATTTGAATCTAAGCCTTATGTATATAACAATTTAATTAGGAGAGGCAAAGGTCATGTAAGGTCTCCCTTACCTAATCATGTTTAACTCCAAAATCAAGATAATCAGGAGATTAACCCCCAAAAGATTATTAAAGTTGTAAAATTACATAAAAGAAAATTTTTCAAATTATATACAATTAGGATCCCTAAAGTTCAATTTCAAATCTCAAACAACACTTATAACACTCGAATTAGAGTTTAAAAATTGTGCAAAAGCTTGAAAAACAAATGAGACCTACAATCATGAGTTTTAAAACTCAAAAATGAATGTTGTGCAAAAAACAACAAGTGTGCCGTGGCTTGTGACATGTGCACCGTGGCTTATCCTCTTTATGCCATGCGTCTCACGTCGCGGCGCATTACACATAAATGACAATATTAGTGCTGTCATATGACAACACAAGGAGCAAATTTTTTACGCGTCCTAAATCTTCGTTCGATCTTCGATTGAGGTGGTTTTGATGTCTACACAAAGCTTTCTCCTAATTCTAGCTAATGGTAATGGTTCCACACTTAATTTTTTTTTTCTACAAAAAGTTAGATATCAAAACCCATTATCACCACTTTTCATACAAAACACACTACTTTGTGTCCCAACTCAAGCATAGGTGCCAAAAGCTTACACCGACCATCCGACCATACTCAATGGATTCTAGCGGACCCATGCAATGCACCACACTCAATCAAAAATACATATATCATAAAAGCACCACTCAATCCCAAATTTCACAAAACATAAGGGGGTAAATGTTGCATAAAATCATCATCTTCATTTTAAATCTTTCAAAATACACTTATTCATACTTGCATAAGTATTTTAGCCCTGTCGACGGGTTTACAACTAAAACTCACTAACTCAAGGCATAAAATATGCAAGTTGTATACTATGATAATACAAGTAGCACAAAAACAATAACATGTGAACTTAGTTGGCAATTGCATTAACATTTACATATATAAACAATAAAAGAGGCATACAAAAAGGATTACTCCATAATTTTAAGCCTCTATATGTTTTCTCCTACTCGGATCTAATAAGCTAGGTTCTGAAATATTGAGAATTAAAAGGTAAATACAATCACTCAGTAATCAAGTTTACCTAATCTATACAGTTACATATCAATTGCAAATAGATGTAAATAAGCAAACGCACAGATAACACATATAAAAACTTGGTCACGATTCACAAAGCTAACAACCAGGTGACCGACCTAAAAACACATATATTCATTTTTAAATCATAATACACAATATGGGGCCATAATACTATCAACCACTCACCCCTAATACATGTTGAACCACCATACTAGTAACTATATGGTCGAATTTATATGCATGATTATATGCCAATCTTATACCATTTTGTTACCTCCAACATGAAACCGGTGGTTATCATGTGGCCACATCCTTCACAGACTAATTTAGCTTTCCACTTGTGAGGAGCTATTGAACTAGGATTAACTTACTCACTTATATAATTCAGTTTTCCTCAATACTAATAACTATGAAGTGTCATATTCCTAATCTAGCTTTCTCATAAATCAATAAAAACTAATTAGGTTTGAGTTCCTCATAGAACAAGTGGGACAGTCTCAAATTAACCATGAGATAAGGGCTACCTTCTGATTCTAATGATCGGTGCTAAAGCTGGTTCTCGATTCTAATGATTACTACTAATACCATATGAATTTTAACTAACTACTTCTCTCCCTAGGCAAACTCTTGCCAATGATCATGCTATGCATATTTCTCACATAATATGTATTTTAAAACAATCAATTCATGGCACATAAATTCACATACCCGAACACTCCATATACTCAACATATTACACATCACAAATCTATACCCACAATGACAAATCATAATCAAACTCTTAAATTGTAATTGAGTGGCATAATCAAGGTTTTCTTTTACAAAAGCATTTCACAAATTAAACACATTGCTAATATGCATCTTTAAGTTAAATCATTAATCACATTTTACAAATATAATTAATATTCAACTATATAGAGTTAGTTTTCTTCTGATTACCTTAAACTTTTGAAAGGTCAAAGGTTTACCCTCACACAAAACACTTCCAAAGCCACTCCCAAGCTTGAATGGTGCTAAAATTAAATCACACTACATCCATAACACAAGGATACCCTTATTGTTTCAATCTTGAGGATTTACTGACATATATCTCCACACACTCTATTCTATCAACCTATAAATCACTACCCATTCATACCCAATGGGTCTATTAGATTTCATTGACTCTCATTATCATTAACAACTCTTCAAACCATCATTATGGACATAAACCTCTCATAACTACCACATTTATGTTGATATTTGAATATTAAATGTTCCTTTGAGCCAACCACTTTCACAACCATTAATGTGGTATCCTAATACCTTAAACAACTCCATTTATACTCATTTTAATCAACAGGATCAAATCTATACTACTATAAACCAAAAATCATTCTTTTAACTCAAACTCTATCATAAATCAGCATAAATGAGGAAGAAAAAGGAAGAAGAAGGCATAATAAACTTACATTGAATGTTTGGGAGCTTTAATCTATCCACAAAGGTCGAAATGTGCGTGCTCTAATAGAGCTTCAACATTCTCTTCATGTTTACTCTCCTCCTCCTCCTCCTTTATAGTTTTCACGTAGAATGCGAACTAATTTATTAGAAATTTTAGTCGTGCGCTACGGCGCATGGCGTAGAAAGGCCCGTTACATTTAAATCTATTCATGTGCCGTGGTGCATTGACTACACGCCGTGACATGTGGCACAGAGAGCAACCCTTCACCTTTTCTTCCTCTTTTCTTACTCAGTTGGTCTGCCATTGATTGAGACCCACTTTTAGGGCTGAAATCACAACAATTGCACCAAATTAGGCTCCTCTGACCGCACACCTCATTACTCACTAATCAAAATTGTTGAATTAACCAATCATGATTAATTTTTTAGGATTTTACAAGTTGCGCTACATAAAATTTGGGAGGGGGAATGTACCCCAGGTGTAACATCCTGATTTTTATATAATAAAGAAATTGTGGAATTTAGGTTTTGAGGAAAAAAATGATAATAATAGGAATTTATATTATTTGAGGTTATTTAGAAATAATATTATGATTAGGTATTTAATTATGAATTTAAAAATTTAAATTTAAAACCACATAAGCAATATTTAGTTAAGATATAATACATAAATAATTTTTTTTATGTGTGTGTTAAAAAAAGAGAAGGTAGAAGGAACAAAAAAAAAGGGGGGGTGGAAGGTTGTTGTTTTTAAGTCCCACATTGGTTAGATGAGGGAAGAGAAGAGGTGCCTTCATGTATAAAAAGGAGGGGGTGTGTGCATTAGGAAGCATGAGAGGCTAAGATGCAATTTAGAGAAAATTGCAACTTTGGGCCCAAAGGTTTGAATAATTAAATTCAAACCTATAGTTTTTTTTAATATAATTTTGGGACTCACAATCCCATTTTTATATTATTTTTCTCTCTTCCTCTCACGTTGCTCGGCGTTTTCTCGCAAGGGGGGATTATTTTCTTTTTTCTTCAGGTATGTTCTAACTTTCCTGTTTAGATTAGCATTTAAAAATTTATTTAATTACAAAATTAATTTTATAGTTATTTTTTAAATAATATTAGCTTTCTAGTGATATGATTATTTTGTAGGATAGAGTAAATATTTTGATTAGGATTTGTTCTATAGGATAGTAAATCTGATGATATGATGGATTAAAAATATAGGTTAAAACTCTTAGGGATATAATAAATATTATAGAATATTTTCTTGAGGTTGAAACTCATGTTTAAGAATTTTTGAGTTAAAATCTAGATCTATATGGTTGAATTTATGTGGAATCTGAGATGTAGGGATAAACCTATGATTATTAAATATTTATTTAAGTATGAATAGGTATTTTTGAGGTTATAGAAAGGTGATTTGAGGCTTCAGGATAATTTTAAAAATTTAATTTATTTTTGGACGAATTTTTAGAATATAGAAGGATGAAATTGTGATACTAGAAGTGATTTGAGGATAAAAAAATAATAGTTTATTAGGGTACGAGAATTTTAGAAAAAATTTGGGAAGTTAAATGAGGCATAAATCTTAAATTAGTGTTAATATGGATTATAGATCTAAGACTTTCTAACTATTTAAATTAGAGTTATTTATTTTAATGTAAAATTAATATATAGTATTGTGAAATAATTATGTAGATTATATTGACAAAGATAGTGGTGAAAAAGGAGTTGTGAAGGGGAACTTGTTATTCAAGACACAAGGTAACCATTATTAATGTGTTGTGATGAGTGTGTTTGTGAATGGTTATGTGTTGTTTTGTTGTTTGGAAAAATTATGAATTATTGAAAATAAATACTGTATATACTTGTTTGAAATTATTGCCAAGTGGGTTAAAAATTTTTTTGTTTATCATGATGAGATATTATTGTTCGGATATATTCCTGTTTGGATATTTGAATGATGCATGACTTGTCAGGGTATTTTAATGTATGGTGTTAATGGGAATTTCTGTTCGGTTAATTATTACCACGTGGTAAGCCCTCATTGGACCCAATGAGTGGCGTGTCGCTTGGTCCAACTCACCTTTGGCCGGGTAATTTGGCGTCCGAGCACGGCGAAAGGAGGATATAAGGTGCAGTCATGCAAATTAAATACTTGTTCGGTTTGTTTGAAAGTATTGTTCGGTTAAATGTTTTGTGTGCCCACTTAGCAATCGCATGATTAGTTACATCCGCATGCATCATTACATATTAATTTTTGGTTACTGGGACTTTTAAGTCTCATTCCCCGTGGTTAATATTTTTACAGGAGCGAGTCCGGCCGAGAAAGCACCAGAGGTGTAATTATGGTGTATGAGACACCATCTTTTACGTTGCCTCTTATTTTAGATTATACAATGTATCTTGTGCCAACTTAGGACATATCTTCTTTGTGAAGCATGTAAACTCTAATCCTTTTTATTAAAAGTATTTATATGACCAAGAGGATTATGTCTGTCGCTCTTGATTTATGATCTGATTTGAATAACATGCTATGAGGATCATGTCTGTCCCTCATGGTTCTAATTGTTTTTTTGAGATATTTTAAGACCTGTGGTATATTGTCTTGGATGTATCGTGGTAGAAATTTTTCTACCATGATAAGGGTTCAATAAAAAAAAAGGATTTGTTGAATTAATAACTTGTGAAAAATCGGTCTGTAAATTTGAGGGTGTTACACCTGGAACTTAGAAAAAATTACAAGAGTTCATATGTTCGAATAATTTGTACTTCTTGACTCAAATATTTTGCGTCCCAGCCCTTAGTCTAACTTTAAAGATGTTTGGGTTCTAAAAAAATTTATGCTCTCTTGAAGTTAAGAATGACATTATCAGTTGCCACAACAATGATAAAAAAAGCCTTTTCTGATGTGAAATTTGTGAAAAATTGACTGCAAAACGTATGGGATGAAATGATTACTTAACAATTTCATAACATAAAGCCATACAGGGTGTAATATTTATTAAATTATTAATTTTAACAATATTACGCCTCATGACCTAGGGTCTTGGTACTAAGGAGAGGTCTACCTTATACCCTCAATGTCTCAGGGGAAATATTGTCTACCATTAGTGAACCTGCTTCCTATGCACACGAATATTTTTAAGTTTGCATTATATTCTACCTCATAGTTAATGACTTTAATAGAAAAATTAATTATTTTGTCCTTATAATTTTGACTCGATTGTAACTCAATTCTTAAATTTTAACTCATTCTAACTCGATCATCATATTTTTAACTTATTGTTGCAACTTATTTCCCGAACTTTGTCTCTTATATCTCAATTCTTGTCATTCTAGTTTAATAATTTAAAATATTGATCTCTATATTTTAAAAAATAAAATTATAAAGATTAAAAATATTTTAAAATTTTAATATTTTTTATTGCTCATAGGTATCATTTTATTAGAGGTAATTCTATTTGAGGCACGATTAGATATTTTAAAATTTTAATCTTTGTAAATATTAAAAAAGGGTTTAATAACTTAAAATATTACTCATAAATTTTAACATAATTTTAATATTTATAATTTTATTTTTTACAAATATAGGAAACAATGTTTTAAAGCGTTAAAACTAGAAGACTAAGTAGCAAGAGTAAAAGTTTAATGATTGAGTTATAATCAAATTAAAACTATATAAGATAATTGCATTATAACAAGTTAAAGTTTAAGGATTGAAATATAATCCAATCAAAATTATAATAATTAAATGATTAATTTGTTTAAAATTAATTAATATCCTTTCAAATAACCTTCAACAAGGATCATCCATCTCGTTTAAAATGTACCTTATGATAAAGATGACTGAGAACATAACACTAAATGGGGGGGAAAAACTCAAGGTTTTGTGTAATTTGACTCGTCAGATACCAAACTCATTCTTCTACCAAGGCTATATTTTGAAGAGTCTATCAATTAATCAGAGTTGATTGATTAATTATAATATATATATATATATATATTATTTGCGTGCATGCATCTATATAGAGGCGGGATTTTGACCCAGAGGAGTGGGTTTCAAACGAACCAATCAAAGCGTTAGGTAAGCCATGGCTGTCATTTTTGCGTTTGACGAGTTAGGCATAATTTATGGATGAAGTCACATACAAATTCATGCATAAAATAGCTTGACCATTAAGTCAAATAAGCTAGCATTCAAACTCACGCATTTAATTTTGTATATATAGTTCGTTGATAATAATGCAACTTATGACTACCTTTTTAAATTAGCACATCATTCTATCCAAAATTCACTTGCCACAAAATGAGGTCATCCCAAAGCTATAGCCAAGACTTTATTTTTAATCAACTAATTAATTAAGGCTTTAATTAAAATGGAATTTTTGACTATCAACATTCATGCATTTATACACAAGGATAAAACAACACAAACAATAAATTGTATGTATAGGAATAATATTCCATATCTTTGCTTGTCATCCCTATTGCTTTCTTCATTTTTTTAGTTTCTTAGGAATGCATCATATATATATATATATATATATATTATGAAAGCACTTGACGAAGAATATAATCAGCATATGCTTAAAAATTTAGTAATCAAATATTCCACGCCTAGCTTGAACATGATGATGACTTGACGTAGATGCTATCAACGCTCAAGCTATGCCTACTCCTTTTATATGAAAAATTAAATTATTATCGAATCTTTGATTAGCTTTATATGGTAAAGGGTTGGGAGCTTGTGTACAAAAATATATTAATAGTTTTCCCTTGTTTGGAATTTTTTAATGTTTTTTAAGATACTTGTGTATATCACGTATTCATTACTTTGGGGGAAAAATAAAATATACATCTGTATCCAGCATCTGCCTGTTATTTTCGTATACATTAAAATTTTTAATTTTTATAATAATTTATCATTTTTAAGCTATCATGGGGCCAAACCACAAAAACTACTCTAAATTAGACTCTTGTGCAGTCTTTATATTTTTTTACATATAAAAAATTGTATAATTGAAATACAAGAGAGACAATTTTATATAACTAATATTTTAATGCATGTATGTACAAATGAAATTGAATAATTAATTAATCACAAACACTTCTAATTGAAAATTTTGACAATAAATGATGTCTGTCTGTGTGAGTGTGTTAATTTAATGTATTGGAATAGGATGCAAATTAAATGTTTTTTAAGCAGGATTTTTTTTTTTTACAGTCAAGGAAATAAATATTTACGCATGGAGATAAATAGGGAAAAAAAAACAGCATAAGAAAGACAAGTGACCTTGTGCACAACTATGTTCTCTTCGACGACAACATCCATGATTCAAATTAAGTTAATTCCAAACATAATTATAAAATAAACAACTTATAATGGAACAAAAAAAATCAAGACATGGCATGATAAACCATTGTAGAAAAATTGAAAGGCATAAACACACAAAATAGAAGAAAGGCTAAGTACAAGCATCAGTTCTAGTAAAAAAGGACAAGATCTTGAGTTCAGTCATATACATGTAAAAATTTTTAATTAGATCTAACAATACTTGAATCTGATCTTATATATTAGATAGCCATGTAAAAAAAAGAAAGGCCAAGATTCATAACATGAAATAGGTACTAAAGTTGATTTTGTTGCTTTGTATGAGTAAAAGAAAGGTGGGGGATTCTTCCTATACTTTAGCCTATAAAGAAAATTATATGTGCCTTTGACTCGGTCTTGGATATCACTTCCATGCACAATGCCTTTCACTTGTTTTATTAATATTCTCTTTCATTTTCAAACCGTTATTTTAAATATTTTTTATGAAAAAGGGTAATAAAAGAAGAATTATTTGTATATATCTGGAGAGATAACAATGATGAGTGCTTTTATCAATTTGATATGCCTCGTAAGGGAAATATTTTTACCATCAATTATCTAAATACTTGAAAGGACATGCATCGCTGATGTAAGTTTTATTTATTTATTTTTTCCACGAAGAAGAAGATTAAAAAAAAAAATACAACACCACGGGATTATAAATTGTAAAATATAAGGATATATTTGATAACTTGTTTTAGAACAGTTTTTGGTTTTTTTTAAATCTGTTAAATAACATATTTTTAAAAATGTCTTGAAAAAAATAAAATAAAATATTGTTATAAAGAATGGAAAAATAAAAACATCTTTTATATGTTTTTTCTTTTTAAAAAATAAGAAAAAATAAAAAAACTTATTTTTATTATTTTTTATTTTAAAAATATATTCTATAAAACATTCATTCTGATAATAATAAAATAAAAATAATTTTAAAGAGCTCCTAGATATGTTTGCTGCCTCTCTTTAGCATTTTGGGGATGCTAAGTGTCAATCATCAAATACGCCCAAATTTCTTTCATGGTCAAGAATGCAACCAACTTGGGGTGAACAAATCAAGCCCGAACAAAATAGCATAGGCCCAACCTAAACAAAGCCCAAAGAAATCATGATAACGCATTACAAATTGAAGTATGGAGATACTGTATTTTACAAAACACAAAAAAGGTTCGAGTCGTTTTTGCCCTTACCCAATAAAAGCTCCCTTTTCTCTTTCCTTCGCGAACAAAAAAAGAAAAAAGAAAATGACAAGAGAGATTCAATTTTTTTTGGAACCTATAAATAAATGATAAGATATATTATTAACTTTTTATTACAAGGTTTTTCCTTTTACCTTTCATTAAATATTAGTAAAAATATTGTGTTATATTTTTTAAAAATATACTCCCTCCATTCAAAAATATAAAGCATTTTTTTAAGGAGTTAAAGAGATGAATGTTAAAAAATATAAGGTATTTTTAATCTTTTGGTGTGTAGTCATTGCTTTTGTTCCAAAATTGTCCCTATTGATAATGACTTTATATTTATTATAGAGTGTTTAATAGAGATAAATATAAACAGATAAAGTTAGTTTAAAAATAGATAATTATTTTATTAGAGGGTGAGATTCCTTACGTTTTTGAATGGAGAGAATATTATTGAAGTAAGTATATTTAAGATGGATAATTTTGAAAATTTACTAAATTTTTAAAAAGAATTAATAAATTTTAATTTTTTTATTAATTTCAATAAAATAAATTATCAATAAGATAGGAAGAATATTATTTTAATTTGTCCCAGATAAAACAAGAAAAGAAACACTAAACAAAAGAAGTGAAAAACTTATACTCCCTCTGTTAAAAAATGTAAAAAAATTTTAACCAAATTTCACCTTCAATAAAATAGTTACTCATTTTTCAACTAATCCTATCTTTTCATATTTACTCATATTAAATACCCTACAATAAATATAAATTTATTATAAATAGGGATACTTTTAAAAAAAGGCAATAATTACATCTTGAAGGATTAAAAATACTTTATATTTTTAACATTTAATCTCTCAAAAAATGTCTTATATTTTTTAATGGGGGGAATATATATTCATGCTTATATATTTAAAATGCTTATTTTTAATTAAATCAAAATATATGTATATTTTATGAATTATTTAATTTATAATATAAACTCTTATTTTTAATATTATTAATATATTAAAATTTATTTATCTTAATTTAATTAAATAAAAATATATAAAATATATAAAATTAAGTATATAAATTTTATGAAACGAGACACCGAATATTTATTGTTGGTGATGGGCGTTGATGAGAAAATCGGAATTGACGTTATGGTAAATGATTTTGTCGTTTTTACATTTTTTTTTACCAGCTGTCGTATTGACATTATGCCAGTTACTCCAGCCAGGACAGCCTGCCCCTTAATAATTACATGTTTGACTATGGCAGCTCACGTTATTAATGACATCGTTCAGCGAATTGAGCCATTGACATGCCACTGTGCCCATTTCTGGTTATATTTACAATACGTTTTTCACATGTTTTCCTAAAATTTAACAACTTTAAAACTTATTAATTTTATTTAAAAATTTGAAAATTTATTAATTTTATCTTTACTAAATATACATATTTTAATAATATTTTTTAACATTTAATAAAAATTTAATAGAAAAATTTGTAATCAAAATTTCATGAAATAATTTATCAATAAGTTAAAAAAAAAGGTTTGCTTTATAAATAAAATAAGAGAAAGTGTAGCCCAAGCCACTCTCTTGCATTATTATAATTTGTTGGCGTTAATTTTTATTCTTCTACCACTCTCTCAACATGCTTGAGTCTAGAAACAGATAAAATCACTCTTCTTAAATTGACTTCATGCTCTCAAAATGCTGCAAAACTTGTCACGCCTACGAAAATCATTATAGATAAATATGATCTAAAACAACCTAGAAACTTTTTCAACTAAACTCAAAAACCTTTTCAGACATGAAGTATTGGTAGATAGATATTATAAATATAGGACATATTTTTTTTTTTTAAAAAAAGATGGATGGGCTATAACCTAGGTCGGCTCTGGTAATATTCATGTTGTGTCAATTTAAACAGTAAATTACATTACAGTGTCTAACTATTTTAAGAATTCTAAGTATTGTCTTTCTCAGTATTTTTATGGTATGAACTGATGAAGTATCCGGTTGGCCAAAAATAAATATAGCTATTTTGTGAAATCTATTATGAGATATTTTTTTTTACTCATTTTCAGAACAAACTGTTCTAAGAAAACAGTGAACGAAACAAGTTTTTTCATTTAAATGAAACATATAATCATTTTTACATTTTTTTAAAAACACTTGGGAAATCTATACTACATATCTTTTGATGCAAACTGTGAAAAATAAGAGAATCGTGTATTTAAATTTTAAAAAAACTTAGAAAAAAGATCGACTGGCCTCAAAAAAATTTAGTGATCATAAAAACAGAGCTACGTTTGTGCAATTTCATCAACACACAAACACACACAATAATATTATAATATTTTTTTTGCATGCTTAATTTCCATTTTAACAGGATTGGCTTAGTGTTGATGGGAGTGATAAACACCATATTCCTCATCGAGTCATCATCTGTGATGAGATATCGACCTTTTAGAGTTTAACTTTTTCAGTTGTAATTTTTTTAAAAAATTTTTGGAAATGTTTTTATAAATTTATAATTTTGGTAAATACAATATAAAAATATAGATGATTTTCTAATTGGTACTTCTTATTTTTTTAAATACAAGTTAAAAATCTTAAATTTAAACAACCCAAATCTTATTAGAGATGATGAGCAGTGAAGCTAAAGTCGTGGACAAGATAGACTTGTGTTATTATCCATGATAATATAATGTAACCCAAGAAAAAAAGAAGATAGAGAATCTATCTGTAGTAGGAAACCTTACTCATATAGAAGATGAATTTAATAAAAAGTAGTGTTGGTTGGTAAATATCTTGTAATGCTATAGTATATCATCAAGTCACTGACACCTTACCAGCAACACCAAGCAAACAACCCTAAAAAAAAAAACAAAAACAAACAACAAACAACATCATGCTGTCTTAAATATAAGATGGATTTAGAATAATTAATTTTTTTTAATTTCATCCCTTATTCATTATGTTATTTGAATTTTTAAATAATAATTTATTATAATCATTAATTATAAAGAAGGTTAAAATTGGAAGGTTATAATTTTTTATAATTTTAAAATTATAACTAATATTTCTTAATAAATGTGAAAATTTTTAATTTTATTTTATATTAAATACCTAATAGTATGGGCAGAAACAAGTTCTACAAAGTGTATTTGCAGAGATAATCTGTTCCCGACGGCATCACATACAAAATTGCAATGATAGCGATGTTGTGTCATCACTCCCTCCACAGCATTTGATAACCAAACTTAATCTCTCTCTCTCTGTTTTTTTTTTTTTGGGGTCATTTTCCTGATTACCAATCAATAATTGTATTTCAGAATTTAGCCAGGCAACAGTATTGGATATGTGCATCAGTGCATAGCATTTAATTAATTCAATTTATAGCATTTTCATCTGCATAATTGATTTTGTTACAAGGCCTAATTTACTTATCATACAACCACCGTATCTTGTTTAGTCTATGTCAATTAGTTTCATATCATTCATTATGCTTTGATTTCAGATCTTACTCTATGTCTCATACTGTGGACTGCGGTTATGCCTAGTGGCTTGTTTAATTTAATCAACATATCAATATAAAATAAAAGAATCATGACAAACCATAATGTTATTCTCGAATTATGAATAAAAAGGAACTTTTCAAATTGCACCATGTAAAAAAGCCCATCAAATTATCAATATTCTTGAATCTCCAAGGTTATTTACCAACTTTTTTAAATATGCATATTTCTTAATATTCAATTTACTCGTGTAATAAAGTTATAATAGAATATAATGAGACCTTTTAAACAACTATTAATGCAATCCAAAACGCTTTAACATATTTTGGATGATATATATTTTTTTAACTTTTTATCACTAAGTTAATCTATAGACAATAATCACATTATACATTGAATTTTGCAGTGGTTCCGTGGTTCGATTTCTAAGGGTATACTCCCTCCGGTCTAATAACAGGGCAATCAACTACTTTGTGCTCCTAAAAAAATTGTTAGTTATAAAATTTTAATTTCCTCAATTTATTTCCTCAATAATTTTATATCTTTTTAGTATTGCCCTTACGCGAAATAAGTGCCCATATTTAAGCACTTGACTCCTTTAAAACATCCATCCTTAGCTGCCTGAAGTAATAAGTAATAAATGAATGAAGGATATAATTGTAAAAAATTATAAACAAAGCTTCTTGATTACATTAAGGTAAGGGTTTACAAATATCACGATCTATAAGAGAATTTCTCTCATCAACCACTACTTCTTGTGTAAGAGATGGAGGGTGATTAAAGATATAAAAATTATTATTCAAAACGTGAGATAGCCAAGCTAAACTATCAGCAAAAAAGTTAAGATTCCTGAAGACATAAGGCATAGAATACACACATGCACACATTCAATTATACTCTTATTTTATCATCTTTCATTAAAGTAATTAACAAATATGTATTGAATAAGCTAAATATTATATTTATTCAACTTAAGGGTATGATTAAAAAGATATGAAATTTTTTAAAAGTTAATATTTTAAATCAATTGTTTGGAAATATAAATTAATTAATAATGACTCACTTTCTCCAATCTTATTTATAAAATATATTCTAAAAGTAATTTTTAATTCAAAATATAGAATACTTTGTAATAATTAAATTATTTTTTAATTTTATTTTTTTAATTAGTATAAAGGTATTTAATGTAGTTATATTATTGTTTAAAGTCAAGTTTAAAAATAAAAGTACACATTATTTTTTTATAATATCAAGAAAAAATTAACTTGTAAATGAAGGAGTATATTATAATCCAAAAATAGTATTTTTGTGATGGGAGTATATAGAAATGTATTCGAAGGATTAACTGATTAAACGAAGGAATATATTGAAACTACTTACTAAAAAGTGTAGAGTTGATATACAACTAGCCAAAAAACCATTAGAATCATTAGTCAGTGTCCAAACTTCAATGCATCATCTTATCTGAAATAAATATGAAACATGTAAACCAAGAATAATTTGACTCAAATCAAATTTCATAAAAAGTGTACCAAACCCGGTTCGGAAGAAAATTATGAAGCAACAAGGACCACTTTGGACGAAGGCAAAAAACAGCGGTAAACCCAACATTCACATTCATACCGCTTTCACATTAATTTCTGTGTAACTGCATAGAGCTGTGCTCCTCAAGGCGTATGAGTGTCCCCCACCTCTTCACAAGATCCCACATCCATTGGCCCACCCCATGAATGTAATCCCCCAAAAGTTCTTTTCAGCTCAACCCAGATTTTCTCTCTTATTATTAATACACTATCTCTTCAAATTTTAACACTACAAGGAATTGCCTCTCCAACCGTGTAATCAATCGCGTACGTACGGACTTGTTTGCTTTGTCCTTTCATCAAACCCCAACGTCACTTTCTTTCTCTTTCTCTCATTCTGGACCCTCTTCTTTACCATCAGATTATTGTGCCACATATGAATTCGCCTCTGCTTTCTGGTTTTTCTTAGCAACAAATTTAGTGGGTCGCTATATTTTCACTAGCTTCTCTCTGGGTGTCGGTGATTCTTTGGTCTTGTAAATGCCCATGAATGGTACGATCGGGCTTGTTTGTTTCTTTTGCTCTTTGCTTCGTTTTCTTGTTAAATGAAGTATTCTGATCAACGGTGGTCTTACTTAGCTCTAACTAAAGGCGGTGAAATTTTCCGTCCTTTGTATGTATCTATTTTTCTAGTCATGTCGGTTGGTTTATTTGACTGTAAGGTACGATGAAGCTGGGGATTAACATATTGAAGTGGCTTCTAAATGGGATATCTTCTGTCTTTGATATCTCTTCTCTTGATGTTTGATGATATGCACGCAATTCAAAACACTGAACTTATATCTCATTGGGCCAATTTGTTATTTGGTCTGTGTTTCATTAGCTTTCTCATAAATTTCTACTGCGCAAGCTAATCAACCGACTTGAAGGACTCTGGTTCTAATAGATGCATATTTCCCATCTCCAATTCCATGTATGCAGTCTAATTATATGCTTCTCTGACTAGCCTATAATCCAGAAAGTTCAAAATCTAGGAAGGTAGGAGATTGAACTCAAAATATAGGAAAATCCTTTTGAGCAATTTTGAAAATTTCTATTAAAGAGTCAGCTTAGTTATTATACATGTCCTAATCACATGCTTGATGAATATAAATTGCCTTGCCTTGACTTGATGATCCTCCTTTCATTGGTTCTGTTCCATATGGTACACATCAACAGATAAATAACTGACATTTTCCATGTTGTAGAACATTTGGTTTCCCCCCAATCTTCATTTTATTTGAGTTTCAATGTGATTTGATTGTGGTGTTTTGCAGAAATGCAATTGCATGACATCAAACAAATCTAATGGAAGAAAAGCAGTTAGATTTTAATCAGCCATTTTTATCAGCGAGGAGGTTCTCACCGAAAGTGGCCTCTGAAACTGATAAGAAAAGCAAAACCACCAGCAGCAATTCATCAGCAAGATTACCTCCTCTTCCTACTTGTAAATCAGATTTGAAATCAGGTCCATTGAGCCATCCTGGAGCTGTTCCTTTCATATGGGAGCAGACTCCTGGAAGACCCAAGAATGAAGGAAAATTACCAACATTTGGTGTTGAACAGCCTCCTCTTGCTCCAAATCTTCCTCCTGGGAGGGCTTCAAGAGTTAAACATCAAGATTCTGATCAAATTCCTAAACGAAGTACTGTTTCTAAGAGTGCAACAAAACATAAGATTCTAAAAGAGGCAATCCAGGAAAAGGATAGTTCTAATTCAGATGATGGAGATGAGGCCTATCAGGATGCACTTGATACACTTTCCACAACTGAATCATTCTTCATGAACTGCAGTGCCAGTGGCTTGAGTGGGTTGGATGATCAAGAAATACAGCCCTCTGGAAGCTTTTCTGGTGATCAACAGGCACGCAACTTCATGATTGGTCGGTTTTTGCCTGCAGCAAAGGCAATGGCTTCTGGATCACTTCAATATACCTCAAGGAAGCCACCTGTTGCAGAGGAAGAACCACGGCAGGTTAAGAAAGTAGTAAGCAGACAGAGGTACAGTCCGCTCAGGCAAATAGTTCTGTCACATTATGCACAAGATTTTGGTGAGGGGAAAGTGAGAATGAAGATGACGACAATGAAAGTGTTGGATCTGAAAACCATGCAACCAAAGTTTGCAGGCTATTTCCTGGATTCTGCTTTTGGAATCCTTTACCTGAGTTGAGAATGAAGGATAGGGTGCTAAGTTCTGCAGCTCATGGAATGCAGGCCAAGTCAAGCACTACTCATAGTGGAGCTAGAAAAGAGGTATTTTCTCAACTTGCTTGTCTTTCTCTTTTGTCATTGCTTCGGGTAGAGTTGTTGTTATCTGTTATTTACCTTTGTTGTATTGCAGCATGCTATAACTTCTAATAAAGAGAAGAAATCAGTATATTCCAAATTTGGCTTTGGAGAAGAAAAAGTGAAAAATGGTATTGATCAACAAAGAAGAGGTAGCAGCAAATTATCAGCCTTTGAGAGTACTCAATGTGGTTTTAGATGTGCAAGCCCTGTGGTTGAGAAAACTCTGTATATAGATTATGTGCATAAAGATAAGTTACATTCAAATTCTTCTTCTTCTGCAATGAAAGGTCAAACCAATCATACATGGGATCCTTTTAAAACTTCAATTAAAGATAGTGGCAATTGTAAGAAAATTTCCATCGATCCTAAAATTTCAGAATCTCTTGATTTGCCTTTTAACTGTTGTCCTTGTAGATCCAGTAACGATGTACAAATGCATGTCACAAATCATTCCAATAAATTAGAGCTAGAAAAGCAGAGCTCAACAGAGCCATTAGAGCACGAAATCGACTCGGCTAAGAATTCAGCGATCTCAAATCCACAAGTGGCTCAATGCAGCAAAACACTATCAGATAATTTAGTGATCAGGAATCAGGAAAATTTTGATGGTCCAGTTCAGAATCCTGCATCATGGAGAGGGTCGAGATTGGCTGGCGACGTAGAGGTTGATTTAAAGAGCCTAGTTGCTGCTCGTTCAACTGATCAAGAATGTTCAAAAAGGGTGAGTGATGGAAGAACTGACCTAGAAAATCAATGTCAAAAGAGACTAGGCAATCAAGATGAGATCAATTTGAGGCTTTCTTTTTCTCTTCTTTCACCGAAAGCTCCATCAGATTCATGGCTCAAACGAACTTTACCTATCATTTCCTCAAGTAATGCCATTGCTAAAATTCCAGCATGTTGTCGAATTACCAATACAGCAACACATGATCCTAAGTGGGAAAGGATTGTCAGATCTTCTGAGGTATGTAATGGCCATTTTGGGTTCTCTGAGGTACGATCATTTTGTGCTACCACTGATGAAG
This sequence comes from Prosopis cineraria, assembly GCF_029017545.1. Classification (NCBI taxonomy): domain Eukaryota; kingdom Viridiplantae; phylum Streptophyta; class Magnoliopsida; order Fabales; family Fabaceae; genus Prosopis; species Prosopis cineraria. The sequence goes on from NW_026555337.1 coordinate 6,873,951, forward strand.
CGGTTTTTGTTTTCTTCAGGAACTACTGACACCAATTCCAGAAGATTGAACTTTGTCTCGAGAGACGGTCACTGATGAAATGATTAGCTACTTTTTTGGCTGTATAAAGGTTTAAAACACTTTGCACTTGGTCATTGTATTTTCATCTTCCAGGCCTTTTCTTCTGTGTTCCTAAGTGGGTATATACTATATTTGAAACTGTAAATTACAATTGGCCTTTTCTCTTCATCATGTCAAATGTACATGTAGCTAGATTTTCAAATATATATAATATAGGAGTAGAATTTATAGTAGAACACATTATCTATTTGTCATTAGTAAATAATAAGGTTGATTACTCAAATTTCATACAATGCACAGAAACTGAAAAGGACGCGGATGGATATTGCTACCCATTTGAAGTTTTCGCGTAAGCAGGAGCTAAACTTCCATATGGCAGGCAACGATTTAACGAGAAATTTCAGTTACTCAGACCTATATTTGATAAGCCAATTTTACTATATAAAGAAAAAAGGAAAGCGACAGATAACTTCAAACTTGTGAAATATATCAATCATGGACTTTGGTACGCTGTGGATATTTAAAAAAAAAGTCATATTTATTATTCTTCAATTCTAAAAATGATGGGAGTTGAGCTGGAAAAGTGACGTCTATTGATTGGAAATGTGAGAAGAATGAACATGAAAAATTGTTTAATTCAAAATAGTTCTCAGGCTTAAAAATTTTCTTGGTTTTCGTGATTTCCAACTTTTATATAGATAGGGTTATCAATTCGTTTTTTTTTTTTTTAAATTAAGGTAGTTTTGAGAAGTTTTCTTTGGATGGCATGGATTAGAGTGTAATGACTAGGAGTTTGTGAAAACAAGCATGCGGCCCGTGCAACGTATGGAGTGTTAAGAAAATAAATAATAATAATAGTTAATAATTATTCATAATATAAGATGTTATTTAGTGAAAATAAATTTTTTAGGGTTAGCTATTGACATTTACAAAACACAAACTAATTCCAAACTAAAATTTATAAATATTACAATAATGTTTCAAATTAATTTTAAATAAAATACTTTGGGATGCAAATGATATTTTTAGGTATACTTTTTGTATTTGTAATTATAATACAATTAAGATCAATTAAATTTAAAGCAATCTTTAATAGTTAATCTTGTATTAATTTAAAAAAATTGAAAATGGTTCAAATTAATTTACACCAAAGATTAATTTCATATCAATTTTTTTTCACTAAATTTTATGAATAATTATTATATTTTATTTGTTTTAAAAGAACTTGCTTGAAATGAAAAAGGAATGAATATAAGGAACAAAAGATCATAGTTGCCAAGAAATAATTTGGAAATATTAAACCTTTACTAATTTAAGTACATTTAACTATTGTTATATGTTCTATATTAAGTTATTACTTCACTATTAACATTAACTTTACTTTTTGTGATACATCAGAGAATTAAGAGCATGAGAATCTATATATATATATATATATATATAATCATAACGCATGATGAAAGATGCCAAACATCATCTAAAGTTAAATTACACTCACACAATTTAAAGCATGTAAAATACATTTTTTTTGTAACATAATGTTTTTTTTCCTTGCACATATACTAAAAAGTTGTGATTAAATGACATTCAATGGCAAAAATAAAAGGGATATCAATAATTTCCTCATACTTGTTTTGAAAATGAAATAATTTCAATAATTCAGCCATGAAAATACACAAAAGAGAAGAAAATTATAATGCATTTAATCAAAATATTCTGATTATAATGAATAAGAGATAAGATATTATTAGACAAAAAAATATAAATAATTATCAGGGCTCAAGTGGATCTAGAGCTTTTATTGTATAACTTTCATTTGAATTATTCTTTGTGATTGTTGAAGCGATCAAAAACAACTTTGTCTAAGCCTTTGATTAGAGGCCAACGACATGATAATTTTGCAAATTTTGCAAGAATGCATGTGAATGTGAGTGAATGCTCTAAAAAAAAGAAAGAAGAAATGTGAGCACGAAAGTTATAATAGAAAAAAGGTTTTAGGAGTTTCAATATTTAATTTTGGATATAATTAACAGGTAGAGGTGGAAAAAGTGAAGAAAATATAGTGGGAGTGAAGATGTGGAGGGCTACCAAAAAATCTTTGGTTGGATTTCAATTTTCCACTCTTCCAGAGTTTTCACTTTCTTTTCAAAAAAATATTTTAAAAAAATTAGATACAAATATTTTACTTATTATTTTTAAATTAGAATTTTAAATTTCATTTTTTATACAAACAAAAACAGGAATTTCATTCATTATTTTTAAATTAAATATGAAGTTATGAGTAAGTTAATGGGAAGTTGACATAGTAGGAGGATATTTGGGATAAGGTAGTTTTATTAATTTTTAAAAATTTAAAAATATATAAAGCAAAATAGAATTAGATATTGCTTGCGATTCATAATTTTCTTGTTATTTTTGAAGTACAAATTTGGAATTATAAAAAAAATAAGTTAATGAGAAGTTGAGATAATATATAAATATTTGGAGGGTGAGGTAGTTTTACTTATTTTTTAAAATTAAAAAATAAATAAAGTAAATTAGAGTCAATGGCACTCGGCGACGTTGGATGCTACTTGCAGTACATAATTTTTTAATTATTTTAAATTAGAAACTTGGAAGGGTAAATAAATAAGTTAATGGAACGTTGGGGTATTTTTTTCATTAATTTTAAAATTAGAATTTCAAATTTTATTTATTATTTGAAATTATAATTTTGAAATCATGAATATGTAAATAGAAAGTTGAGATAATAGGAAGATGTTTGGAGATAAGATAGTTTTATTTATTTTAAAAATTTTAAAGTAAAAAAATAAATAAAGTAAACACAAAGCAAGAGACACGTGTTGTCATCAAATATTGCTTGCGGTTTTATTTTTTCAGGAAGTTGGGAATTGGGATAATGAGGAAACATTTGAAAGTAAGGTAGTTATATTTATTATTAAAATTAAAAATTAAAAAATAAATAGAGCAAAACAAAATTAAGGACACATGTCTTCATTAGAAGCTACTTGCGGTTATGCTCTTTTAGGAAGTTGAGAAAATGGGAAGATATTTGAGGATAAGGTAGTTTTATCTATTTTTACAAATTAAAAATTAAAAAATAAATAAAATATAATATAATTAGAGACACATATTGTCACAAGATGTTGTTTATAATTCTACTATATATATATATATATATATTTTAAAAGAAGGTAGAATGGCTAGGAATGGTTTAAGTCATCTTTAGCTACTAAACTTTTTTTTTTTTTTGGGCTGGCATTCCAATTTGGAGGGACATAATGTAAATTAACGTTGTAACAAAATCCTTCTCACCCCATCTCACTATTTCATTTCCTCCCATTTTGAAACTGAAAAAATATAATTATAACTAATTTAAAATTATTAATTTTATGATAAAGTTTAGATAATCGTTAAATAGTACCGTTTATTTCTCAAATAAAACTCATAAAAAATGGAATGTTTGTTTCGTTCCTCTCCATCTTACTCAATTCCATTTTATTCTATTAATAATCATTTCATTCCATTATACCCTGTAGTTTCATATATATCCTTAGCGTCTAAGCTTAATTAAAAAAGAATAAGCTTATAATGCTTGTAGACAATAATTTAGGTAAAGCCTCATTTGCAACACTGATCTGGAGAACAAGAGGGTACTATCACTTTTTTTTTTCCCTAATTGTTCACATGTGTTTTTTTATTTGATGCAATTATATTCGAGATATAGTCGAGTACTAAATGTGGACACAATTTATAATAGAGATTCATACTTTAGTTTGTTACATTGCAAGGGACAAGCCCTCCATTAGATCCAACTCTGATTGATAGAGTATCAATGTTTAAATATTAAAAACTAAATCTATGAGAATTTAAGTCAAGAAACCCTATTTTTCTCTATCTATTTGTTATTTATATAGAGACATTTGTCCATTTGATACTGGATGAGATACAAGAAGGGGATTTAAGACATATAAAGCTTTTTTTTTTTTTTTTACACACCAAAGAGACATGTAAAGCTTAACAAAGATGAACCACTATTCTTCCTTTTCTTTGTGAATGATCATTCTATCCTATAGTCTCATACATACCCTTTAAATTTATATCAGAATCATTGTCAGCATAGCGTTGGTTCTTGACTTTAGATTCCATAACCATCCGTAACTTCAAAGCCAAGAGAAGTTCATTGATCATTTCAATCAGGATCTTTAGAGTGTTAGCATCTTCTACTCCCGCTGCCCTTCTCTATTTTCCTTCCACCCACAATCCTTCAACAACTTGCCACCCACTTCCATTTAGACACTTAACAAACACCATCTCACCTTTACCCGTAAGCCATCATAGCTGTTAAAAGCACGACAACACTCTTACCATAGAGATATCTAAAACCCTAGGAGAGAAAATGAACACTCTTTATGACATGCTTAAATATTATATTTTTTGTAATTATATGTGTTGATATCATTTTTCAAATTGAGTTGAAAATAAATTATACAGAAGTTCTAATTTTTGTAGATAGTTATATAAGAGAAACAAAACCAAGAGATAAAAAAGTGCATGTATACTTTTATTCATTCAATCTAATTAAATGTTTGGATCTACAGTTATTGTTAGTCTAAAAAAGACCACGCACCTTTACGTGCATCAAGTATATTAAAGGAGCGTGTCTTCTAATAAAAAAGATATGAGATTCTTAGGGTCTCAATTTCCTTGAATTGTTGTGTAATTTTCCAAACAATGGGTTCAATTTGTGCAAAAAATCAAATATATTAAGGAATGGGAAAGAAGAGTATGCATTGTTGAAGAACATCAGGCTCCTCAAAACTACAGGTAATCCTAAATCTAGGCATAAGATCTAAATCATGAAGTCATGTTGGGTAAGGTTCTGTAATGCTAAGGGTAAGTTAGGCTGTTTGGTAGTCGAAGTGTTTTTGAATGACGAGGTCTCTAGTCTCTATTTGACTATTTCTGTTGTTTTCATAGGAGGGAGAGGTTGCCCTCTATTGAAGTTTCGTGAGGGATATTTTTGTATTTGTCTTTATTTTACCTTTAGTTTTGTATATAAATAGTGGCTGTATAGAACATTTTGAATCAATGCAATCAGCTTATTTGTTTTTGCATTCCCTGTTCATTACTTGATGTCTGCGGTCCCATAGTCTCAACATGGTATCATGAGTAAGGTCACTAGTCGAAACTTCAAGAAGTGGATCGGGTAATCAAGAAACCCAATCCATTGAGGTGTCTTCACTGGTGCAGAATGCTGTGTTTCAGCACATCAATTAGAGTGCTGAGTTTCATTGATCTCACAGATACGCTTATATGTATTTCGTCCTTGCCCTAAATCCTCTCTGACCTCCCGTTAACTCTCGATTCGCCCTGGGTAAACCTTGGGGATCTTGATCATCGAAGATCCAGCCATGGTCAAAGAGCAGAGGAATACTGGTAATGTTATTGATTTCACCCACCATCTTTATCTGCACCCTTCAGACACACAAGCAGTGTCGCTCGTCCCACATATCCTTACCGAACTAGAAAATTACGCGATATGGAGTAGATCCATAAGGATTACGTTGCTTGGGAAGAACAAAATAGGGTTCATTGACGGATCTTACACGAAAGAGTCGCAGGATGCGTCACTTCATCCATAATGAGAGAGATGCAATGCTGTGGTGTTATCTTGGTTGCTCAACTCTGTGTCAAAAGATCTAGGAAATGGGCTTGCATATGGACAGAATGCGTTCCATGTCTAGATAGATTTGAAAGAAAGATTCGATAAATTCACTAGTTTAAGAATCTTTGTGGTATATCGTGAAATTAATTCGCTGGTTCAAGGTTCTTTGACAGTTTCAAGCTATTATATAAAGCTGAAAGAATTGTGGGAGGAGCAATCTATGTTAATTGCTATCCCAACATGTAAATGTGAAGTCTCAAAGGTGTATGCTGACTTAATCTAGCAACAACGTCTGCTCCAATTCCTTATAGGGCTTAATGAATCGTATGGACAAGCAAGAAGTCAGATTCTCTTAATGTCACCTCTCCCCTCTGTGAATTAAGCTTATAATATGATCATGGAGGATGAGACATAGAGCACTATTGCTGGATCTAATAAACCATCTTCTATAGAAGGAAGTGCAATGGCAATAGGAAGAGGACAAGGATGTGGAAGAGGTCATGGCCGTGGTAACTCATCTCTGGAGTGCTCTTATTGTCACAAACGAGGACACCTTAAGGAGAGCTGCTATGAAATTATCGGATTTCCAGATAATTTTAAAGGAACAAGGAGTAAATGATCTCAAGAAGGCAAATCAACTCAAGAGAAAAGTGAAGCTGCTAACAGTGTCAATGAGACAGAACAGACTGTGGCACCTTCATTTACATAAGAGCAGTACAAGCAGATTCTACAATTGTTAAGGAAGGACTCTGAGACTACTGTGCATGCTCTTACTGGTACAGGTTTGCATAATTCTTTCAATTTTAAATCTAAAATTCGTTGGATTTTAGATTCTGGAGCCACCACTTATATGGTGAGCAATTTGAAGTATTTGGATTCTTATAAAGAATATGCTGGTCCTGTGAGAAAGATTAAGATTCCTAATGGTCAAAAAGTCCCAATTACTCACATAAGAACTACATCATTAGGAAGAATAAAATTAAAGGATGTATTATATGCTCCTGAATTATGTTTCAATCTGATATCTGTACCTAGGCTGACCAAAGAAGAGAACTGTATGATAGCTTTTTATCCTGACATGTGTTTGGTGCAGGGCCTTTCGGATGGCAAGATGAAGGCGATTGGTAAATTGTTGGAAGGATTATACATTTTGAATGTTAACAATTTTGCTGTTAATGCTGTTGAAAACAATATAGATAATGAACTCTGTGATGAATGGTTATGGCACTGTAGATTAGGCCATCTTTCTTTCCCTGTTATGAAACATTTATACTTGTTAAAGGATACTGTTCGTGGGAATAATAAAATTTGTGAGACATGTATTCAGTCAAAGCAAACAAAGCTACCTTTTTCTTCTAGTTCTATTAAGACTCAGTGTTGTTTTAAATTGTTGCATACGAATATGTAGGGACCATATAGAGAGCCCACATATCAAGGTTATCAGTATTTTCTTACTGTTGTTGACAATTTTTCTAGGGCAACTTGGATTTTCTTGATGAGACATAAAAGTGAGGTTGTTTCTCATATTAAGCATTTTGTGGCATATGTTCTAAACCAATTTTCTACCTCTGTTAAGAAAATCAGGATAGATAACGGTAAGGAATTTTTGAACAATGAACTGAAAATTTTCTTGGAAAATAAAGGAATTTTACATGAGACAACTTGTCCTTATACTCCAGAGCAAAATGGAGTGGTTGAGAGAAAACACAGAATAATTTTACAAGTGTCTAGATGCCTTGCCTCACAAACTGAAGTTCCTATTAGTTACTGGGGTGAATGTATTCAAACAGCTACATACTTGATAAATAGAACCCCATCAAGAATCCTATAATTCAAAACACCATATGAACTGGTTTACAATAAGCTGCCTGATTTCAGTACATTAAAGATTTTTAGCTCACTTGCTTTTGCCACTGATTTAAATGTTACTGACAAATTTAAATCTAGATCTTTTCCTTGTGTCTTTCTGGGGTATCCCAAGAATCAAAAAGGATTTATTCTACTTGATTTGAGAACTAACCGTTTATTTATATCTAGACATGTTAGATTTATTGAAACTAAGTTCCCTTTTAAGGATGTCAAGGATTTTAAACAAAATAAAGCTCAACAGTCTTTTAAGGAAATGCTATGGTATGGTTTTGATTTTCTCTAATTTGAAAATAAAGAAGATAACCGTGGTATCTCTGATCCTATACCTGAACTACGTGCAGAATTAAATGAATTAGGAGAGTCACATTTTGTTGAGAGTAATGACATAACTGAATCTAATAATCAAGAGGGACAAAGGATAAGACCCATTAGGGATAAAAGGCCCCCTATTTGGTCCAAGGACTATGTTTGTTCTACTTGTGATGCTCCCAATATTAAGTACCCTTTGCAAAAGCAAATATCCTATAATGCTGTATCTAACTCCCATAAGTGCTTTCTTTTATCTATTGCCTCTAACCCAGAACCTAAAAGCTACCAGGAAGCTATTAAAGATAAAAAGTGGGTAGAAGCAATGAATATAGAGTTACAAGCACTAGAACAAAATAAGACCTGGAATATAGTGAAATTACCAAAAGGTAAGAAACCAATAGGATCAAAAATGGGTATATAAGATCAAATATAGAGCAGATGGAAGCATTGAGCGCTATAAGGCTAGATTGGCAGCCAAGGGGTATAGTTAAAAGGAAGGGGTAGATTATCAAGAGACATTTTTCACCAGTGATAAAAATGGTTACTGTTAGAACTGTGCTCTCCTTAGCTGCCCAACACAAATGGATTTTGCATCAAATGGATGTCTATAATGCATTCTTACAAGGAGATCTTGATGAGGATGTTTATATGACTATCCCACAGGGACTTAATAGTAAAGGGGAGAATGTAGTCTGTAAATTGAATAAATATCTATATGGATTAAAACAGGCATCGAGGCAATGAAATTTTAAACTGACACAAGCACTTAAATCTGGTGGTTTTAATCAAAGTCTACATGATTATTCATTATTTGTGAAACATTTTAGTAATGGAATTGTATTAATCCTTGTATATGTGGATGATTTATTAATTACTGGAAGTTTTGAAATAGGTATTAAACAAACCAAAAACTTTTTGCACAGCAAGTTTAGGATAAAAGACCTCGATGTTCTGAAATATTTTTTTGGGAATAGAAGTAGCTCGTTCTAGAAGGGGAATAATGATGAATCAAAGAAAATATGTGCTAGATTTATTGTTTGAGACAAGTATGAGCAGATGTAAACTATTGAAAGTGCCCATGGCTCCCAACTTGAGACTCACAACATATGAAGAAGGAAGAAATAAAAGGGAAGAACTTTTAAAAGATCTCAGAGAATATAGAAGACTAATAGGTAAGCTGATTTATTTGACTATGACTCACCTTGATTTATCTTTTTCTCTGCAGAACCTGAGTCAGTTCATGCAAAATCCTACAAAGGCACACATGGCAGCAGCTAAAAATGTGCTGAGGTATCTAAAGCATAAATCGGGACTAGGAATACTGATTAGTTCCAAAACTAATTTGACACTGAGATGTTTCTGTGATTCTGATTGGGTTGCGTGCCACACTACAAGAAGATCAGTTTCTGGCTATCTTTTGAAGTTAGGAGATTCCTTAATCTCCTGGAAGACAAAGAAGAAAGGAACTGTGTCAAAATCCTCAACGGAGGCTGAGTACAGAGCATTAAGCGTGGCTGTATCAGAAATAGTGTGGGTGCTGGCATTAATGAAGGACTTAGATCTGTACAGCATTGAACCTGTTATGGTGTATTGTGATAGTAGGGTAGCCATACATATAGCAAACAATCCTGTATTTCATGAACGTATAAAACATATAGAGATTGATTGCCATTTTGTTAGAGAAAAGCTTCAGCAAAAATTAATCTCGTTACAGTATGTTCGTTCAGAGGATCAAGAGGCCGATACATTTACCAAAGCCTTGGGACATAAGTGTAACATCCTGATTTTTATATAATAAAGAAATTGTGGAATTTAGGTTTTGAGGAAAAAAATGATAATAATATGAATTTATATTATTTGAGGTTATTTAGAAATAATATTATGATTAGGTATTTAATTATGAATTTAAAAATTTAAATTTAAAACCACATAAGCAATATTTAGTTAAGATATAATACATAAATAATTTTTTTTATGTGTGTGTTAAAAAAAAAAGAGAAGGTAGAAGGAACAAAAAAAGGGGGGTGGAAGGTTGTTGTTTCTAAGTCCCACATTGGTTAGATGAGGGAAGAGAAGAGGTGCCTTCATGTATAAAAAGGAGGGGGTGTGTGCATTAGGAAGCATGAGAGGCTAAGATGTAATTTAGAGAAAATTGTAACTTTGGGCCCAAAGGTTTGAATAATTAAATTCAAACCTATAGTTTTTTTTTAATATAATTTTGGGACTCACAATCCCATTTTTATATTATTTTTCTCTCTTCCTCTCACGTTGCTCGGCGTTTTCTCGCAAGGGGGATTATTTTCTTTTTTCTTCAGGTATGTTCTAACTTTCCTGTTTAGATTAGCATTTAAAAATTTATTTAATTACAAAATTAATTTTATAGTTATTTTCTAAATAATATTAGCTTTCTAGTGATATGATTATTTTGTAGGATAGAGTAAATATTTTGATTAGGATTTTTCTATAGGATAGTTAATCTGATGATATGATGGATTAAAAATATAGGTTAAAATTTTTAGGGATATAGTAAATATTATAGAATATTTTCTTGAGGTTGAAACTCATGTTTAAGAATTTTTGAGTTAAAATCTAGATCTATATGGTTGAATTTATGTGGAATCTGAGACGTAGGGATAAACCTATGATTATTAAATATTTATTTAAGTATGAATAGGTATTTTTGAGGTTATAGAAAGGTAATTTGAGGCTTCAGGATAATTCTAAAATTTTTAATTTATTTTTGGATGAATTTTTAGAATGTAGAAGGATGAAATTGTGATACTAGAAGTGAATTGAGGATAAAAAAAATAGTTCATTAGGGTACGAGAATTTTAGAAAAGAATTTGGGAAGTTAAATAAGGCATAAATCTTAAATTAGTGTTAATATGGACTATAGATTTAAGACTTTCTAACTCTTTAAATTAGAGTTATTTATTTTAATGTAAAATTAATATATAGTATTGTGAAATAATTATGTAGATTATATTGACAAAGATAGTGGTGAAAAAGGAGTTGTGAAGGGGAACTTGTTATTCAAGACACAAGGTAACCATTATTAATGTGTTGTGATGAGTGTGTTTGTGAATGGTTATGTGTTGTTTTGTTGTTTGGAAAAATTATGAATTATTGAAAATAAATACTGTATATACTTGTTTGAAATTATTGCCAAGTGGGTTAAAAATTTATTTTTGTTTATCATGATGAGATATTATTGTTCGGATATATTCCTGTTTGGATATTTGAATGATGCATGACTTGTCAGGGTATTTTAATGTATGGTGTTAATGGAAATTTCTGTTCGGTTAATTATTACCACGTGGTAAGCCCTCATTGGACCCAATGAGTGGCGTGTCGCTTGGTCCAACTCACCTTTGGCCGGGTGATTTGGCGTCCGAGCATGGTGAAAGGAGGATATAAGGTGCAGTCATGCAATTAAATACTTGTTCGGTTTGTTTGAAAATATTGTTCGGTTAAATGTTTTGTGTGCCCACTTAGCAATCGCATGATTAGTTACATCCGCATGCATCATTACATATTAATTTTTGGTTACTGAGACTTTTAAGTCTCATTCCCCGTGGTTAATATTTTTACAGGAGCGAATCCGGCCGAGAAAGCACCAGAGGTGTAATTATGGTGTATGAGACACCATCTTTTACGTTGCCTCTTATTTTGGATTATACAATGTATCTTGTGCCAACTTAGGACATATCTTGTCTATGGAGCATGTAAACTCTAATCCTTTTATATTAAATGCATTTATATGTCCAAGAGGATTATGTCTGTCCCTTTTGATTCATGACCTAATTTAAATAACATGCTATGAGGATCATGTCTGTCCCTCATGGTTCTAATTGCTTTTTGAGATATTTTAAGACCTGTGGTATATTGTCTTGGATGTATCATGGTAGAAATTTTTCTACCATGATAAGGGTATGATAAGGGTTCAATGAAAAAAAAAAATGATTTCTTGAATTAATAACTTGCGAAAAATCGGTTTGTAAATTTGAGGGTGTTACATATTGGTATCAGAGCATATAGTCGGTTGGCAATATACATTGTTATGGTGCTTCTCATTGTATGGCCATGATATAGCTAGGCTAATTTTATTATTTATATCTTGTATCCTTTAGGAGGGGAGAGAAAATGCCTGTTACTCGTGGTAACTCAGGATTCCAACATGAGCACCTGCCACCGCCACTGCCAAATGAGGAGCCTGACTTGGCGGAATTAAGAATGCTTGTAAAAACATTAACAGACAAGGTTCAAGGATACGAACAAGAGTTGACGGAGCTAAAGAGGCAAAAGGTAACTGAAAATGGAGATAGGGCTCATGTTGAGAGTCATGTGGGGGAAGGCAGTTCCTCACATCCTGCCACTCTGAGAGATCATGAGTCTAGAAGGAAAGAAATTAGGCAGGAGGAACAGAGAGCCCCACCGACCATTACTGATGTGTGGGAAACTGTTAGGAAGTTTAACCCTCCTACGTTTGATGGTAACCTTAAACCATCCGTGGTAGAGGAATGGGTGAAGAGACTCGAATCCATCTTTCGAGTAGTCACATGCACCAGCAATCAAAAAGTACAAGTAGCATTAGTGCTCCTAGTGAAAGGAGCAAGAGATTGGTGGGAGACAGCAGGGCCCAGGGATGATTCTACACTCACCTGGGAGGAATTCAAGGAAAAATTATTCAGGCATTACTTTCCATCAGAGTTAAGGTCTGAGAAGGAAGCGGAATTCCATGCCTTTAAGCAAGGGAACCTCGATGAGGACACATTCATTGCTAAGTTTCAGGAGTTATCTAGATACTCCACGTACCTGCAGTATAGGGATGATTCCGAATGGAAGGCTAAGCGCTTATTGGAGAAGGCTAGACCAGAATTGAGGGAACAATTGGCTCATCTAGATATCCGAGATTATGATGAAATGTGCATAAAACTACAAGTAGTAGCTCGCAGTAAGAAGGAGGTTGAGAGAGAGAAGAGGGGTTATTCATATAGTAGACCCCCAACCTACCCTCGACCCACCGGAGGCATTATGAAGAAAAACCATCAGGGTTCGAGTAGCTCATGGAACCAAGGAAGGCAGAAGGGTCCATTTCAAAGGGGCCAAGGACAGAGGAGCTATCATAGTAGTTATCACGGGTCACAGAGGAGCCCAACAGTATCTACCCCTGCCCCGAGTACAGCGAGCTCTCAACAGTGCACTAAATGCGGGCGTCGTCATTTCGGACAGTGCTGGGTTGTTACATTTGTGGGAAACCCGGTCACATTGCAAAGTTTTGTGGGGACAACCAGGGCTCAAATATGAAGAACCCTTCCCAACATCCTACTGTCTCTGGTCGTGTGTTTGCTCTTACTCAGGACACCATGAACTCCCCAGATGCCATTAGAGGTAACATCAAAATCCTTCATCATGATATTGTTGCACTATTTGATTCGGGTGCTACACACTCTTTTATTTCTGAAACTTGTGTAAAGAACCTTGATTTGCCTGTGTGTATTTTACCGTTTGATATGAATGTGTCTACTCCTGCGGGAGAATCTGTGAGGACCGCTAAGGCATGCCTTAACCTAGTAGTCGAGTTTAAAAATAGGAAAACAACTATGGACTTAATTATCCTACCACTGAGAGGTATGGATGTAATTGTGGGAATGAATTGGATGGCTGCAAATGGTGCTATCCTAGATTGTAGAGAGAGGAGTGTGTCTTTATCTTCTTTGTCGGTGACCCCAGTCGAGACTCAAGATCATGTTTTCTTGTCGGCGGCGCAAGTTGATAGATGTATGAAGAAGGGTTGCCAGGCCTACATGGTTTTCTTCTCTATCCAAGCTGAGATTGATGAAGGCGTGAAGAATATCCCAATTGTCAAAGAATTTGCGGATGTATTTCCAGACGAAGTCTCCGGTTTACCCCCAAAGCGCGAGGTAGAGTTCTCAATTGAATTGGTACCCGGTACAGGGCCAATTTCTAAGGCTCCTTATCGGATGTCCCCTTCAGAGTTAGCGGAACTGAAAAAGCAAATCGAAGAGCTACTTGAGAAGGGTTTCATCAGACCGAGTGTTTCACCTTGGGGATCTCCAGTCCTTTTTGTAAAGAAGAAGGACGGAAGCCTCCGATTGTGCATTGATTATAGACAATTGAACAAAGTAACCATCAAGAACAAATATCCACTTCCGAGAATCGATGATTTGCTGGATCAGCTTGTGGGATCCGCAGTTTTCTCAAAGATTGACTTAAGGTCAGGGTACCACCAATTGAGAGTGAGAGCAGAGGATATACCTAAGACAGCATTTCGGACGAGATATGGGCATTATGAATTCATGGTGATGCCGTTTGGACTTACGAATGCTCCTGCGGTATTCATGGATTACATGAATAGGATCTTTCGACCCTATTTAGATAAGTTTGTAGTAGTGTTTATTGATGACATTCTTATTTATTCAAAGGATGAGGAGGCTCATGGTGAACATTTAAGAATCGTCTTGCAAGTTTTGAGGGAACATAAGCTTTATGCCAAATTAAGCAAGTGTGAATTTTGGCTCCAAGAAGTAAAGTTTTTGGGCCATGTTGTGTCCAGAGATGGAGTTGCGGTGGATCCTAGCAAGATTGATGCAGTGATGAAGTGGGAACAGCCAAAATCTGTTACAGAGATACGAAGCTTTTTAGGTCTAGCAGGTTATTATCGTCGCTTTATTAAGGGATTTTCGCAAATTGCGATGCCCTTAACTAAGCTAACTAAGAAGGATGCCCCATTTATTTGGACTGACAAATGTGAAGCTGCTTTCCAAGAATTGAAAAAGAGGTTAACCACTACTCCAGTATTGACTATTCCTGACCCTGTGGTGCCGTACACTCTGTACACTGATGCTTCTTTAAAGGGTTTAGGATGTGTTTTGATGCAAAATGACCGAGTGGTTGCCTATTCCTCCAGACAGTTGAGACCACACGAGGAAAATTACCCTACTCATGATTTGGAGTTAGCTGCAGTTGTGTTTGCTCTGAAGATATGGAGACACTACTTGTATGGATCTAAGTTTCAAATCTTCAGTGACCATAAGAGCCTGAAGTATTTATTTGATCAAAAAGAGCTTAATATGAGGCAGCGACGATGGATGGAATTTCTAAAGGATTATGACTTTGAATTACATTACCATCCGGGTAAGGCTAACGTGGTAGCTGATGCCTTAAGTAGAAAGACTATTCATGCTGCACATTTGATGGTTCATGAATATCATTTATGGAACAGTTTTCATGATGTTCCAGTAGATGTGATTGAACATCAAATGGCCGCACTCCAGGTAGCAGACTTTGAGAGCAAATTCTGGGAAGATCTCAGAGTCTCACAGCAGAGTGATGACTACTTAAGGAATATAAGGAAGGAGATAGTGGTAGGTAAGGCCCCAAATTTTACCATCTCTGAGGACACAGTGATGAAGTATAAAGGTAGAGTTTGTGTACCTAATGATCCAAGATTGAGGAATATCCTTTTAGAAGAAGCTCATAGGAGCAAATATACAATTCATCCCGGTATAACTAAAATGTACCATGATTTGAAGCGAGGTTGGTGGTGGCCAGGAATGAAGAAAGATGTAACTGAATTTGTTTCTAGATGTTTAACGTGTCAGAAGATAAAGATAGAACATCAGAAGCCAGCTGGAACACTGCAACCGTTAGATATTCCAAAGTGGAAATGGGATGATATTTCTATGGATTTCATCACTGGACTGCCAAGAACACCCTCGAGTAAGGATGCTATTTGGGTGATAGTAGACCGACTCACCAAATCAGCTCACTTTTTGGCGATCAAGTTTACCTCTACATTAGAGAAATTTGCTGAGATATACATTAAGGAGATAGTTAGACTTCATGGTATACCCTCTAGAATTGTGTCAGATCGTGACCCAAGGTTCACTTCAAACTTTTGGGGTGCGCTACAGAAGGCTATGGGTACCAGACTGAGTTTTAGCACCGCATACCACCCCCAAACAGATGGACAAACAGAGAGGACGATCCAGACTTTGGAGGACATGTTGAGAGCTTGTGCCATTGAACTACCAGGTAGTTGGGATAATCATTTGCCATTAGCTGAATTTGCTTATAATAACAGCTATCATTCTAGTATTGGGATGGCGCCTTATGAGGCCTTGTATGGAAGGAAGTGTAGATCGCCTTTATGTTGGACAGAATTAAGTGAGAGGAGTATCATTGGTCCAGAAATTGTAGAGCAGACCACCCAGAAGATTGCAATGATTAAGCAAAAATTGCTAACCGCTCAGAGCCGACAGAAGAGCTATGCTGATAAGAGGAGACGGCCGTTAGAGTTTGAAGTAGGAGATCATGTATTTTTGAAGGTTTCTCCAGTGACAGGCATTGGTAGATCCATTAAGGCAAAGAAATTGACACCTAGATTTATGGGCCCGTATGAGATCTTGGAGCGAATTGGATCTACTGCATATAGAGTTGCATTACCTCCACAGATTGCAGGTATCCATAATGTGTTCCACGTATCACAGTTGAAGAAGTACAACCCGGATCCCTCCCATGTTATTGAACCTGAAGAAGTAGAATTGAGGGAGAATTTGACCTTTAGATCCGAACCGGAGCGAATTGAGGACTTTAAGGACAAACAACTACGCAATAAGACCATCCGACTCGTGAAGGTGATTTGGAAGGGTGGAGCCCTAGGTGATGCTACTTGGGAGACCGAGGAGAGTATGAGGCGAGATTATCCACATTTATTTGCTTAGGTACATAGTTTCTAAGCTTATCTATTAAATTTTGAGGACAAAATTTCTAAAAGGAGGGGAGAATTGTAACATCCTGATTTTTATATAATAAAGAAATTGTGGAATTTAGGTTTTGAGGAAAAAAATGATAATAATAGGAATTTATATTATTTGAGGTTATTTAGAAATAATATTATGATTAGGTATTTAATTATGAATTTAAAAATTTAAATTTAAAACCACATAAGCAATATTTAGTTAAGATATAATACATAAATAATTTTTTTATGTGTGTGTTAAAAAAAAAGAGAAGGTAGAAGGAACAAAAAAAGGGGGGGTGGAAGGTTGTTGTTTCTAAGTCCCACATTGGTTAGATGAGGGAAGAGAAGAGGTGCCTTCATGTATAAAAAGGAGGGGGTGTGTGCATTAGGAAGCATGAGAGGCTAAGATGCAATTTAGAGAAAATTGCAACTTTGGGCCCAAAGGTTTGAATAATTAAATTCAAACCTATAGTTTTTTTTTAATATAATTTTGGGACTCACAATCCCATTTTTATATTATTTTTCTCTCTTCCTCTCACGTTGCTCGGCGTTTTCTCGCAAGGGGGATTATTTTCTTTTTTCTTCAGGTATGTTCTAACTTTCCTGTTTAGATTAGCATTTAAAAATTTATTTAATTACAAAATTAATTTTATAGTTATTTTCTAAATAATATTAGCTTTCTAGTGATATGATTATTTTGTAGGATAGAGTAAATATTTTGATTAGGATTTTTCTATAGGATAGTTAATCTGATGATATGATGGATTAAAAATATAGGTTAAAATTCTTAGGGATATAGTAAATATTATAGAATATTTTCTTGAGGTTGAAACTCATGTTTAAGAATTTTTGAGTTAAAATCTAGATCTATATGGTTGAATTTATGTGGAATCTGAGATGTAGGGATAAACCTATGATTATTAAATATTTATTTAAGTATGAATAGGTATTTTTGAGGTTATAGAAAGGTGATTTGAGGCTTCAGGATAATTCTAAAATTTTTAATTTATTTTTGGATGAATTTTTAGAATGTAGAAGGATGAAATTGTGATACTAGAAGTGAATTGAGGATAAAAAAAAATAGTTCATTAGGGTACGAGAATTTTAGAAAAGAATTTGGAAGTTAAATAAGGCATAAATCTTAAATTAGTGTTAATATGGACTATAGATTTAAGACTTTCTAACTCTTTAAATTAGAGTTATTTATTTTAATGTAAAATTAATATATAGTATTGTGAAATAATTATGTAGATTATATTGACAAAGATAGTGGTGAAAAAGGAGTTGTGAAGGGGAACTTGTTATTCAAGACACAAGGTAACCATTATTAATGTGTTGTGATGAGTGTGTTTGTGAATGGTTATGTGTTGTTTTGTTGTTTGGAAAAATTATGAATTATTGAAAATAAATACTGTATATACTTGTTTGAAATTATTGCCAAGTGGGTTAAAAATTTATTTTTGTTTATCATGATGAGATATTATTGTTCGGATATATTCCTGTTTGGATATTTGAATGATGCATGACTTGTCAGGGTATTTTAATGTATGGTGTTAATGGGAATTTCTGTTCGGTTAATTATTACCACGTGGTAAGCCCTCATTGGACCCAATGAGTGGCGTGTCGCTTGGTCCAACTCACCTTTGGCCGGGTGATTTGGCGTCCGAGCATGGTGAAAGGAGGATATAAGGTGCAGTCATGCAATTAAATACTTGTTCGGTTTGTTTGAAAATATTGTTCGGTTAAATGTTTTGTGTGCCCACTTAGCAATCGCATGATTAGTTACATCCGCATGCATCATTACATATTAATTTTTGGTTACTGAGACTTTTAAGTCTCATTCCCCGTGGTTAATATTTTTACAGGAGCGAATCCGGCCGAGAAAGCACCAGAGGTGTAATTATGGTGTATGAGACACCATCTTTTACGTTGCCTCTTATTTTGGATTATACAATGTATCTTGTGCCAACTTAGGACATATCTTGTCTATGGAGCATGTAAACTCTAATCCTTTTTATTAAATGCATTTATATGTCCAAGAGGATTATGTCTGTCCCTTTTGATTCATGACCTAATTTAAATAACATGCTATGAGGATCATGTCTGTCCCTCATGGTTCTAATTGCTTTTTGAGATATTTTAAGACCTGTGGTATATTGTCTTGGATGTATCATGGTAGAAATTTTTCTACCATGATAAGGGTATGATAAGGGTTCAATGAAAAAAAAAATGATTTCTTGAATTAATAACTTGCGAAAAATCGGTTTGTAAATTTGAGGGTGTTACAATAAGCTTCACAAAAAATTGCTCAGCAAGTTGCAAACTATAGATGTACATAGTTTAAACTTGAGGGGGAGTATTGAAGTTATGTAAGAGATATTTTTGTATTTATCTTTATTTTACCTTCAGTTTTGTATATAAATAGTGGCTGTACAGAACATTTTGAATCAATGCAATCAGATTATTTGTTTTTGCATCCCTGTTCATCACTTGATGTCTGCGGGCCCATAGTCTCAACACCCTCATTTGAATTTAAATTTGAATTCTGCTCGCCAAGCAAGGGAAGTAACTGTTCTCACGTTAGTTGAGGTCATCCATTGAGTTTTTAGGGTATCGTGGAGTGATGGCACTCACAAAAAGCTGGCCTCAAAATGCATCGTTTTACTTAAGTAGGCTATGGATCTGGGTTGGGCATTGCATTCTTAATGCTTCTCCAGCCTAGTTATGTTTAATTCGGCCCACTCAACTTTTAGGCCTAATAGTTATTTAAATTCTTAGCCCAAACAAAAAAGCCTTAAAATCTTTAAGTTTTCAAAAATTTTCTAGTAATGACTTGGCTGCCGCATTTCTCTTAATCATTGTTAGCACGACACGTATTAGCTTCATCAAGTCTATTAGCGATTTGTTACGTTACATAGTCCATGTGAGCACCTCAGGGATTGAGATTCAACAATACATAAAAAACAATGATCAATATTATATAATTAATTACATTTTCTTCCATGCCATCGTCATCATTTTTTTGGTAATATATTAACCAAGCGTTTTATGATGACAATGCTATATATTATACACTATATACATGCACTCCCTTCGTTACTAAAATAGAAAATGAGTATGACAATTTTTATTTTTTTAAAAAAGGGTAGCACTGCTTTGAACATCCTTTATAATATCAATATCACTAACATTGGTAAGAAGCAATTACCACACTCAATAGATAAAATATGAAAATTAAATAAATAAAATCAAGTTGTGAAAACTTCATCTAGACAGTTCAGAATTGTAATTAGAAACTAAAAAAATTATTTCATAAAATATTAACTTCAAATTGTTCAAACTTTGATAAATAGTTCAGACGAGAAGTGAAGAGAAAGTGGAAATACAGACACGCTGAGCTTTTTTCCCCCACATGAGCTTCCATCAAACCCACTTACTAAAACATTATAATTACTGTTGAATTAATTGTAAATTTACAGTTAAACCTGACGGATTTTACAATGAGAATGATTAGATTTCATCTATTGAATAATTGACTTGACCGTCTGCGACATAAATGCCGAGTCGCCAACCATGGGACCAAGTCAACTCACATATAAAATTAATGTAATTTAAAGTTGTATTTGGATGAGAGAATTTAAATTAAAAATTTAAATTAAAAATTTTATATTTAAATTTATATATTTTAAATTTTTTATTTGGATGATATAAAAAATTTTAAATTATAATATTAAAAATACTTTGTTTGGATTTTAAATAAAATTTTAAATTTTAAATTTTATTTTTGAATTTAAAGCAACTCGAATAATGTCAGCAGTTCGATCTTAATCAAAGTTTGTGGTATAGTCCCTATCAGGGGTGACGACATCAATAATCCAATCTTGATCAATAGTGATAGTCTGATCCTAGTTGACATCGACGGTTCGATCCTAAATAATGTCTAAGGATTAGCACAAGACAATTACATTAGTTCGAGGGTTATGGATTGGACCTAGATGATAACACCAAACATTCCCTATTAATAGTGGTGTTTGGAGTTGAGCGACGAACTAGCACTTGACAATGGTAGCAGACCAACACCAAATGACAATGTTGGACTGGCAACAAATGACGATGGTGGCGGCAAACCACCGTTTGGCTGTAGATGAGGGTGGTTTGGTCTCAGTTGTCACCGAAGATCTCGTCTTAGTTGTTGTTGATGATTCAATTTGAATCGATGCCGGTAGTTTAGTCCCAATCAAAGCCAGTCTCGATCCGCCCTTATCGTCTAGTCTAGGTTAGCATTGGCAGTCCAATCCTGTTTAGTGTTGACAGTCTAGTCCCAATTGGTGCTATCCATGCTATCAAGGTTGAAGTCAAAGGTTCAGTCCCAGTCATTGTCGGCAGTTTGGTCTCGATCAACATTAGCATTCTGATCTCAATCATCGCCTGCGGTCCTGATGGATGTCGGCTGGAGGTAGCGATGTAGAAGTTAAGAAGGTAGCAAAATCAATGAAAGAATGTGATGAAAGAGATAAGCTTTCATTAAAATTTGAATAATAGGGATTTAATAAAGATTTAAAATTACAAAAAGGGCTGGGGTAAGATTTGGATTTGGATTAAATCTAAATCCACATATTTTTAATCACAGTAATAAATTTGACTTAAATCCAAATCAAAATTCACATGCATCCAAATATAACATAAATGTTTTTAACGTTGAAGGCTTTGTATTTGTAATCAATTAATGACATTAATTAATTGAATTGTACTAAGTGACAAATATATAGTGGATATCACCACTATAGTCTATATCACATCTGCTTTCGAAGGCTAAGGAAACGTGGTAGAAATTGAATTGTCATAAAAGTGTTGGAGAAGATGGCTAGAGAAATGGTTATGGACATGAAGATGCTAATATAGGCATTTATGTTCAAAGCTATGGTTTAATATTCTTGCTTCTCATGGTATTCACTTCCTTGCTGAATATAACAAAGGTTTTGCTTGCTTGTGCCGATGGCGAGCCCTCCAAAAAGAAAGATGGAGGAGGCAGAGCTGGATGTGGCGGGGGCATATGGTGGGGGTTCTGGTGGTTGAGAATTTCATGACATCTAATTTATCTGAATGTTGCACTACTTGATGCGTATATAGGTATTGCCTATTTAATTTACTATTGTTTTTGCTCTTTGCTGTGTATCAACATAAGGACAAGCATTGTCGATATTATGAAAATCATATTGAGATTTACAATTAATAAAATATTTTTTTATCACCAATTGAATTTGGCTTGTTTATAGTGAAAAAAGATACGTGATAAATTAAAGTTTAAATTTTTATATAAGAAATATCTACATTTAATACTTGATCATATCTTGAACAAAATTTCCTTCATGTTTGTGAATAATAAAAAAAATAAAATTAGAGTTTATCGTTCCAAAAAATAACAAGAATTTGTAACAGCATACATGTGCACTAGGAGTTGAGTATAGAAGTAATACAACATTGCAACATTTGTTTTTTTTGACAACTAGGAGTTGAACAGAAGTAATACAACAATAAACATTTTTTTCCATGGCAATGGACAAAAACTATTGTTATAGGGTGAAAAATTGTTGCTTAGAGCTATGGAATAGTACATACTAGGGTTACCTAACATTTATCGCACTGGTTTTTTTTTTTTTTTTGCAATGGATGGCCATAGAGGATAAAACTGTTACCTATTGTCTCATAACAAATAATGAGTTTGAGCTTCGAAATTAGGTCACAGCTTTTGCCTGCTGGCAATCTATTCAAGCAGTCTGCACCTGCTGTCTATAACTAACTGACAACAATCTATTCAATCCATTTGTTAAGTCTCTTTTAATTTGTCCTGGTTATAAGTTGCGGATGCTTCCGAGTATGAAAATTTAATTAATATTTTTAGATATTTTGTAAAATATTAAATCTGAATCGTTTAAAATTTAATTTAATAATGGAGATGAGAAATGCTCTGTTTGTCTCAAATTATAAAACACTTTTAAATAAAATTTTATATATCAATAAATTTCGTTAAATACACTTAACAACTTTATCTTTCTAAACTAAAAATATAAATTTATAAAATAACCCATCATTTAATATATTGAAAAAAGAAAAGATAAAAATTAATTATAAAAAAAGAAAGGATAATATTAAAATTGTTGCATTTAATGAAACCTTAATTTACTTAAAATATTTTATATTTTGAAATGAAATTTTTTTAAAAAAAAATTTTATAATTTAATATGAAGATAGTAGAATGGTCCTGGGTATGGACTATGTAGAGAGAGAATGAGTCCCTTTTTGGGAAGGACTCCAATGCCACACTCACAACACAACCCATAAACATGACAACTTTCAAGGCCTCAAGGTTCAAACGCCCACAAAAAAAAAAAAAAAAACCAAAATCCCAAATAGGGCCTCACATGAGCTTCCATCAAACCCACTTAAATATTTTGACGATGGATTTTACTAAAAGAAGTGATGATGATCGTATTTTATTTATTGAATAATTGACGTTACCGTTCAAGAGATAAATGCTGAGTCACCAACCTGGGACCTAGTCAACGCCCGTATAAAATCAACGTAATTTAAATGTTTTAAATTCCAGGCTTTGTAATCAATCAATGCCATTAATTAATTGAATAGTATTGAGCTATAAAAATATATAGTGAATATCACCCCTATAAAACGACTGCTTTCAAAGACTACGGAAGCAGGATAGAAATTGAATGGTCATAGAAGTGTTGGAGGAGATGGCTAGAGAAATGGTTATGGGACATGAAGATGCTGATATGCGTATCCATGTTCAGAGCTCGGGTCTCATATTCTTGCTTCTCATGATGTTCACTTCCTTGATGGCTATAACAACGCTTTTGCTTGCTTGTGCCGATGGTGCCGGTCAAGACTCCTCCAAAAAGAAAGACGGAGGAGGTGGATGTGGAAGCGGCGGAGGCTGTGGTGGTGGTGGATGTGGTGGGGGTTGCGGTGCTTGAGAATTTTATGGTGTCTGATCGATCTCAATATTGGTGTACCTTTTTTGTTTTTAGCTTGAAAATTGTTGTACTTGATACACATACAGATAGATATTGCCTATTGAATTTGCTACTGTGTTTTTGCTTTTTGTTGTGAATGAAGTTATGCAAATAAGTAGGCCTTAAAGCGCGTATATATTTTGAAACTCATATTGACATGTATGAAGAATATAATTAGAGTTTCTATGACCAAACAACATAGAGTTTCTCGTTCTAAACAAATAAGAAGAATCTGCAACCGCGCTTCTACTTCAATTAATTTGATCATCATTTTATTTTATTTTTTGTTTCCTGTTTTTGTTGGTTCATGTAATCACGGTGCAGTGTGATATTAGCTGGAAGCACGTCCTCTCCTCATCCCACTCTCTTCTTTTCTTCTCCTCAACCTATCCCTACTCTTGGATGAAAAATGAATGATTTAGATTTAATTATTTTATAAAATAATTATCATAATATTACATTAAAAAATAAATAAATAAATTTAAATTGTTAAATTTTTCTTGGATATTTTATAACTCTGTTAGCAATGCACCTTTAGCTCGATGTGTGCGCAATTTAGACTTTAGCTAGTGGTGATAAGGTGCAAAGGGTGGGATACAAGAGTGTGATCAAGATAAGTATTACTTGATTTAATTGTTTTGATTATAAAAAACTAGCGTTCCCTTATTTGACCATTGGTTTGTGAAGTGTTGAAAAAAAGTATGTATGTTTAAATATGGTTTGTGAACTGATTTTCAATTGATATGCTAGGGTTGTTTAGAATATTCAATTGTTATTGAAACGTTAAATCTCACATGTTATTTTTTTATCATTTTTAATTAAGCTATCTAGTAGAGTTATGAAGAAGGCATTGAAACTGTGGGGTTAGGCTTCTTGTTCCATTTGGGTTGGCACATGTAGTTGTTGTTTTATTATTTTGTTGGCATGACCTATAGGATTGTGATTTTTTTTAAGAATTGAAAAAATTTGAGTAATTGATTGTTTAATTACAGTTTCTTTTGGGGTGACACTTTTGAGAAAATATTATGAAACTTTGCATTTGAAAAGGCTTGTTGAACTGTAGATTTTTGTGGGTTGAGCCTAATCCATTTGATTGTATTTATTCAATTTAAATTGGAATACGATTTGAATTTCTTTGTTGTTGGACTGTTGGGTTTATTGTGGACTGTTTGTTGGACTTCAAATGCCCTAAGTCCCGTGATGATTATTTTTGGGGGTCTCGCTTTTGTTATTTGACAGATTTTAAGAAAATATTTGTGAAAATAAGATGGAAAGATTTTGTTCTTGTAAGATTATTGTCAACATTTATCTTAGATCTTTAGGGTGTTACAAGGGAGACGCTAGAGTGCTTAATATCGAATAATACTCTAGGAATGAACCAATAGAAAGATATAATTAATCTTGAACCATAATCACCCAACCAATGAGAGAGGAAAATTAATTTTCACCCAAAGTGTATCCACCAATCAGAGAGAATGAAAACTGGCCAATCAGTTTAGGAATCCACGGGATTTGTACGATATAGTTGATGATTGATTGATAGGTAATAATCAATATTACTCTTTCTAAATCATAATACAAGATATATTTTAAAAGCTATGCTTGGTCTAATAAATACGATATTGAGTAATTTTTATAATTATTTTTATAATTTTATTTCTGCTTCATTTATTTTTTTTGAAAAAAATAATGTATTAAAATTTTAATTGTTATTATTATAAAGTACTTATATATATAATATTTAATGAGGATATAATTGAAAGTATGTTTTTTTTTATATCAAAAGGCATTCTCAGACTAGATCTGAGGTGGGCTATTACAATTAGCTATGATAAGAGCTTCTAAGTCAGAAAACAAAGTACGAAAACTAATAACATCTGGCCAACGTTGAAGAGCCAGTTTGGCTAAAAAATCAGCCACTTTATTTCCTTCTCTACGAACATGTTGAATAGAGATAGTCTAGTCCCTACTCCAAATCTGACGAATTTCCTCAATAAGCGAAATAGGTTGAAGATGTAGTTTCAAATAACATTTTTTTTAAATTGTAAATTAATTATCAATATATTATATTAAGATCGAGCTATTATATAATTAATTACATTTTACTCCATGTCATCGTTATCATTTTTTGGTGATATATTAACCAAACGGCTTATGACGACAATGGTACATACTACATACTATACGCGCACTTCCTCCGTTCCTACTTCCTATTTCCTAAAATTAAAAATGAATATGACAAAATTAGAGAGAGAGAAAGATCGCGTACGGCTTTGAAAATCCTTTACAAATCGCCTACACTTAATTTGCTTTTATTATTGGTTGCCGACGCTTCGAGCATGAAATTAAAATTTAATTAATACTTTTATGTTGTTGTACCCGGTGGTGCATATATAGATATTTTGTAAAATATTAAATCCGAATCGTTTATATTTAATTTTAACGATGGAGATGAGAAGTGAAATGGAGCTGGACATGGAAAGGAATTCATAGAGGGCCCCACATGAGCTTCCGCGAAACTCACTTAAATATTTTGATGATTGTTAACGTTGAATCAATTGTATATCTACAACTTAACCAGACGGATTTTACTAAAAGAAGTGACGATGATTATATTTTATTTATTGAATAATTGACTTTGCCTTTTAAGGGATAAATGCTGAGTGACCACCCTGGGACCAAGTCAACACGGATATAAAATTAATGTAATTTAAATGTTTTAAATTCCAGGCTTTGTGATCAATCAATGTTATTAATTAATTGAATAGTAGTAAGCTATAAAAATGCATGAGAAAATAACAGTTAAAATTTCAAAACATTGAATTAATATCAGTTAACTGCTAGATTTTTTAAAAAATAAGTTAAAAATATTAATTCAAATTATTAAAAATTTAGTAGTTTCAATTGTAAATAAATATTTAAATACCAAATATAATTTTAGATTGTAATAGAAATTTCTGTTTATAACTATTTAAATTGATATTTATAATTTATTTTGTAAAATTTTTATTGAATATTTAATTGTCATTAATTCATTTCTTTGGGATCTAACTGTAATTATACCAAGATATATAGTGAATATCACCGTTATATAACGTCTTCTTTCAAAGACTAAGGAAACTGCGGGATGGAAATTGAATGGTCATAAAAGTGTTGGAGGTGGTGGATGTGGCGGTGGTTGAGAATTTTATGGCATCTGATCGATCTCAATATTGGTATGCTTTTTTTTGGCTTGAAAGTTGTTGTACTTGATGCATGTATATAGATATTGCCTAGTGAATTTGCTACTGCGTTTTTTGCTTTTTGCTTTTTGCATTTTGCTGTGGATGAAGTTATGAACATATAAGAAGGAATTAAAGTGCGTAGATATTTTGAAAATCTATTGAGATCCATGAATAATTATAATATTAGAGTTTCTCTATAACCAAACAAAATTAGAGTTTCCCGTTCTAAAAAATAACAAGAATCTGCAGCGATGCATCTACTTTAATTAATTTGCCCATCATTTTATTTTATTTTTTGTTTCCTGTTTTTGCTTAGAATATATGTGAAAAATTTCTGTCCATAGACGGAATGCGGTGAATCATGATGGGACCAATCTAGAGAAGGAATATCCATATCTAAGTAATCTGAATTAATGCTTTAAATTAAACTTGAAGACGTATAACTGTACACGCAATCAGTACCAATGATTGCCCCAACTGATCCAGAAAAATAAGGTAAAATCCATGATATCTTTTCTTTTATTTTTTGACCAAAAGTAGTAAATATGGACCACCAATCACTGCTATATATATATATATATATATAGATAGAGTACTCCTTTCCTCTTAAATTATAAAATACTTTTAGATAAAACTTTACATATTAATAAAACTCATTAAATACATTTTATAATCTTACTTTTTCAAGATAAAAATATAAACTTTTAAAAATACTTGTAATTTAATACTCTATTAATGAAAGAACAAGGTGAGAATATATGAGAAGGGTAATATTGAAAAAGTATTACTAATGAAATCTTATTTTTATTAAAGTTTTATATTTTAGGATGCTAAATCTTTTTTAATAGAATTTTATAATTTAAAATGGAGGTAGTTTCTCCTAAATCTATGTCTGGTGGGTCATAAGTGAATATGGGGTTTTCTATTTTCAACTACGGTGGTGGCATAATGTTGATTCTTATAGTGCTATTCGGTTTTTTGCTGATTGCAAGACTGGTTTCGTTTGCTTGTGCTTCTGTTCACCCGAAAGATGGTCAGACAGAAAAGATTCAACCAGACGTGGCAGCGTCGGCGGCCGAGTTTGAGGTGGTTAACACTCATCCGAACGATAAATGTACTATATCTTAATTTCCAAGGCAATGGCGGCTTCTTGGAATCATTGTCCTGGTGATAGGAACCCTCTTGTCAACGATCATCTTTAAGATCTTAAAATCTTGCGTAACTTATTATCTTCTTATATTAGAAGGATTTTTAATTTACTATTATAGAAATTGGAAGGTTTATGCATGTGTGTGTGTATTTGGTCATGATTTGTACTTGTGACTTGTTTATGTACTTGTAAAGCACAAGGAGATAGTTCTACCTGCATTCCCAGCACATTGATGACTACTATATGAAATTCAAGACAATATATAAGCGAACATTATTTGAAAGTGAGGCGATTTGTTTTATCTCATATGTTTGGTCATGATCTTTGTCAATTCAACTTGTAGAATGCACACACATAGATGTGGATTAATGTAATTTTGACTATAGTTTAAGAATAAAAATATACCTTAACTTGATGCATCTGACATAATGTATAACATTTTTTAGTCAAACTTAATTCATAATTAACATTTTCATTGGTTAACATTAGCGTATTTAATGTCAAAGGAAAATATATTAAATTTTAATTACTTTGACATTAGGTGTTTTTCAGAAAATAGTTCAAGAATAAAAATACATTTTAATCTTAAAATAAATTAAATTGTCTGGTTCGAACTCCTCGGTAGTTAATAATAATATCCATCCATGAAATTACATATATGGCCTTCCAAGGAAAGTGCTTAGAAAGATCTCACCCCTATATTCTGCTGTCTATAATTTTTGATCCATCAGAGTCAGGTTCTTAAGTACTCACCCTCTCTGTCTCTCGTACACATGAGCCCTTTATTCTGAACTTATGATTAAAGCAGATTTATATTGTTACAATGAAAGAGACAACATCGTATTGATTGCTCCATCATTACCTGGAAGATCAGGATTGTTCACTTCTGCAACATTAATTGCAGAATCTTGGGCTAAACATGGCTTAAGCAAACTGGGTGCTTCTTTCCTCTCCTTCAAGCTCTCTAATTGGCCTTTAACTTCACCTGTTTCTGATAAGTGATTCTGATTTCTGAAACATGGCGTCACATCTTTTTGAACGTCATGATGAACCTGCATTCCCAAAAGAACCACGTTCTCAGCTCATTTATATTATACAGCTCACAAGTTCAATAACTTCAACCCATTACTGGTTATATAGACTACTAACAGAAGTTTAACGGTTGAATTAAAAATTAAAGGAATTTTAAGGATATAACCAAATTTAACCTATAGCTAAGAAAACTTACTTTTCATTGATACATAGTATTTTAAGGATATAACAAAATTTAACCAATAGCTAAGAAATTAAAACTTACTTTTCATTGATACATAGTCCGCTCCTCATGCCTTTTAAAAAAGGAAAAAGTTGAAAGAAATTAAAATCTTAACTACCTCCTATACGTAGGTGTGCATGAAGTAAAAATATCTTGTATTTGATTAAAATGGAAGGAGTATTATTACAACTGTACCGGCAGAACTCAGTGCGAGTAGGGTTGTAAGAAATATAATTGAGTAGTGTACCTGTGATCCGATCCAAATTTAAATTCATTTAATTTTTCTAGTAAATTTGATCCAAAATGCAGGACAGTACGCTTGGTATTTTTTTAAATTTATCCTTGTATGAATTAATGATAAAAAGGGTTAAGCAAAAAAAGAAAAAAGACGGGTTATTTTTAAAAGTAATGAAAAAGAACTATTTTTATTGACATGTAAAATATGACTCGAAGTACTTTATAATGTAGACAGAAGAGAATGAAGAAAAGGTACTAGTATTGGTTACCTGAGCATCAAAGTCGAGGTGGGTGAAGGAAATAGGTTCATGATGAAGATTAGCTTTGATAAAAAAGCATTTAGTGGGGCTCCATGGACAACGTTTGTCATCCCAATAAGGTTTGTCAGGTGTTTCACGAGGAGGCCATTTCTTGTCTTCGAGGAATGGGTTTGGCCTAAGAGTAAGAGGTCCATTTCTTATTCTAATATTATTAGCATCGTTAACCTCAAATAATAGGTTACCACACCCTCCAATCTTCTTCCTCTGAATCATCCTTCTGTCTCTGCCAACCTCACACAACCCTAACGCGTTGCTCCACCCTACCCATGAACTTGGTCTTGTCTCACCTGCTTCGAATCTACAAAACAAACAAACCAAAAATCAAGTGATCTCAGTTTTGAATAAATCGTTTTAGTTCTTTTTAAAAATCCATAATTTTTTCCTCTAATTACACTTGAAAATATAATTTTCTAATTTTTTTATTTTTTTACCTAGTGTCCTAGAAAACTTGAGAGTATTACTATCTCCTGTTTAGGCTAACATTTTTAATTTTAGGTCTTAACAATAATATTTTTCTTATATTGTGATGGATATCATTGAAGATATCCAAGTGCAATTATCTGCGATCCAGAGTTGTCCTTGTCTGGAATCATTAAAGATAAAATAAATAACACAAGCAATCGGTCAATTATATTACACCAGCAAATAACTTAATAACCTTCACTGGATGTGGATAAATTTTTTTTTTTTGGGGATCAAATTTCAAAATACACGTGTTTGATGGACCATAAAACTTCATATATCTAAAATTTTTCACTTCGCAGTAGTGGCTATGTGTGCTTGAGATTTCCAACATGATACCTTGAAGAGCCATGAGATTTAAAGTCGAATGTCGGCTTCATAACGAGAGGTAATGTTGGGAGATAGTTATCAATCCCAAGGTGTCCTCCTCGAGCCCTAAATCTCTCGTACACATCCAAAATGCGATCTCTTCGTCCTTGCAATGTTGCCCTATTTTGGGATAAAACTGAAATAAAATCCATTAAACCATGCTACACACACACACACACACACACACAT
Source organism: Prosopis cineraria (assembly GCF_029017545.1). Classification (NCBI taxonomy): domain Eukaryota; kingdom Viridiplantae; phylum Streptophyta; class Magnoliopsida; order Fabales; family Fabaceae; genus Prosopis; species Prosopis cineraria. Next base: position 6,904,861 of record NW_026555337.1, read on the forward strand.
ATATAGAAGCCTTTGAAATTTCATGCATCTCTCAGTGTTCTGCAGAAAATGTTTAATTTGGTAATATAAATAATTGTACTACAGAACGTTTACCTTGGCCAGACTCGTCAAGTTTCTTGCTTCGATACATCTGTAAATGGCTCTTTACATGAGCAATGCTAAGCCCTCTCACATTCATCAACTGTAAAACTAACTTGGGCGTTGCTTCTGAACCGATTCATTCACAAATGAACAAGAACAAGGTTATTAAAATAAATTATTTATAGTAAATTATGCTTTTTAATTATTAGTCACATATCAGTACTTCATTAACTAAACCGAATTGATGACAAGTTTGAGATTCAAATTAAACCAGAAACTGCTTCTCTTAATTATCTTGATGATCAATAGAGTCTTAAAATTGCCTTGAGATAAGATTGAGTTCAAGAGAAAACCACACAAAAGCACAGTCATATAATGAAGAAACTCGAGATTTGATTTCACTTACTTTCCTGTCCACCAAGCCTTTCAACAGCACGAACAAAGGCAAGATGGAGATCAGGAGTCCAACGAAGCCTTGGCATTTTGGATCTCACATATTGCCTCACACTATTTGTTCTCTCTTTCACTTCTGAACTTGATGACTTGTTGCTGCTACTCACATTACCTTCTCCTGATGACGAGGACGAGGACGATCCTCCACCACCAAGATCGTCCACAGCTTCTTCGTTCAGATTAAACAACGAACTCTTTTGAATACACAGAGAAGTAGAAAACGAACAAGGGGGTTTCTCTCTGATGATGATGTTGTTGCTGTTACTTTCTTCGCTCTGGTTTTCGTCTGATATGCAAATTCTCTCCCTCTCAGCCATGTTTGGTAACGAATTAAAGCAATCTGATGATGATGATGATAACCTGTTATATATATAGATGGTGAAGCGAAGATCAGCAAGCTATATATGGGAAGACCAGGCTTAAGTAAATGATGATTGTACTGATTTTGTACCATAAATTTATTTTTCCTAGGCCTTGAGAACTCTCCTATATCCTAGAAGAAATTTGAAAATATATACATAAATATATGTATATATATATGCAAATATAGAGAAAATGATGAATGACCAAAACAAACCCTACCCTGCAAGAACAAAATCAATAAAGGTTGAAGAATTTTATAAGAAGCATGAACAAATTTTGCTTCAGAATGATATGTATATAAATAAAAGATCAGCATATATATGTAGTGCTTGTTCAATTCGAAATTTGTGATGATATGTTTTGATCGATTCTCAACCAGTGATAACATACAAGAACAAAAGCAATATTATTGTTGATCAACTGCAAGAGAAATTGAGAGAAACATATTATTGAAGAGGAAGGTTTTCCAAGAGATGATTATCAAATAACTGATTCATCAACTGAAACCTGCTCAATCGATAACAAGATCTAAACACAATATTGAGTGGAGATCCACTAATTAATTATCTTCTTCACTGATATCACCATGATGAGGCCAATCAGAGATCATCACTTTGATGGAATGAAGAAAAACCCTACTTGCACAGAAAGAGAGATAGACGGAGAGAAAGAGAGATTTAGTTAATTACTCTGTACATGGACAAATAATTATTCTAGGTGCATTATTAACAAGTTGAGGGTAGCTAGTTTTTGACTGGAATAATAACGTTTTGAAAAATAATTAAGCTTCAAAAAATTGAAAATATCATCAGTCACCGCTCATCAAATATTCTTACACTTTAGTATATACACACGCTTACGTTATCAATATATATATATATATATATATTAAAATATTTTCCAGTAGATGTAGGGGATCAACAGTCGGACATACCACTTGTTTTTATTTATTGCTTTGATAGTATACAAGAGCCAAGTATAGTACTATAGTATCTCACCCTCTCGATGATCATTCAGTAACAAAATAAAATTATATGATTTGTAGCAAAAAAATACAATATATGAGATCAAATACACATGCACATCAATATGACCTCTATATTGGAGTATTGAAAATCATGTGACTAGATTAACCTTTCTCTCTCTTTATAATTATTTTTTTGACAGGTTGTCATGTCTATATAACTCCATGATAATCTCTATTTAGTTGACCGCTGTTACTGACAGCCCCCATTTGTTTTAATTAATCTCATATATTAGCTAATAGACCCTAATTAGCTACACATACATATCTCTGTGCATTGGTTAATATACATGCATGCATGCATGCATATATATATATATATGCATGCAAGCATAAATTGACTAATGACCAAGATACAGAATACTTTGGGGTTTAATTTGTCCCTTACTCGGACCTAATTAAATTAAGTGCCTTTTATTTTATTTAAATAACATTGGAAGGGAGTTCAAACTAAAATTCTAAAACGTCGAATTCTTCTCACTCTTAAGTATTAATGAGATATATGATATAAGTAAGATTTCATTACTCTTTCCTATTCTTCTATTGTATTGATGTATGTGAAATATATAATTTATGGCTTTTAATTAGCTAAATGTATGCATGTATGTATGTATTGCACATATAATATTGGGTTTATTTGTCCTTTTGAAATGAATGATGTGGCAAAAACACCAAGCCATATTAACATTTTGATAATGTTATCTTTAAATATCGTAATCTGTCTTCTACGAATAAATTAACCCTTTAATTTTTAATTTTCCGATCTATTTTCTTCGGGAAAACAAAAGAATTTGTATATTCACCAGCTAGGTCAGCGAATACTGAGCTCCACATCCCTAAACAGATGATAATCACCTAATTAACCTCGAAAAATTCGTGTCAGTATGTTTTGTTTAAAACATGAAGAAACATTATTGATACATCGGTAATGATACGGCTAATTAAAGAAGCATAGTGTTTGTCCGATTTCTCGTACACAAACAAAATCGGACTTGAAAAATGTTTGTGCGCTTCCAAGAAATATTAGTACAGTACTATTATTATTATTATTATTATTATTATTATGTAATTGTGGACTCGAAACTATTGGAACTCAAACTTTATCACAAACATTCAGCTGATGGCAATTAAAGAATATTAAAAATTAAGAGAGAACAAATTAGGATCAAGTAGCCAGCAAAGATCGATTGCGATAGAAATTAATTAATTTTCATGTTCATTTGTTTGACTATATTTCTGGCAGTCACCTACCACGTTTTTTTTTATTATTCATGCATGGAAGAATATATTATGTATAATCCTGTTGTGATACTTCCGGTCTCTAATATATGTTTATTTAAACTAGTAATGTAAAATAATAGACAAAAAGAATACTTTATTGGTAAATAGGTAGGCATATATGACATATGAACAATATAAATTTAAGTAAATAAGAGAATTTGACGTGAGAAATTTCAATCACATCAGTTGGCATGGCCTAAATATATATCCTGTCCTTCCACTTTGACTGAGCTGAAATATAAAACTGAGAGAGAGAGAGAGAGAGAGAGAGAGAGAGAGAGAGAGAGAGAGAGAGAGAGAGAGAGAGAGAGAGAGAGAGAGAGAGATCATTTGGAATTAAATTTAATTGGACTAACTATTAAGTACTCCCTCCATTTTTATTCGTAGGAGAAAAAAATCATATCACACAGCTTAAAAAAATTAATTAATTATATTAATTATGTTTGAAAATTAAAAAAATTAGATTAAAATACCCTTCATTAATTGTGTTAATCAAACCTTCATTAATTTTTTCTTATGACTATGAATGATAAATTATAAAGGGTAATTTAAGAAGTTTGTAATAAATGCTTATTGAAAAATGTAATTTTTCTTATATAAAAAACAATTCAAAAATAATAGTTTCTCTTGTAAATAAAAATAGAGGGGGTAATTCTTAAACAATCGGTCCATATATTGCATGACAAAATCAAAATAGGTCCTCTTAACGGAAATGCATAAACTAACTAATTAGTTTATTATGGGATCAATACATAAATACTTCAATATATTATTTTTACTTCTACTTTTTTTTGTAATTTTTAAGGTCTTTTTCTGTTAGTTTATGATCATTGAATGTTTATTTTTGTCAATGATAGAAGTCAGATAACACTATTTTTAAAAGTTAAAAAAATATTTTATCATTAAATCCTCAAAATTTGAAAAAATATATTATACCAAAAATAAGTTTTAAATTTTACATGTTTCCAAACCTATAGTTCAAGAATCAATTTACACTTTTATCCTTCTTAATAATGTGTGTATATAAGTATATAAGGAATTTTCGTGGTTATTACTTCCAAACCAGAAAAGTAACAACTGGACGGCATGGTTAAAATGTGTGAAAAGATATATAGAAGTCAAAAAAAAGTAAAAGCAATACGCGCGCGCGGGGTAAAATAACAAAAACAGTCTTGTTATTGTTGTCTCTTATATTTGATATTCCCTCGCACTGTCTCATTTTGAGGGTATCGTTTTCCCTATTGTACAAGCATTTACTTTCTGCTGTCATATAGCATATATAATACTCCCTTCATCTCAAATTATGCAACATTTTTAAGTGAGATTCGATGTCCCAAAATACAATGCATTTTGAGAAGATTAATATTTCATTAAATAGAGTTATTTCAATGCTACCTTTTTATCTCTCTATAATTAATTTTCATTATTTCTCTTTCTAATATATAAAAATTTTATATTTTTATTTTAAAAAAATAAGAGTATTTAGCGTATTTAATGATGTTTATTATTTATTAGTACATAAAATTTTATCTAAAAAGATTTTATAATTTGTGATGGAGGGAGTATAAAAGAATTGAACCATTCGTGAAATCATAAACGAGATTATATAATTTAATTTAATGTATTATGTTGATTATAAATCTTGGCATGGCTGATGATCGAGTCCCCAGAGAGGAATCATTTTTCAAGGATTATGGTAGGGCTAAATGCATGACACCCAAATCTAATTTGACTATTATGGATTTGAGTGATGACCACATTTAAATATGTGAGGGATTTACATGAAGACAAATATTCGAAGGATTAAAGAATGCCATTGGCTTATCGGAATTAGAGATGAGAGAAAATAGCGAATGGAGAATTGTGTACGAAAGTTCTACGTAAAACGTTGGTGTTTGTCATCTTTTGTGCATGTGGGAGAGTTGACACGTACGTTTATTTTTAACAACACTTGCACAGAACCAAAGAATCTTGGCTCAGATTACGCCTTTAATTATTAATTTAATTATAATCAATCATATATAATTTATCTTTTGCCGGTTTTCAAAGGTCCACTGTTCACACACACATGCATGAAATTTATTATCATTAAGTTTAATTTCTATTCAATTAGGATTGGAACTTCGTGCTCATGTAATTTAATCATATGTTTTGAGCATATAATTTGATGGATGCAATAGGCCAGTGTTTATAAGACTAAATTAATGGTATGGAATAGTATCTTTCAAGGGTCGTTATAAGTATAATTTATTATTGCAGATTTTCGTGAATTGCGCCAGGTTAATCAGCCACCATATATATCAAAGTTAGGTTATTAATTAGGTTTAGGGAACTATGTAGTGTGGTTATTTTCTTCTTTCCACGCACACACCGTATGTGGTAATAGTAACAGCTAATAAGTCATTTGGCTTAAGATCACTCTAAAGAACTTAGTACTGATCAAGACTTGTTTTACTGGGCAGACAAAATGGCGTTGGGAAGTTCTAAGAAAAAAGATTTCTATGTTCCAACTTTTTTTTTTTTTATTCTCGTATGTTTATGTAATGCCAAGGAACGTGGCTCTATATCTACAGGATATACAGTTTTATATTTAATGTTATTAATCTCTCGTCAATTGTACTACATATAGTTGATCCTGAATATATCTGAAATTTTAAACTAGATTAATTTCAATTTGAAGAGGGACAAAATTCTAAAATAGATTAATTTCATTTTTAATAATATATTGATAGCAGAGAAGTTTTTTTTTTCATGGCCCAAAATTCTAGGAAATCTAGAAGTATATTACCAGTTTATCATTTCTTACTAGACTAATCTAAACCCCCATTGTATGATATTATTATTACTATATCTAAGAATTTGAATTCAAGATCTCAGTATAAATTGATTTAACTCTTTTGATCAGTTGAACTAAACATCCCTTGATTTCTTAAAAAAGAGGTTTTTAAAGTTACATTGCATGGTGTATATTATATTATGAAAACATATCATGCCTATATTTAATATCCAACGGTATTTAATTTCAAGCAAGATTATCTTTAATAAAATGATACATATGCATAAGCAAAAATAAAAAAGAAAAATTACAATGGTGAGGTATATTAGGTTGGGGTTAAATACAATGGAAAGACCTGGAGAGGAATTGAAATAATTAAATTTTTTTGTCCAATAATTGAAATTCTGAAAAATGTTGAACCAGTCAATACTCCAATAAGAAGAAAATATCCAGATATTAAACGTGGGTGAATAGAAGCTTGCCTCGTCAACTTAATTAAAGGAGAAAAAAAAAACTAGATGACCTTCAAAGAGCCAAAATTCAACTCTTTTATTGTACTGAAATAATTGATTAATTCTACAATATATTCTTTAAAAGTTTTTTTTTGGAAATATAATTAAAAATGATTCCACCATAAGTAGTTGGTATAATTGGAGAATTCAGGCCACAAAAAAAGTTATAATTGGAGAATTATTAATATGTAAGCCAACCTTTAGCGCGAAGAATATATGCGGTCAAATATTCCTCTTATTTAATCAAACATGACAAAGGGAGCAATATTCAATGAAGCAAGAAAAGAAAATGATTAATAAGAAATTGCCCATACCGAGATAGCAACATTGACCTCCAACAAATGAATGGACAGAGTTATTTTTTAACCCAAAAAAAAAAAAAACCTTTATTTGGAAATCAGATTTCTAGTGTCCCAGACTCCCCAGTAGAGCGTTAGAGACCTTTGTTTCTTCACAAAAGGCAACACTAATTTGTAAGGCGGGTTTGCCTTTTATACCCAAACAAAATTATGGTTTTTGTTTGCTGAAAAACCGACATAAAAAACATTTTTCATTATAGTTATGAAAAACTTATTTTTTTCCAAAAAAAATTCTTTTTTTTTCCATGTCAGTTTCAAAATAAATGACATAGAATATAAATATCACATCAGTTTTTTTAAAAAAATTAACAATTAGTGATAATTCTTGTAATAAGTGAAGAAAATTTTGATCTTTTCACCAGAAATTTTTTTTTGAACTTTTCTCTCTTGAATTAAACTAAAATTTAAAAAAAAAATTGGACTCATCTGAAATTAAGTTTCTACAAAGATACTTAACTGAAATTTTTTCAAAATCCTTCTTGTAATAGGATATTGTTAAATAAAATAAATGCCACATGTTAAATAACATTTACATAAATACTTGTAAATTATTTAAACAAACCCATGCACCTATAATAAAATATGAGGCTGATACAACAATTTTACCAACTCAAGTTGCTGTAAATGTAAAGAATGCTTTTAAGAGTTATTTTCAATTAAGTCCAACAAAGGTACAGTAGTACGTGGCCAGCATGGCGGCGACTCTTTTGTGAACAAATTCAGTGACAGAGAATAATGCCAAAGTGTGAGTGAAGATGAAGAGAGCAACATCCCCAACGATCTCACATGCTCCCTTGTTCTCCGGAGTCTCTCACTATCATTATCTGCCTTTCTTTTACTTCCTTATTAATTTACATAGCTGTCAGAATCTCCAGAAATTCCCTTCACCACAACAAAACATAACAAAAATATCATATCATTATCATTATATTACTATGCTCGAAGCTTTGTTTTTTATTGTTATGTAAATTTTCAAGGTTAAAAATAAACAAATATAGAAGCATTGTGCTGTCGTCTTACACTACAATCAAATTGCCATAGATGATTAAACTTTTTGGATAACTAGAATCAGGTAAAAAAAAAAAGGAAAATGTTAAAAATCACCCCCATTTAAGATAAAACACTAATTAAGACAGCACTATATTTATATATCATATCAGTGCTTACATAGCGATTTTGTATGCATATTATTTTTCCATTAAAAAAATTCAATCACTAGAAAACGATGATAAGAAGTATAGAAAAGACATGTTAAGGGTAATAAATAACGTTGCTCTATTTGTTTCACTTTCACAATTAACTTAATTAAGAGCCTAAATGCAATGCTAAGATATTACTTTTTCCTTTCCTTTCCTTTGTTTTTTTAAGTCACATTAAGAGGATATATTTCAACTTGGGCTAGCTTTAGATGGCTCACGGGATATTACTATTACCATTTCTATTGAAGTAAATTATGTCGATTTTAAGGGAGCATCAGGGTTTACTTCTTATTTTTAAAATTTAATTAATTTCTTATTAATATATAGAATAAGTTATACAAATTTATATTAATTTTACAGAAATCATGCAGAACTTTCTGTAGAAAATTAATGTACATTTTAAAATAAAAAAATTGTGCAATTTTTCAATTTTTCATTATTGATTTATGTAAAATTACTGGAAACTAATCTATAAATTTTCTTTATCATATGGTTTGTCTTGACTCTTGACACTGCATGCCTGAAATTTAACCCAAACTTTATTTAATACAAGTAATAATGATTAACTTCTTTTCATCAATTGGTCAATTTTAAAATCAAAGTTCCCGTTATGAGATTCTCACGGCACCAAATGGCCTTGTATTGTATACTCCCTCCGTTTTTATATATTAAAAAATATATATCAACCATACAGTTTAAGAAAATAAGTTACTTATAATAATTATATTTAAAAAAAATTAAACTAAAATATTCTATATTAATTAACATAAACATGCATTAGTAGTTTCTTGTTAGGGGTGATTTAGAAAATTCATAATACATACTTATTGAGATATGTGATTTTACTTATAAAAAAATACAAATCAAGGATACAGTTTTTTTAATAAATAAAAATAGAGAGAGTATTAATGAGGTATATAGTTTTTATTTTTATTTATATAATAAAAAATAAGAATATTCGGATTTTTTTGGCCCAGCAGAATATATTGAGATCTTAGATCTATATTTATTTTTTATTTTCATAATGAAAGCTGGCATCCACTTGTATGAAAATGTTGTCGTTGGATTCCCACACAAGATAAATATGTTTGTTCTGGCATCCACTAGCGTTCTTAATAAAATTAAATATTTTTATTCACAATTTTTATGTCTTTTTTTTTTTAATTTGAATATTTTTTTTTTGCGTAGTATCGCTTTTAGAAATAATTTTTTTAAAAGCATGTTAAAACCATGTTCAGCTTATATATATTGATAACAGTATTGAAGTACTTGAATCATTAATACTATCCTTTTCAATTTTCTAACAACAGTATTATAAATGCTGAATATTATAATACTGTTATGATTTAATTTGTTTAAACTATACTTTTTTTAATAATGTATGGAATATGATAATTGAGTTAGATTATCTATGACTTACAAATAGTGTAGTTTGATATGAATTTTGTAATTTATTTTGATATTGATCATTGATAATCGATAATCACATTTATATTGATATGTTAAAGATTGAATAATTTAAAATGCAAAACGTGATGTTGTGAACTCAAAAACAAAAAGAAACATCTTGATAAAGATTGTTCGCTCCTTGAAACATATATATGGAAAAGCAAATGGAACTCAATATTCTCTAAGAAAAATCATCAAGAAACTGATATTGGTTTCTACCCCCCCCCCCCAACAAACTCTAAATGACAGTCTACTACAAACCTCTTAAGTGAGGAAAATGAAAGATCTAAAGCTAAATGAAACTTCTTGAAGCAGGTTGGGTCCAACCCGACATTGATGGTTCAACAAATATCAATGGGGCGCTTTTGCTTGTGGAGGCCTCATATGTGATGATCAAAAGAATTAAATTAAAATTTTTTCAAATATCTTGAATATCATTCAAGCACAAGTATCCAACTCCTAAGCATCTTTGAGGGAATCAAGCTTTGTTGGAATGCTAAACTCACTAAAATTTACATCTACACTGAGTTTTTAGGAGCTTTGTCACTCATCCAACACAATTTTTACCATAATCATCACTTTCTAAAATCATTAATAAAATTAAAATTTTGCTATAAGAGATTGAATTATCATTTTTAACCACGTTTTTAGATAAGCAAATAAATGTGTTAATCTTCTTGCTCATGAGTCACCTAGAGGCAATTTTAATATTATTATCTACGATGATCCCCTTTGAATACAAAGATATAATGGTCTCTGATATGAGTTGATTTACTTGTTCCTTTTACAGTTTATCTATGGTCTTGTATAAAAAAAATGAATGATATTGATACGTGACAAAGATGAGAAAACGACAAAAATTTAAGGTGGAGCAATGGACCTAATTTTCTGTTTGAATGGGGAAATTTCAGGCTCCTCTAGTTCAACCCTGTTATAGTCCTATAATGATAATCTGTTCAGATTCTTTTATCATAGAAGGATAGGTTTGGTTACCAGTTGACATTGGTAATGATAATTATAATTATGAAAAAATGATAACAAGAATTTATAGGTGAGACTATGATTGATTACCACCCCTTTATTCCCAAAATACCCTCGTCTTCTTCTAACGTCATCCCGTCATCCCTATCATAAGTAGGGATAACCATTTGCTTTAATAGGCTAGGTACGGCCAAACTCCTAATCACATGTGACCCACAATTAAAATAATGATGATGATGAACCAGTTCCCGGCTTGTTCAGTCAAGAGGTTTGGATAAATTTGATTGTATTGGATTTTTTTCCTTTTATTGAGCTTGAAACATCATTTTGAGTTTAGCCAAAAAAAAGTTTTTTTGATCATTTCAACATTCATGATCTTGTCACTGAGATATGCAAAGACCTTAAGTCATGTTTGGTATGGAGGAATGAGGAGTGGTATTGAGATTGGGACTAACTAATCCTAAACTTTTATGTTTGGTATGTGAAAATGAAGATTTTAACCCCAATTTCAATCCTATCTAAATAAGATTATTTAGTACCACCACTCTCTTGATATTGCAAAATCAAACAAGGGATTTTTTTTTGTAAAGACCGAAATGCCCTTATCCTGCCTCCAATCCACTTCATCTTCTTCCTTCACTGGTTTGAGATCATCGTCGGCCTCAGTCCCAGATCCAACATCTTCAATTCGAGATATTCCATATCTAGCTCTAAAGGACGATCTTTATCGCTGCATTCACTCTAATCAATCATCTTCTTCTTCAGTTTGCTTGGATTTGTCGTACACGTTTGGTCTCTCACCTTTGTCTCCATCGTCTTCGATGCATTCTCCTTCTCTAATCTCGCACCCAAAGGTCTCTGGGTCTCGCAAACGCCACCACCTTCTCCTCTTTCATCTTGCAGTCACTGGCCTTTGAGTCTAACAAACATCACCCCCTTCTCCTTCTCTAATCTCGCAACCATTGACCCCTAGATCTCACAGTGAAGTGTGTAGCGTCATTTGAGAAAATGATACTCTGCTGCCATGGTCACTCATAAAGAAGGTGAAGGAGGATCGACCACAATTTTTTTTTTAATTTTAAAGGGTATTATAATCTTTTTATAATTTATGTTTAATTGTAAAATAAAATATTTCTATAAATATTACCTCATACCAAACATAAAATAAAACCTTATTTCTATTTTCAATTCCAATCCTAACCTCAATTCTAATACCAAATCTATGTACCAAAGAGCCCTAGGGTGCTGACGGTCTGCCCTACGATGACCCAAATCTCCATTTGCGACATTCTATAACCGTTCATGAAGAACAAATCCAAGAATTGCTTTGAATCTTACAAATCACCAGTTCAAAGATGTTAGTTGTCATCGACATAACTCATAAAGGAATCAATCTGAGCTGAGGCTAATGGAAAGAGGAAATAAAATTATCTTGTTTTCCATTCTCAGTAACTACTAATACCACTGCCTCCCTCGATCATGAGTTCTTCGTAACACAGTAATCAGTCTACTGGATTCTGCTGATACTAGTTGTAACTCGGCCTATATATGGGCATTATTATGTACAAACCAAACGTCTAGCTGGAATAGCCAATATATATATATATATATATATCATAACAATTATTGCAATGGCTTGAACAACTCGTTCCAGTACAAAATCCCTTTAACGTATCTTCCTAATAAATAAATTATAAAAAAAAGGCCAATTTCTGGTAGTGTAAGATACAGAGAACAAGAATAAATTTCAAGTTCTAATGACAGGACCTCTGTACAGCCCTCTTCTTATCACAAAGTCATCAGGAGGTTGAAACTCTTCCAACCAAGTCACGTCAGAAAATTCAACGCCATTCACTTGAAGCTGACCTGGTATTGAATGAATATTGTCCATATTATGCATTAACAGGACATGAGTTTACAGTCAAAACCGTCTCTAGCGACACAACGCAAGGTTTGTGTTACCTGGGAGATCTTTCCGGAGGGATCTCCGGAAGTAAGTGCAGTGTCTTCCATGTTCAGAAGAGTAAGGTGGAGACAATATATCAAGGATTGCACAAGGCGTTATGGCTCTAAAACAATGAATGTTTCCTCCACTGGTAGGATAAAGAACTGTTGCAGGGGTTGGGGCTGTCATCTCCTTATTCTTTACAAGCTTTGCAGGTCTAGCTGCAAATGAGACAGTTTGGTTTTGATCCAGTAAACCAAAATTAAAATGTCATTTTCAACAATTCCCGGAGAAGAAAATAAGAGATAGAACATTAAAAATGTCAAAAATAAAAAAGCAATTTTAAAGGCACCATCGATTTAAAAAAAAAAAAAACACCAGGCATGAATAACGTGATACCCATTACAATCCTTCCAGACCCCTTATTTTTCAAATGAATAAACTCATGATATGATTAAATAAATGCTCAACTTTCTATTCATCACGGTTTCTACTTCCCCCTTCAGAAAGTCTCTGGATCGTACCAGGATGCAGCAAATGAATGGACTTCCTCGTTCTATATGGCATCCATAATTTCCATGTTTTCACCAACAGGTAGGGGAAATGTACAGAGTCTAATAATACCAAGCCGATTCATTGATGGCTGTTGAACTTTTTTAAAAAAAAAAACCAACCACCAAAGCTGCTGAACAATATCAAAATCCCATCCGGACCATGCGTCCTAACTTATTTAGCTAGGATTCAGACTTGGTTTAAAAGCTCCACCCCAGGTCAAACTAGGAATGCATGGTACAGCTTGCCATGTTCTGAAACCTATGTGAAAGACTATCTAGGGCTTTTCTGACATTCAACAGAGTAGGCAGCACTTCTTTTGAGTATAGCCATAAGTTCAGTGAAGGTTCAGTCCCCTAGCAGCGCAGTAATCTCTTTCAACAGAACAGCAAGTTGACAACCCAAGACCATTGGCTGTACGTTATTCTCAATAATTGCTGGAAAGGTGGCAATGTTGGCACTGAGTGGCATGATAGAGAAGGTATTCTCAATGAAGATTGGGATTGGTCAGTGAGAAATAATTTAAAGAGGAGGCTAAACACAGTCTCACCTACGAATATAGGTCCTAAATTTTTTATCATCTTTTCTCCCTTTTCCTCTTCTCATCAAAACATAGTGATATGCTTTTTCCAGAAAGTACTCAAGCTAAAATTAGATAAGTAACATCTGCTTCATTTGTCTTCTATAAAATCTTACATTTACCATGTAGTTCCAAGCAAACACATAGGAAACAAAGTTTGACTGAACAAAACTAAGTAGAGAACAGACCTTCAGCTGGATCAGTAGATCCAGATAAATCAATCCAATCATATGATTTGACATGTAATGAACCATATAAAAGCTTGCTCAACACTGTCATTCCAGGATGGTTGTGGAGAGGAATTATAGATGAAGGTGGCATGCAAAAGATTCCTATCTGCAAAAGTAAAATGCAAATTTCCGGTCATATATCTATGTTTATAGCCAATTTAAAGCCTAAATTTTGTAGAAAGTGCTAACATTGAAACATATAGACTGTAACATAAAATTGAGAGCTAGTACATACAGAGAAGCTATCATCCTCATACAAATGTAAGTACTTGATTGGTGGCAATGATTGATGAGTCCCATTCCGTTCAAGCATTGAACTAGACCAATTACGAACTACTTGTGCCTCCTGTTCAAGACCTACATCAGATGGCTTGATTTTTTCTGGGCGGGAAAAACTGTGTCAACAGCTATAGTGAAAAATCTCAATTGAACATAGAAAATATCATATAGCACTGGCAAGAACTTTAAAAATTAATATGCTACAACAACTTTAAAAGAAAAAAAAGTATAGGCAAACATCAAAATCATTTGATCAGATCATAAGGATAACAAGATAACATGTTATGTGCCTGTATCTTAAAAAGATATTAGTACCATGCAGATGACATCCATGTACAGATAAACAAAAAAAGTATTTACAGATCATGCCCACAAACAACACATACAGAAAAACTTTAGCATGTTCAGTTGAGCGAATAACCATAATCCCTCCTTTTTAAAAGTCACAAACTTGCACGCATATCAATACGCATCATGCCTAATAAATTACCCAGCTCTAGAATCACTTCATAATTAGTAAGATAAACTTAAGAAGGGAGAATTTCAGTTATCTACCCCTATCATGTCCTCCAATTGCTTTGCAACCCCAAGCAGTTTATAAAAAAATTGCAATTGGCCCTATTGGCCAGAGTGCAATAAAATCTCCTCTATATATACAAACTTTAAATACATAAAATTACTAAAATACCCTTCCTGTGTTATTCAGTATCCCACTTCTGCTTCTCTTCATCTTCCTCAATGAATGTTCCATGACTTTTAAACTTAGTATCTGGTGCTACGATAAATTAAAAAAAAAATAACAGGTTTATATTTAACCAAAAAAAAAATCTAACTAATTCCCAAAACCAGATCAACAATACGAATATTCTCATCCAATATCAACATTTTTGTTCATGCAGAGTATAATAGCACCTATTGCACACCATAATTTCCCACAAGTGGGGGGATAGAGTAAAGCTTCATCTTAGCCCCTGTTGGCTATCATGTCTTTGACTCAAACCCTCCAGCTATTATTAGACACAAGGTAGATTCTAATGTCACTGCCTTGGACAGTCCTTATTGTTGGGTTAGATGTTTGAAGGTTTATCAAATATATTTGTTCATCCGATTTTCTTTCTTGTACATTGAGGCTTCCTTTTATCCCAACACCAAAAATAAATTTCGAAAGCCATGAACAGATTTATAGAAGAAAAATGGTGAGGGAAAAGGAATATTGAATAATATGAAGGGTATTATAGTAATTTCACGTAGCTAAAGTTTCTAAATTTAGATAACAAGGGGCTTGTTGTAATGTCCCAAGGAGTTTGAGTGTCAATAGAGATTTTTGCTCCTTACATTACAGGGATATCACGATTAGAGGCAATGTTAAGACTTCAAATAAGTTTTCAGAATAGGCCAGCATATCCCAATCATAGCCTCCAAATCCTAATCCTGTATAATGAAATTGGTTGTGATGACTGTGGACATACAGCCGTAATTGATATAAAATTACTTGACTCGGAAAAGAAAAAGAAATATTGAATTGAATTATCTTACATATTGTATGTTAATAAACGAGAAACATAGTAACCATGTCGGAAAAAATGTGTTGTGGTTCACTATTTAAACACCGTGAGATCATATTTCACAAGGACAATAAGTTTCAATGAGCATAAGCGTATAGATGACAATAATAGTAAAATCATTTGACATACATGAGGTTTACAAGAAAATATTCACAACTTAAATCATCTGCAAGTTTAAGGAGAAAGATATGATTCATCTCCTTCTCTTGAAAAGAAAAGGAAGGGGAAGGGGAAGAGGAAGGTCACATTTCTTGACTCAGAGGAATAACCAAAATAAATGACATGCTTAACCAAAAACCTAGAATACTCAGCTCCAAAAACCATTCTTGAGTCCTTCACTCCTTTGGAAGATGAATCCCTAAAAGTTGTTTTAATAAAAAGCACAAAGACAGGATTGAGGATGATGAAGAGGAATAGAAAAGAGAGAAATTGAGGTTGCATTGGCTTTTCATACATCATTCGTGCCACAAGAGATTGACAAAGTTTTTCATACATCATAAGGACAAAAAATTATCCGATTTTTTTTATAAGTAAAATACAGAGCTATCTACTCGATAATGTGTTCACGATTCCATCTATCACCCAGAAATCAGACGACAAAAAGGAAATATATTTTTAGGCATATAATAATAGCAAGCAGCAGACTTTAGGTGAGAGGTGCCAAATCAATACGTTAATGAGAATAACTCTATCTGCAGGTTAATTACATAGACATTATCATTATGCAACCAGGAAGCTGAGAAAACGAAGCTATGGGGTTGATAACAAGTATATGCATTAATGAGCGAAACCACCAACGCAAAAAAGCACATACCTAACTTCTCATGAACTTTTTCAATGGCTTCATCTGACACTGGTCCATCTGGTGAGAAAGATGCTTTGCAAAGCCTATAAAGTCTCTGCACATAATACGGCATCTTGTAAAGGTGTAACCAACTTAACTACTGAGACCAAAGCCTCAAATCGGCAAGTTGATAACACCTTCAGAGCAGATTACCAATTGCTATCAAACCAACAATAGTAAATCTACATGACAGTAATCCAATCTTTCACAGCAAATCTATGATGGCCTGTCTAACAAAAAATATGCAAAGATATGAGTTGCTACTTCATAGTTCATATTAGAGATATCACACCATGGTCAATGTCAAATAAGTATCATATAATCATATAAATGCAATACACATTTATGAAGCCAACAATTCATTAAAAAAAAAACACAAATAAGATTTAAGTGAATTTCGCTCTTTTACTTTCTCAAAAAATGCATCCCGGGAAACTAGAATCTACTTGTACACAGAAATTAACTCCTGCCCTTTATGATTTGCCTTCAACAATATCACTGCTTCCGCAAGGCCGCCCGCAACATAAATATAGTCATTTGGCAAACTCAAAGTAAATTCGAAAAAGAAAGACTTGATTGCATTTTTCCTTCCAGTTCATTAAAAGATGCATCCACGGAAAGTAGGTTTTGGGAACGGAAATTAACCAAACCCGCAAGCTATCCACAGGAAAAAGAAGAAAAGTAAAGTAAATTCTCCCTTTTTTTCTTCGGTTCCGAAGGGAAAACAGTTTGTAACGGATTCGAATGCAATAACCCGCGAATAGAACACTCATTTTCGGGATGCAGCAGAAGGTACTATTGAACCCGGGAAAAGATTACAAACAGTAAACAGAATGAAGACCAGAAGCTGACCGATGAAAGAAGTTAAACCGAGGACAATAGCAAGTCTTAGAAAAGATCAACAAGGTGAAGTAGATCAGAACCTCAGTGAGGTATAAGATTCCGACAGAAACAACGAAAAGGAAAAATAAATTAATTAATTAAAAAAGGAAAAACAGGAATCGAACGGAGAGTCAGGCCAGAGTACCTCGGACGTCCATGGCTGATGAAGAAGGAGTTTTCTTTATTAGGGTGGCAGAGAGGAAGGCAACGAAGGAGAGAGAGAAGAGGCGAAGCGTATGTGCATAGAAAGTAAGCGAGGGATCGCTAGTAAATATGGTGGAAACAGGAGGAAGCTGGGAGGGAGGCAGGAAGTGAAAAGGCCCAAGGAAGATCTCGGACACGTCATCGCCCTGAGTTCTTTTTCATTTATTTTTTTTTAATTCAAATTTAATCTGTGAACCTTTTATATGGACTTTAGAGCCGCTTGACGGCTTGAGCGTCTGTCCAAGAGAGAAATGGGCATGTGTACATAAATATTTATTTTGTTATTGCGCAGAATTTTCTCCTCACATGAAAAAACGTTTTAATTATTTTATCATGCTTAAACAATTGGTTATCCTTTTTCTTTTTTACTTGTGGAGAAAGTTATGTATTCATCATTCAACATTTACATTGTTAACATTATGAGCAATATTCTGAATATTATTTTGTATAGGGGGTTTAATATAATTCATTCACTCATATTATTTATAATTCAGAAACGGATTGCCTTGAAACTTCCATTATTTCAAAACGTTCAACAATGCTTGATGATAATTAAGTCGTTAGAGCAATCTTTAATATGTCCAACGTCTATATGCGAGGACAACCTATATAACGCCATGTTTGCTGCATGTTTCAGGGCGCCATTTTAAAGCTTCTTATTAGCACGATTTCTTCTATTAGGTTGTTCTTTTTCTTGTTTGTATTTATGCGATTCTACTCTTTGTTTCTCCATAAGAAAAGTTCCTTTAATCCTAAAAAGACGTCGCATGCGTGGCAGAATAATTTTAAGGACAATATCACCGAGCATGAGTTGGACCAAAATTGCTACAGTTGCTGCCAACGAGCCTAACCCTTTTCTGGACAATAACTATCTTAGCTCTTAAACCAGTTCTATAATAGGTTTTTTTTTTATATCACTATAATAGGTATTTAATTATGACTAAGTGAAATATTTATCTTTTTTGGTGAGCACTACGTGAAACATTTAGATTTGCAGACAAGATTATCGTGACAATGTGCTCTTTACAAATTGCAAAATATTAAAATTAAAATATTTTTATGGAAATGACAAGTATGGTCATTAACCTTTTTTCTCTTGAATATCCTGCTGTCTTTTTTGAAAGGAAAAAGGGGACCTTTCCGTGTTGGATTATTTAGACAAATTTTCCTATATTCTGATAGTAAGCCAAAACATGGAAAATATATTTTTAACAATAACACATAACACATTCTTGTTTGATTTTATTGATGATTATTACTATTATTCATTTTAATCTCAATTGTCAACTATTTTTTTTTTTTTAAATTTTCAAGATAAAGTCCAAATAATAAGACAATTCCACGTAGCAAACAACGAGGCCGCGGAGGTTCTAACATGTCCTAAAACCACACAAGTTTAATTATTTGTAAGAATCTAGAGTTGACTCCATATCTGTTTTAAAAACATCATATAATGTCAATTTTTATGCGCCCTTAATTTGTTTGAAAAAAAAAATTCCGATGAAATTCTACAGAATCTGAAGCGTGCGGTTGGAATGCGTTTTCGTTTTCATGCTCTCTTCAAGTAGCTCTGTGAGTTTTTTTCCTCTTTGAAACAAAAATAGCAAAATGTCTTTGATTTGTTTTTTTTTCATGAGTAATTTAAAAGCATACGGTTTTTTTTATTTGCCCATTTTCACCTGGCTTCATACGATACTTCTTAATTTATATCAGATTAGAAGTTGTCTGCATATACTAAGACAAGATCAATACATCCTATGAGACACTCTTATTTAGTGATTTATCGGAACAACGGAACGTATAAATGCACTAACGTTGCTTCAATTTAGATTTAATATATATATATATATATATGCGTGTATGATTTTTTTAACCAGTAATTTTTTTGGTAAAAGCAAATATATATTAAATTTAAAAAACAGATACAAATATCGAATGTATATTTGGAGCATACTCCCAATATTCCCTTGTAATATTCATAGTGTATGAATAGATTTCTATAACTTATAGAATTATCGGAATATAAACAGACTTAGTTACAAAAATAATCAGTGAAAAAGATGACGGAGATAAGATCAAACTGATTATCGTTAAACATTAAGTCATAAGCTGCAATTATGGATGTATACATGCATTAAAAAATAGCATGCGCTGAAAAATATAACCCAACAACAATAAAGTCAGGTGAGGAGGGACGTTTTAAGTTTGAGCTAAACTATGCCTAGGACTAGTCAATAGTAAAACAGTAGTGGATAATTACATAACTTTGATAAATTATTTTAATTTTTAACTTCTTTAGTTATGACAAAGTGGCATTTTTAAAGTCATTCAATTTCAGCGCTCATAAAAGTGATAAGCATCTTGATGAAATCTATGACGTCCAAATTTAATCTAAACTATCTATATTTTTTTTTTGTTTTATTTTATATTTATTAGTATTAAAAATTTAAAATTTATCAAAAATTTTAATAAAGCTGTTGATCTTTGGACAATACAAATTTAATTTAGATGATTCAGTAATATTAAAAAATTTTATATTTTTTTATAAATTAATTATCTAGATGTATTTTAAACAGTTCAGCTTCAATATTAAAATTTTTTAAAAAATTAAATTTTTATTTTGATAAATATAATATTAAAAAATAAAGATGATCTCCTAACTAGAACTTTCTAAAGAAATATTTTTTGGAAAAAACTAAAATTTGGAATTTTCAAGTTCAAATCATGCAGTGTAAATTTGGATGGTTAATTATAAAAATTATAAAAAATATATATTAAATTTAACTATTTAAATTAAATATGAACTGTTTAAATTAGTAATGAACAGTTATAAAACAAAATTATTAAATTTTTATATTAATAAATATGAATGATGAAATAAAGCTTTAAATCTAGATCATCCATGTTAAATCAGGATGATCCAGATCCATCAAGGATGGTAGTCATCAAAGATGAGCACTAAAATTGGATTTATGATGGAGAGGTAAGATTAGAAGAAAGTGACTGAAATGAACAGGATAAAGAGATGAGTTTACAATGTTATCGTGATCCTTGCGACCCAGGTTAAATCTATGTTAAGCCCACTTCTAGCTTTTTTTTTTTGGAAGAAAAAAATTACAAAAGCAAGCTTGACCGATTTAAAACAGATATAATTGAGCTCACAAACTAACAAAAATTCAATTTGTAAGGATTTAATTCATGATTCACAGGGAAGAACAAATTTCATTATCGATGTGTTTGATTCTGTAGAATAAATTATGATTGCTTAAATAGGAGCTTTCGAAATTAAGTCATTGTTAATATTAAAAGCATGCATACAAAAGTTCCACTTAATAGGTTTGACTGCGCCCAGATGTAATTAGTAATACTGGATCTCAAATAATTAAAGCAAAAGGTGTAATAAATTCAATCCTCACCAATTTAATTAATAGTCGTACAAAAAGTACGCAAATTATTCAAACTCTTCAACTTTAGCCTGGCTAGCTTCAGAAATTCCCATAATAGCATTGAATCAATATAAATAATTCTTGATAATAAATGACGCTTGAAAGGAGAGAAATAAATGAGAAATAAAAAGCTTACAGTATATATATCATTTTAATAATAACGCATGAATGTCTTAATAATATTTAATAAATATAAAATGTTGTTTAAATTTCAACAGGATAAATTTAATACAAAATAAATCTCAATACAATAAACTGTCATAAATAACACTATATCCTAATAATACCAAAATAATAATACTCACCCTATCACGAAAATCCTATAAAACTGTCCAAAAATGTTGTTTGGATAGGATATAAAATCGATTTTTTTTACTATCCAAACAGCCAACAAATTAATAATTAATTGTTGAGCTAAAATTATATTTTGAAATAAACTCCAGAAGATTACTTATAGATTCAATTTTATAATTAAATAATATATTTTATTTTTAAATAAAGTTTAACAAATTTAATAATATTAAATATAAATTTATTAATAATTTAATTTTAAAAAGTAATATTTTTTATGATAATATATACATCTAAAATTAATTTTAATATCCAAGCAGATTATGTTATAATATAATTAATTATAATTATAATCAAATTTTTTTATAATTAATTACACTTAAGTGAAATGCAAACGAGCCCTAACTACGATAACAATCCATCATGGGAGACCACGTTTGATTTATTGTAATTAAGCCAAATTCTTGAATCACAATGGTGTCGCTAAAACGCTACTCCTTTTCATGAATTCAATGAAATCATTGAATTCATGCACGCACGGCCATTTATCGCCAATCCAAGAGAATATAAATGTGTGTGTGTACACACACTACACGCACATTAAAAAAAAAAAAAAAATATAACTCACTTCAACGATGCCATTATTATATTCCACCAATTTACATGCATCGGTTTAATAACTTCTTTTTTGTATACACCTACCCAATGACAGAAGAATTAATTCTCCATTGCTTTTCTAATCAAAGACTTCAAATTTACTTGTCTTTAGCATAGTAAATCAAGGCTCAAATTTTAAAAAATAAATATTAATATGTAATCCCAATAAGATGATAGTCGGGCGTAAAAGAAAAAAATAACACAATACTCCACATTTGTCAGGAAAGGTTGATCTCCTCGGGTAAGAATATTTGACTCACAGCTCACATCGTGAGTTCAAAATCTCCATCATAGATAAGAGAATCTTGTTAGGGACTATTGGCATTTTTGGAAGCACTGTTTAAATTGAAGATATTTTTTAGTCCCCACAAACTTAACTCAGTAAACTTTATTTACTTTCACCCCATGAAAAGACTTCACATAGAAGGTATACAAACATTAGAACACCTAGCAAAGTAATACCATGATTTTCATCTTTAACCTTCAAACCCCTCATTGTTCACTGATGACAAAAATTCTGACAGCTAGCGTCCCAGCATATTTAATATAAAATGAGATAAATACTCCGAGCATTGTATCACTAAAACCATCAACCCCGTCCCCACGTACCCTGATTGTCACACCCCACTTCAACAAAAAGTATGACATCTTACATTTTTGAAAGATCGACTCTTCAGGGATCTTCAGGAACAGGAAGGTCCTCCTCCTCCGGCAAGTCCAAAACCCACTCTCCGTCGTGCCGGAGAACCATGCCCTTGTTCTTCTCCACCCACCACGACGCAGGAACTCTGCACTCTTCCTTCAAGAAGTCACACGATTTGTTCACCAGAGCCAAGCTTCTCCTCACCTTCATCTCAAACTCACCCTCACTCCCGTTCCATCCTCCAACCACGTGCAGCATCGCCTGCAAATTATGCCAGTCGCTCGGGTTCTTCGAGTCCTTCAAGAATGGCGATTTCCTTGTATCGATCTCCAATTCTGTTCCTGTCTCTGCGTACCCCAGTAACCTTCCTGGGTAATGTGGTATGAGATCGATCTTGTTCCTTATGTGCAGGACCTTCAGGTTGGGAAATTTCTTGAACCTCTCGTTGAATGCCCTGTTTCCGACCTGAGGAGACCCGAACACGAAAGCACATACAGGGACGTCGGTGACGCCATTTTCGACCAGGTCGAACCGCAAGAAAGAATGGATAGGCTTGCTCCTAGACTATGCCCAACCAGAATCACGCTCGGTTTTCTCGTCTTTGTAAAGATTCAACAAGTGTTTGATTTTGCTCTGAATTTGGGTTCTGACGCTCGTTTTTGTAAACGACGATTTAGGGTCCTCCGAGACGTAGATCGTTAGCCAACCCCTCATAACTTTCGGGATGTTCCCATGTTCTTCGTCGTCGTCGTCTTCACTGCTCCAAGAACCTTCATTTCCAGGGCTGATTTGTAGTTCTTCGAGGGTCCGAGGGCTTAACAGAGCTTTAGCAGAGTCGGGTTTAGCTCCCATGACATCGACCCACTCGTAATTCCGAGTCGTCCCACGCCAGACGATGTAGATTTCGCGGCGGCCCAAGGAGGCACTGACCTCGTCGGAGGTGACGGCGATGTAGCCGATCCAGTTAGACTCACGGTCCAGGACTCCCTAGACAAGGACTTGAGAAGAAAAGCCTCCGGAACACTGACTCTAGCGGTGGCATAAAGAAAAGACACGACGGTGTAATCATCGGGGCGGTCGAACATGACCTTTTGGAAGAAGGACTTCTTGCCGTAGCGGCTGGAGCCACAGAAGCGAGAGTTTGAGTCATTGTTGAAGGCGTCGTAGGTGGCCTGAATAAGGTCGCCGGAGCGGAGGATGAGGTTGCGGAGGTCATGGTCGAGAGGGTGAAGCAAACCTTCCCAGTCGTCGCTGCCCAAGAGTTCCGGCCACGTGGGGTTTTGTTGGGTGTGATCTTCAGCGTCGGCCATTAAAGCAGATGGATGATGAGTTGCAGAGAAATGGAGAAGATGAAGTAGTTGGGCCGTGTGGTGTGGTTTGGGGTTGCTGACTTGCTGTTGGGGTTAAAGGAAAAGGGAGGCAGATTAACACGGCTTGATGGGTTCTTGTGATAATGATGGCTATGGCTGCCCCACCACTCGCTGATCAGTGGCGACAATGCAGTGTGTTAGTCGGAGATTGGAATGCCATTGATGCTTTGAATAGTGCATAGGTTATGTATGGATAGTGGATTGGATTTTTATTTTGAGTAATAATCAAGAAACAGAAAATATTGTGGGGAAAAAAAATCATTATCTTGATCTGTCGTCCGTGTATAATACTATTAAAAGAAAAATATAATGAAATGAAAAGAAGACAGACTTTATATATAACGTTGTTGGAACAGAGGATTGATAAGACTGACATGGTAAAGAGACATGTGCCGGGGCTATTAATTTGATTATTGCAAGAGAAATGAAGAATGACAGCTTTGATCACTCTTTAATTTAAAGACATGATAAACCATGTTAAAATGCTGTTGTATATAAATTAACCTCCAATCGTGAATCTCCTACATGTGTATAAAGAAGCTAACAATTGAACTCTTTTTTTTTGGGTGGATATAAGGCTAATACAGCTTAATTGCCAGGCCTCTTATCTGAGGTCATGGTTGGAGGTTGGTGGCCATGGCTGCCCCACAACGGATGAGTGATGATGAACGCGAGGCGCTAGACGGAGGAGACTGGAACGCCATTGATCCTTTGAATGGTTTACACACACACACACACACACACACACACACACACACACATCACATTATTAATGGATAATTGGATTTTGAGTTCGAACAAAAAAAAAAAAAGTATTGCCAATGAGAAGAAAACAAAAAATATCATGATGATCCTGTTAAACTCCCAATGGTGCAATCATGCAAACGCAAGTAATGAGAAACTATTATGTAATCTGCCATTCATACTCCATCCTAATAAACGTGCTGGAATTCACTGACCAAGAGAAATTCAAAATGATTTAATCTTACTTGGCATTAGTATGAATGTTTATAACATATATAACAAATCATGTCATGGGTTTTAAATGTTTATTTCATGTTCTATCTGGTTATATTCAATTCGAATTTCAACTCTTACACACACACACATGTATTGTAATTTGGCTGTAACAGATCTATTATTTACCCTCACTAATCCGGAAGAAATTATATCGAGGTGCTGGCAAAATATACTTCTTGTGCCAAAAAAGAAAAAAAAAAAAGAAGGAGTAGGATTGGAGATCCTTAAAGAAAATGAAAGAAAAGGAAGAGAATTGGTGGAAGTAAAGATGGAAGAAATATTATAGAAGATAAAAAATTACGGGACCTTGATTTATTCCTTCGGGACCTTGATTTATTACATTTGAAAATAATTATGGGTCTGTCATTTGTAATTTCTACAATGATATCACATAAAGCTACATTTGCCAAGAATCATTTGGTTCGCTCGGCACCAACACTCTTCCCATAATAGATAAAATGAGTGTTCGAGCACAAGAGTAGGCATTCTAGTGGATGTGTGAGTTTTCTTCCTATAAGGATTGTAGAATTGCGTGAGTGAATGGGTATTATTGATAATTCTTCCTTACCAAAAAGAGGCAAAAAAACCATAAGATCAAGGACAAAGCCAGAATTTATGAATAAGGAAAGCCAATATTAAAAATATAAATATACTATAAAGTTTTCATAAATTTTAAAAGGGTTAGGAGTATATATACTATAAAGTTTTCAAAAAAAATTAAAATTAGGGGGTCACAGCCCTTGTTGGTCCCCCCTCCTTTTGTCACTGCATAAGACAATATTTATAATCTAACAATGTTATGGCAATTGAGTCTTAAATCTAACTTTATTCAAGATGTTATTTTTTGGCATCTTTATTTAAGCTGGAACATTGGTCATTAGAGAGCATGGATAATTAATAATTTCAAATTTTAAGAACACCTAATATTTTTTCATAAATTATTTATTTTTATTACATCAAAAGGAACATTTAACATTCCAATTCTAAACCAACTATGTTTTTTTTTTTGTATCATTGCACAAAATCTAAAAACTATTCCTGATAAAAGAATATGAGTGAAGTGGGGTCTCAATTGTAAGAAAAATTATGAATAATTTAAAAACCTTTATACTACTGGCATTTTTTATTTTAAATTTTTTCTCTCTTCAACTTTTTTTGGGTAAAAAAGTAGGGCCAAAGCTCATTATAAACTACTCAAACTAACTAAACAAGGGCAAGACATGTCCAATTCATCTCGGTACAACAATTCATGCAACCCCTAGGCGGATCACACAATTATTAAAAGCCAAAATCCTGTTGCAGACTTCAATTAACAATTTAGTCTACATAACCATTCCCCTCCTTATAAGTATGAGCTACTCTAATCTCCTAACTATCATCTATCAATCTTTGTATTTGCCTCAAATACATAGTATGCATAGTATTATTTTAAAGTATACATTTCAATTGAGCCAGAATATCAGTGGAATTAGATTCAATCATAAACCTTCTTAACACAACATCAAACTAGCATCTTAAAAGCAAAGCAAATGCCCTTTAATTCAACTTCCATTGTAATATAATTCCCTACTCTATCCATAAAACCACCTATCTATCTGCCAACGGCATCTCACATTAAACCCCCACACCCTACTAATCTAGGCTACCTTTTAGCCACTCTATCAATGTTCATACTAGGCTACCATCTAATATCTTTCCATTTCCTCACAATTCCACCTTCTTCATTCTAAAATACAAACTTGACCTTCTTAATGTACCAATTCATAGCCAACACACTAATACTCCCACAATCAAACCCTCCCTAAACAAGAATTCATTCCTCTGGAACCACAAAAACCAACAACGCACTCCAACAATCAGCTTCCACTCCTTCCCCCAACCACCACATATCCCCCTTACTCAAATTAGCACTAAACTAGTCTTTATGATTTAAACTAAAAAACGTAGTCATAAATGTACTTGGCAATAATTGCTCCCACACATCCCTTAAACTCAAGCAATCCCGTAAAGTGTGTAAAACATCCTTCACCTATAACTAGCACCTATAATAGTTAGGTAAACTCCTTGAAATTCCACAACATCTTGCTAAAGTAAGTAACTTATTCACAACAGCAAGTCATAAAAACACTTGAATTCTTTTTTGCCTTTCCATTCCTAAATCAAATCCCAAATGCCTTCCTCCACAATCTCTCTTTCTTCGACACACAATAAATCATACATAGTCACCACATTAAACTCATGCTACCCTTTACTGGGCCATCTCAATCTATCATCCATATCCACAACACACGAAGCATGAATAGCTAAAATCTTCTGCAACACCCCATTAGGAAGAAGACATTTCAATCTATCCACATCCCATCCCCCATGCTCTAACACTAAGTCACATACATTAGAATTCGACTCCTCTAGACTAAGCTACCCCACGCATCTTTTCACTATTGCCACATCCTTATCAACCCATTTATTTAGCCAAAACTTCACACTTCTTCCATCATTCACTTCGCATCTATTATCAAATAATATTCAGCCATAACTCAGTTAATTTCCTCCATGACATATAATCATAAGGCTTTGCCATACATTGTTGCGTTAGATCCACCCTTCATCCATACTTTCCAACAAGAACTCTAGAGCCTATTTTAGATAGCTTTGCAATATTATCCTGCCCTACATTACATATTAAATCTTTGTTCATTTTTTTTATATTCTTCAACCCAAAACTTCCTTGCTCTTAGGCAAGCACAAATTCTTGTAACTCATTGTATGAATCCTTCATCTACCTCTTGTAACTCCCTGAATAAAATTTCCCTGCATATTTTCATTCTCTTTACACATTCTATCTAGTAAATCATCATGTAACATATTATAAATAGGAATTTGCTATGTCACTTGTTGCACCAAAGTGAGCCTTCCCATTAATGATAGACTTTATGATTTTCAAGAACTTAATCTCTTATAAATCTTATCAAACAAAAATTGGTACTTCCCCCTTCCCCTCTTGCCATTGGACATATATCAACCAAGATAACGTCCTAGATCCTCCATTGCTTGAAACCCACATCCAGTGATTAGCCAATCTTTCCTCTCATTCTCTACATTTTTGGAAAACATAACCATAATTTTTTGCACATTAATTATCTACCTCGACATAACACCAAAATCTCTTAAACATTGCAAAACAATTTATAGTTGATCCATCTTAGCTTCGTGGAACAAGAGTAAATTATTCATAAAGAGCATATGTGCCCTAACTTCATGGGCCTCCATCTCCCATCTTCAACAACATCCACAATCAAATGAGATAATTTTTTCATACCTAACACAAAAAAGTATGGAGAAAGTGGACCCCCTTGCCTCATCTCCCTAGAAGGAACAAATTCCTTTGACTTTACCACATTCCATAATAACCTTCTAGATCCACTATATAGTACTGTTCATAATTTCAATTTCCTCCAACACCCTCCTCACGAAATTTCATCTCATATGATCGTAAGTCTTTTCTAAATCTTTTTTGATAGCTATATATCCCTTCCTCCCAATCTCCCCATTGAGCAAGCAATCTCTCTCACAATTATCACATTATCTTGAATACACTTCCTAGGCACAAAAATGGCTTGGAACAATGAGACCAATCTTGGCACTAAACTCTTCAACTGATTCACAACAGCCTTCAAGACTCCCTCACATACCACATTATGTAAAGAAATGGGATGAAACGGATTCATTCTCTCCACTTTTTCCACTTTTGGCACCGATGTAATCAAAGTCTGGTTAATTTCCTTCAACCTCTCTAGATTCCTCCACATATGAATGATTTAGAAGATTTATTAATTTCACTTGTAAAATATCTAACATTACATGTTAATTCCTTTGTTTTACTTATTAAGTCCACAACATTATTTTTAATCTTTCAATATTTACTTTAAGCACAGTATATACAAAAAGTTTGCTCAACTGGCTTCAAAACCAATTTAAAAATATCAACATGGTTGGGCGTTGTACACTTGTTAAAAGGCCCAAATAAACCTATATGTTGTTTTTTTGTTAAAAAAAAAAGCATGGTGAAATGCAGGGGGCGAGTGAAGCAGATCCGATCCAGGGGCTGACCAAAACACACGAACACACGCGCACGCACACAAGAACAAGAAGGGGCAAGGGGATTCGGGGAAGGAAATCGAGGGCAACTGTGAGGGCAACCGTGAGTGGCATGACAAATTTGTTAAGAATGTCTGAATGATTCTAGCGAGTTAAAATAAGTTCTAGCTTAAGGCAAGGCTCAATGATGGACCCTTGGATGATTCGTGCGCGAGCGTCAAATTGTGATCTAATGGTTTCTTCATTTCCGCGTTTTAGGGAGATGCTTTTTGTATCAGAAAGTCCACCCTTTTGATTGTGCCTTCGTCTGAAGTGGCCTCTAGATATGGCTTTGGTTGATATAACCAAATCCTGCATCGATTCCATCAGACAGGTAATTGTTTTTTTAATGACGAATCTTCTGTCCATTTTGTGCCCAAGCTTGTGTATAATGCAGCAATAGTTCGTCTATTTTGTGTGTTGTTGCAATCAATTCTTCTGTTTATTGGCTGAAGGAAAATTAAGTTTCGTTGGTTTGCTCAATTTAGCTGGTAAAAACACAGGGCTGCAACACTATGTCAAGAAATCATAGAGGCCTGCCCTTTTGATGTGCAATGCTGAATTGAAGTTTGTGACGTCTCTATCTCTTCCTTTGGTTTTTTCTTTAATGCCTTTATGTGGTCTAAGGGTTCTGCAACTAGACGCGCAGGCTTTTAGTTCTCATTTTCAAGATAATTAATTTTTCGTTCTTAAGTACAATCTGAGATCAGGCTTGGTTTAGTCTACTTGATTTCAAGCTAGTCTTTTGACAAGCGAGTGAGGAATAAAGGGATACCGGTTTCATAAAATTTATTTTGCTGGACCGTGGAACTTATAGTAATGCTATAGAAGACCCTGCTCTTGTCTCCAGTTCGTCACAGCTTCCAAGGGCCAAATTCCAAAACGGGAGCGATTGGATGGATTCTTGGTGTCCGTCCATATGGGTATATATATAAGTTATCCGGTCCCATCTAATCGAGAAACAACTTAACTGGGATGGAAAGATGAGTTAACTATGATCAGAGAACATAGACCAATCAGATGTGGCCTCCCTTCACGTGGTGAATTTCAAGCTCATAGAGTTCATGGGTGGCCTGTGGACTGTGAGCCTGTGTATTGCTTAATGAGGCTTTGCTATCTCCAAAGGCATGGAGTTGTTGCCACAGTGAGAGCGTGAGAGGAGATCTTATGTCTGTTTCTTAAGTCCACGTAAGATGTCACTCTGGTTGTATACTTGATGATGAATTTTTGAATGATGCTGAAGCAAGCATTGACTTGAATTTGAAAACTCAAATGCAAACATTCTGTAACAAAACAACCCAAGTGGTTGCTGAATACCTACTCTGGTTTTCTTCAAAATCAGTCACTGCTCTTCTTAAATCTTTTTTTTTTTTTTGGGTTAATGAATCTTAATTCGTTTTTACTTCTTGATCAACAAGTAATTTAATTTTCCTTGTTGAATGCGTTGTCTTTATGCTTTAGTTATAATTAACATATTTATGCATTTATTAATTTGGTTTGAAGATAAAATCAAAATCACACCTCTTGTGATTAATTTGAGCTTCTTTGATTCACTTGATGTAACTTCATGACTTCTTACAATTTTATTTTATTTTATTTTTTGAAAAAATTTAACTTGATGGAGTAATTGGCTTTTTTTTTCTTCTCTATTTTAATTGTAACATCTTTGAAAGCTTTCCACAATTCATCCATGGAATTAGACAATCAATTAGTTTCCAATATATCTGCAGTTATGCGTCTCACAAGTGCCTTTGGATTTGAATTTTGCTTTTGACTACAAGCTTATTATTCTTGTTACGTCTGTATCTATGTGATCCTTTTCATCTGATTACTACCTGAATGTTCTGCGTGATCTGTCTTTTTTTCAGATATCAGAGCATATTGATGGTGCTATTGTTTACTTAGATGCTGGGTGTACAGAGAGTTTCCAGTTTATTGATGCATATTCTGTGCTTTTGGATGTTGGAGCCCGAGCTATTTGCAGTTTAGAAAACATGTGTTCACTTGATGCGGTAAGTAGTTGTGTGATATCTTGCTAAATATGTCTTTCTTTTCCTCCTGCAAGCTAAACAAATTTGACAACTATTTATTAATCCGTATATGTTCAAAAGGAAGACAATTTCAGGATTATATTTTGTGCCTGTAGATTTTTTTTTTTTAAATTTTTGAGACACCACATGTAATAAATGTTGGCTACATGGTCGTTGGTTTTGCACTTCATGAGGATACTCGGCCTTTCACTACTAGACAAGTATAGTCAGATTTATGTGCAATATTTGGATGGATGGAAAAAAAAAATTCTAAGAATGAATTATTGATCCTTCTTGGAATGTTATATTAATGAATCGGTTGAGGGCAATTAATTTCATCAGTCAAATATGATTTTAGTTTGATGTTTACTCCCTCCAATCCAAAATGCAAGTCATGTTTAACTAACTTCACATGTACCGAGGAAAGAAGTTAAAAGTTGGTGAACTCATTACATTTGTTTAAAAAAAAAAAACAATATTTTCTGCCATTGACCCTTCTAAGTACATTGAATTCTAATATAATGTTAATTCCTACATGAACCATTGACTTCTAATTCTCACTTCTTAGTTGCAGTCAAGGGCAAAATAGGAAACACAATTAATGTACCAGATAATACGAAAGTGACTGGTATTTGGATGAGGAAAACCTTCTACAACATGACTTATATTTTGGATTGGAGGAAGTATGTATATTTGACTTAGTAGTAATTGTAGCAACCACGAGGTCTAGAATTTTGTTTTTGCTATTTGGAACTGAAAATATAAATGAACTAGATATTCAAATTCCTTTTGGGCAGTGGGTAATAATGACTGTAGTAACAATCATTAAGTTAGATGAGTAGCACATGATGTATCTCCATTGCCAAAATTGTAACGCATGAAAAAGTATGAAATGTAGTCTCTTAATACTGTAATTTGAGCTGACATGGTGCTGTAATACCTTTTTCATTTTCCAAGCAAATGGATCTAGCACGATTTATGTTTGCTTGTTTTCTCTGTAAAAGATGAGAGCTACTGCTACACGATGAAATAGTGAAGGTTGCATATATATATATATATATATATTCTCCTTGGAGTCCATTTCATATTTGTTATTTTGATCTCCTGAGGTTCGTTCTTTGCATCTTGTTAAATTAACAAAAAAAGGTGGTAAGTTTCAATCCTACTGGTAATGACAAAGTACTTGTTAATTCTTATCTCTTCCATCCCTTTATGCATGTTTTCTTTAGTCAATGATACCTTAATCTGGTGTTCAGTTGGCATGATGTGTATGGATGCTTCTCATTCACTGATTTAATTTTTTTTTAATCTCTCTCCCCAATATTTTCATACTGTAATAATTCATGGTTTTATTTAGGTAGGCTCTCGTAATCATGTCTACTTTTACTTATGGCTTGTTATTCAGGTGGTTGATTGGAACTCATATTCTAATCCTGCGAGGAAACTTGTCATAATCACATCATGTTTGCTAAGTGATGCACATCGGTATATTTTACGATGCCTGAGCACACATCAAGTTGTTCGTCATTGCATTATATTTTCATCAATCTCAGAGGTGCTTATTGGTTATTGCTCTTGGCTAATTGTCTTGGTTGTTTGCTTTCTTTTTTTTGTGACTGCATGCATCTCCAGATTTTATTGTTTTATTTTGAAAACTCAATGTGGTGTGGGGTTCATCAATGAACTTGATTTTATTATTTTAGTTTTTGTAAATTTATGACATCTATCAAATTAGTATTTTGGCCTTACAATTATGTGTATCATAATTTGATTTAAATGAAACCAAGGTGAACCTGTTTCAGAGACAGGTTATATTATGTGATATTTTGTTAAGAATAATGAGGTTAGATGGTCTCAATTTATTCTGATACTTTTGCCATACTGTGCGAACCTTTTTTCAGAAAGAGGTTATATTATATGCTGTTTAGTAAGCAATAATGAGGTTATATGGCTCAATTTATATGCTATTGTTTCCACCACGCAGAGTTTTCTCTCTGCTACCTAAGTTTTTAGCATTTAAGAGGACATTGTTATAGAGACAATAATATTGTTTTTGCCCTGATCCCTGCATAATTTCTCCTTTTCTTTTTGTCTATTGCAATTGCACAATGGGCTCAATTTTGGCTGCGATAACCTGTGGTTTGTTCAGCAGCATATAGTTCAGACCATAAGATGAACAGGTTGCTTGTTCCAAAGCCAGTAATAGTATTATTGGTGGACTATTAGCTTGAAGTAAAAATGGTTTAAATAGTTGTTTAGAAAATGAAGTACTGTCACTTTGTTAGAAGCTTGTACCTGTAATGTAGTTTTTATCTGCTCAATTAAACTTTAAAAGTGACGTAATTGCCAATAAGGTTGCAAAAGCATCCAAGACTGTGATGTAGGACAAACACTGAATGGTGAAAAGAGAGAGGGGGTAGGGGGAGAAAGAAAAGTGGAGGAAGAATTTAGAGAGAGAGAGAAGGGGCAGAACAGGAATTCAGTTACCATCTCAATAATAATGTGGATGATGAATTCAAAAGCTGAGGACAATGCTGCAAAGAAACTCTTAAATAGACAAACCCAATATTACAATAACTGTTGTTTTGAATTGCTGATGCTTCATAATTTACTGAGAATTATCCATGTAATTATGATCCATATATGAGTTTTTAAAGTGTTAAATATATTATTCAATAATGCTAATATTTCCAAAAGCCCTATTCTATCTCATCATTTGACCTTTGAATAAGCACAAATAATTGCAGATCATTCGAAGTTATGTCAATTTGGATACTTGCAAATATTTTTGTAGTGTGTAGCGAGTACTGAGTAGAAAGCATGAAGTCATCATATATCAGAAAACATCAATATGAGGATTACATTATATTTTGGCTTCAAGTTTTGGCCCTTTTCATTTCATGTCCTACCTTTTTTTACTTCATGTTCCTTCTCTTTCGATGCCCTAATATTAGTTAAAACGCAGACAGCTCATTCAACATTTCCTGATTCACCTCTGGGACCAGATGCATATCAAGAATATGAAGCCTTGCTGGTTCAAGATTATGAAGAACTAGTTAAGAAATCTGGGACAAATTCTAGTGGAAAGCTTAAAGATGAAGGACATTCACAGTCTCCTTCCAGTGGAAAGGATGCTTTTCATCTTGAAGCTAGTTCACGTGCAATTTTACGTGGAGATAATTCATTAGACTACATTGAAGATGGAGGGGCAAGATTGGTTGTTTCTGTTAATCATTTTCCTTTGATTTTATGTCCCCTTTCACCAAGAGTATTCGTTTTACCTTCAGAAGGGTTGGTAGCTGAAGCATGCCTATCAGCCGAACATGAAGACTCCATTAGTCCTGGTTTGCCTCCCATAAGCACTGGAATGCTCTCTGATGCTGATGACGTGCCTCCAGGGGCTACTCTTACTGCACACTTTCTCTACCACTTGGCATCAAAGGTAACTACTGATATGCATCCTTTGGGTGAGATGTCAAGTTACTTTGGCGACTTATTCCAGTCATTGGATATTTGCAAGGCTTCTTGTTGTCTATTTGACCATGCTTCTGGATTCTTTCCCGGCTAGAAAATTGTAAAGCTATAAGTTGCACGTTAGAACTTCTGTTTCGTAACTTACTTAGAAGAGCGTGCATAAGGCCATTAAGATAATATGACTACGTTAACGTTAGAGTGTAACTAATTATACCATTTCACTGACTGTACCTTACACCCTCTCTTTAGAATCTCATGTTCTGTTTGTTTTGGCTGTTTCATCCTCTGACCATGACCATTATTTTTTTCCTTAATCATGTAGATGGACTTGAAAATGGAGATTTTCTCCCTTGGTGATATGTCAAAAGTAGTTGGGAAGCTTCTGACAGACATGTCAAGTCTGTATGATGTAGGTCGCCGTAAACGATCAGCAGGGCTTTTACTCATTGATCGCACACTTGATCTTCTTACTCCTTGCTGCCATGGGGACTCATTGGTTGATTGTATTTTTTCATGTCTGCCCCGTAGGAGTAGAACTACTTCACATCCCCAAGTTAAGAGTTCAGGAACCCAGCTCAAACATGGCACTTCCTACCTGCAACGCGCGCCCTTAGATGTCCAGATACCACTTGGGAAGATCCTCAATGAAGAAGATTGCAAAATGGATAATTTTCGTCTACTAGAAAGCGTTGAAGCTTTTCTTTGTGGATGGAATTCTAGCTCATCTGATTCTCAGATGTCTGATTTAATTAGTTTTAGTCAGAGAATTTATGATAAGTCTCTAAATTCTGACGGAGAGATTCTGACTGGGTCCTTAATCTCCTCTGAAAATTTTCGTGGAACACCATTCTTGGAAGCTTTACTAGATAGAAGAACAAGAGATGGAGCCTTACTTGTAAAGAAATGGTTACAAGAAACACTGCGTAGGGATAATGTAACTTTGAATGTGAAATCTCGTCCTGGTCATGTTACCAGACAAGAATTGCAAGCTATGATCACAGCATTGGGCAGGAGCCAATCATCTTTAGTGAGAAACAAAGGAATCATTCAATTAGCTTCTGCCACCCTATTAACCCTTGAGGAATCAACTTCTGCCAAATGGGATGCATTTATCAGTGCCGAGAAGATTCTAAGCTCAAGTTCTGGAGAAACCAGTCAAAATCTTGCTGCTCAAATTGGCGATCTCATTAATAAGAGTGCTTTATTGGGATCACATAGAAATAAAATAAAGAAGGAGCTCTCACAGGGGGTATTTTCATTGCAAGATGCTTTGTTGTTGATGATTGTTGGATATATATGGGCTGGGGAGAATTTCCCAACATCTGGATCCGATGGACCATTCTCCTGGCAAGAGGAACATTTGTTAAAAGAGGCTGTTGTAGATGCCATTCTTGAAAATCCATCAGTAGCCAAACTCAAGTTTCTGGATGGACTAAGGGAAGAGCTTGAAGCTAATTTAAGCAAGTCAAAATCAGAAGAAACAACCAAGGAATCTCCAAAACTAAATATTGATGATTTTGATGATGATCAATGGGGCCATTGGGGTGATGAAGAAGCTGATGAAGATAACAAAAATGAGCTAGTGTATGATGACATGCAGCTGAAGTTGGAGTTGCGTGATAGGGTGGATCACCTTTTTAAATTCCTTCATAAGTTGTCTGGTTTGAAAAGAAAAAATATACCAATGAGGGATGGATCGTTGACCATGGAAACTAATTTTGTTGATGAGGCTTCCATGGGAAAAGGATTACTTTATAAGCTGCTAACAAGGGTGTTGGGCAAGTTTGATGTCCCAGGGTTAGAATACCATTCTTCCACAGTGGGGCGGCTTTTTAAGAGTGGATTTGGAAGATTTGGCCTTGGTCAGGTGATTATTCTCTCTTAACCTGTGCTGAAAACTACTTCAACGTTTGAATTCTTAAATTTTCTGACCATTCTCTCTCCCTCTCTCTCATTCTATATATGTAAATCTATTCCCCCTAACATTATCTCGATGAAAATGCTGCAGGCAAAGCCTAGTCTTGCTGATCAAAATGTCATTTTGGTGTTTGTGATTGGGGGCATCAATGGAGTTGAGGTAAAATCCTATCCGCGTCACTTCTATCCTTCATTTTACTTCTTCCCCAACTTCTTGGTGCCCTTTTGTGACTAGTGAGCACTTCTGGTTTGGCAAGGTGGTTATCATATTGCATTGAACATGCTGTGAACTTGACAAATTTTGTGCAGAAAAAATGACATCTTGTCTTTTCTCTCATCCTCTGAAGTTTCTTCTCCTGATTCTTTGTCTTATTCACTCTTTTTCTGCCAAAAGGTACGTGAAGCTCATGAAGCCTTGTCTGAAAGCGGAAGACCTGATATTGAATTGCTTGTTGGTGGAACAACTCTGCTCACTCCTGATGACATGCTTGATTTACTATTGGGGGAGTCCAGTTACGTTAGATCCTTTCATCAATAGAAAATAGAGAAAAATCTGATAGAAATTTGTTTTTCTAAATCCCGTATGATGTTTCTAATTTCAATTTTTTTATTTCTTCACAAAAGAAGTTAATGTTTTCTTTGTAGTCAAATTTGGCATTCTAAAGGTATGAATGAAATATGAAAAATTAGATTATGGTTGATAAGGGAGTATCACTTTAACCTGAATTTTGTACTTCAGGGAGAATGTATTCTTGCATCTTCTACTTCTGTCTTCACAGGCAAGCATCATGTTTGCAAGGTTATGCTATGCTATAATTGCGCATCTTGGCTGTAAAAAATTGGTCTCAATCCGATCCTTCCAAATTTAAATATTTTATTTTACTCTTTTAAAGATTATTTATTTTCACATTAAGTCCTTTCAGAGGTTATTACTAGAAATAGTTAATATCACGGTATGAATTTTATGATCTTTTAGTCTCTAATTACCTCTTAAATATATAAAGACCCTGCAATGTTTGTGCTAGGACTCGCTTGTGTTATAACTTGTCATGCCATAACATGTTCACTAAGTAATTAAATATTCAACGGTTAGATAAATTTTACGTTAAGTTATCTCATCAGATCATTAATTATTTGTTGATGAGTTTACTGTGATGGCAATTTTAAAAGATAAATTTTATTTTTCAAATGACGAAATGAGATTGTTGCTAGAAAAGTCTAAAAGCTAAATTTTTTTTAAAAAAAGGAAGTATTTCTAGAGGACCAAAAAGCTTATATTTTGTATTTTTCTTTTTGCTAATAAAAAAGTTTATATCTTATATGGGCTACTACTAATGATAATAATAATTTGTGCGGGCAAAAAATATCATAATAATTTGATTAAATATTCATTTTTGTCTTTTTTGACCAATACACATTCAGTGTCAGGACTTGGACTCGGGAGGCAGTCAACCGATCGATAACCATACTCTCCAACGATAGATTAGTCGGCAAAAAAAAAAAAAAAAAAAATACAGATCTATTGACCCGACTTCACTCTCTTGTCTCGAGCTCAGTGGGGCAGCCACCGAGCTTCTGTGCTTGCTCTAAACCTCCGAAAAGCCCTCTGGTGCCTTCTCCCACGAAGGCTTCCATACTCCTATGGCGGCCCTGAAGCTGCTTCTCTCTCAAGCTCGCCGCCATTGCCTCACCAGCCGTCATTCACATTTCCACTCTTCCCTTTTTCTTGGGTCTCGGAGATCCCTTTGTTCTTCTTCTTCTGCATCTTCTTCTTCCTCACAACCCGATGAATCGGACTCAAAACCTCCACCTCCAAGGGGACCCTCTCCAACCATTTCAATCCAACCCGTTTCATACCCGGTTAAACCTAAAGACCCGTCACCTCCAGATACCACTGAATCCTCCGAAGCTCCATTGCAAAATCAATCGCCGGCGCCACCACCTCCTCGCCTTCCACGAGGACCGACATTGACGGAAGATACCGCGGAATCACGGCGGGCTTGGACAAGGGAAGATATTCGGTATGTAAAGGACGCGCCTTCGATATCGCCGGTTTCCTATCCTTTGCGAGTGGCGCCACTTCCTGAAGACAAGGCTACTGCTGGTGCTGAAGCAGGAAAGGATGATGGCACGAAGGCCAATGAAGAAATTGACAAGGAGAGTAGAAAAATTAGGGCGGATGACCAGTTAAAGAGGAGAGTTATTAGAGTTGCGGAAGAGGAGAAGGTGCGGGTTCCTTTTCCGACTCTGATGAAGGTGAAGCAAAAGGAGAAGCCGCCTATTTTTGATTTGACGGAGGCAATTCGCCAAGTTAAGGTCAGGTGAAAGGTCTATTTTGAATAAAAACAAGATTTTTGTTTATTGCAAAAACATTATCAGATTAATAGATACAGGGGATCAGTTGAGTTGATATTTCTTTTACTCAATATTACTCAGTAAACTGGACTCTGGAGTTGCTAGCTCAGGCCCCAAGTTTAGTATTTAGTATTTGTCCTTGGTGCTAACAGAAGACAAGAGAAAAGTATGTATGCTTGTGGAATTGCTTCGATGGTTCTTCTGCAAAGCAAGAACTTAAAATGTCCATTGAAAACTGTTTAGTGATTTGTTATGAGAAACACTGAGGAAATTGAGGTGAAAAAATAGAGTTACTGATCGCTTGACAAGAAGGATATATCATTTTTGAGCATGGTATAGATGTCCATTATTTTTTTCTTTTGCAGCCATAGCTACTTCTACAGGACTTCTGATTTGTGGCTTGTTAAATAAAGGCTAGGAAGCACACATTTTTGAGACTATTTTAAATAACACTAGGTGGCTTTTTCTGTTACAACTTCTTGCACGTTGAAGCAGAGTAGAGAATGGTAGCCTGTATAGTTCTGCACATGGTATATAAACATTGGTGGTTCCCTGGTATTATAATCTGAAATATATTGCTAATTGCAATGAGAATCTGACATTTAATGCACTCAGTCATAAATATGTAGATGGAAAGGTGGATCATTTCTACTCATCTCTCTCTCTCTCTCTCTCTCTCTCTCTCTCTCTCATTTTAAACTTCTTTTTCATAGTCATGGAGATCAATTTAGACTTAATAGAATTAAATTGGAAGTATAAGAATGCCTTCGATGGACATGCGAATTTATCAATTTAAGCATGTATGTTTTGTTTATATTCTGAAGCAGTTTAGCTGGTGTGGCTTAGCTTGTCATTCTATCCACTATTTTTTGTGTGTCATCCTTGCACAGGGGCCATGCTAATCTTCTCTATATCATTCCAATTTTATCTGATGTCCCCGAAGGGACACTTTAGCATTATCTGTTTTAGAAATAAAGGCTATATTAACTAGGACTTGGAATAGTAGATGATATGTAGCTCACATGTGTGATACCCTATAATAAGTGATTCATTCTGTTTTTGTTTGCATTTTTTAAGTTCCGAATTTTTGGAGATTTGTATTCTTTGATTTTTAACTTATGTTGTTCAGGAGCATTGCATATTAATGGTGGTAAGCTACTTTTTTTTTTTTTTTGGGGAAAATCAAATCCAAGGACCTGTGACAAATGTTATTCATAGACAATGATCATTATATAATAGATTGTTGTTAAAATGAGAATATTGACTTGTTTTTGTTTGAATGGTGACTGGTTATTAATTTTTAACTACGAATAACTTTCTTCACAAGTTCTTTGGATGCGATTTTTCCTTTTTTTTTTTGTTTTAAATTTGAAGTTGACCATTGGTAACTTCATTCAATATCTTTGATTATTGTTCAGGCTAATGCAAAGGCAAAATTTGATGAAACTGTTGAAGTGCATGTAAGACTGGCTATTGAATCAAAGCGAACAGAACTGGTACATGCCAATATATCTTAAAATTTTTATTATTCAGTTTTGCTTCATTGTGTATGAGTTGTCTTAAAATTGTGTATGAGTTTTATTATTATTATTATTATTTTTGAATCAATCTTTATTGGGAGTTTTTCTCATTAATGCCTCCAAACAATAACAACAAGTCTTATTCCATTAGTTGGAGTCGGCTACATGGACTATATGACATCATTATGCTTTATCATTTATCAAGCTTTTAAAAATATTATCAACACTTTTGTAAGCTTTTTGTGCTTACCTGCTGCAAGCACTATTATTTGTTATTTTGTTGCTCATATTTCATTAGGAGATTACAATTTCAACTTTTTGGCAGGCAGTTCGTGGTACTATGATTCTGCCTCATGGTGCACCGAAGGTAATTTTTGGGTGTTTATTTATTCATATAGTTGTAGATTTGTCACCTAATTACACAGAGTTTCCAGGCCGTCAGTGTGGCTGTTTTTGCAGAAGGAGCTGATGCTGAGGAAGCTAGAGCTGCAGGAGCTGATATAGTTGGTGGTAAAGAGCTTATTGAGGAGATTGCTAGTAATGAACTATTCTCTTTCTCTCAGCAATGTTATTCATCACTTTGATTATCTTTATACTGTACTGATCAATTTACAAGTTATTTTTGTCTGCATATCCATGGGGATCGACTAGTATGTGCCCGTTAAGGCAAATATATGACTATTTTTGTTGATTGAGTGGTTGTATGCCTAGTTCAAGAAATGCCTTGACTAATACTAATAATTTAGTGGAGATTCTAATCATGATTGAGCGCCTTACCATTTGTAACTTGTTCTTTTGTGCTAAGAATATGTAATCTCTCAAGTACAATTTAGTGCATTAATCATTTTTCCATCCAAAAATCTAAATTATTATTGATCTTGTGCTTCCATAGATGGAAATAACAAGCTTAGAGTTGACAAGTGCTTCTCAACTCCAGGAATGGCACCTCATCTTGGAAAGGTACTTTGTAAATTAGAATGGTTAGATACCTGTAAAATCTAAATCAATGGTTACTTTTTTCTAGAGCTTATGTGAACTATTCTGCAGATAGCACAATATCTTAGAAAGCGTAGACTGATGCCAGACAAGAAAGTAAGCTTCTCAATACTTATTTGCACTTTATTATTATTGTTGTTGGTTGAAACGTAAATTATACATATTTAACTCTTTGACTGTATTAATATTTTCTGCAGCTAGGTACTCTGACCAATGATATTCCTGGGCAGTTGAAAGAGCTAAGACAGGGTCGTGTGGAGTTTAAAATGGAGAGTAAATCAATTGTGCATGCAGGAATCGGAAAGGTACAGTTTTTTCTTCCAGCTCATAATAGACGTCATATGATAAGGAATAGTTGGGTTACACATTAGATGTTATCTGCTATATACTCACAGTGATATCCACAGGTAAGCTTCAGAGAGGATCATTTACGTGAAAATGTAGGTGCATTCATGAATGCTCTATTGCTTGCCAAGCCTGCTGGCTTAAAGAAGAGTAAGTGGCACAGTTTTCATTGTTAAAAGTTTCAATTTCTTGGCATAATTAATAAACATCCCCTTTTCCTTAGACTTTGTTTGGAAAGTGGCTCAAGCTGGCTTAATATTATACTTGGTATTGCTTGAAACTTTGACAAGTGCCTTTGGGCCATATAGAGTTAGAGACTCCCAAACTGGGAGTCAACTTATAAAGACTTTCATTGGGGATCTGTCTGCAACCTGTGACAGTCTTACTCAATTATTATCCCATAAGGTTTAGGGAGAATTGCATTGCAATTAGGTCCCCTACAACATTGTTAAATACCACAAGGTTTATTAACTGTCATTTTATTATGCTCGGTGATTCTCCTGAAGGTTTACCTTGATTTATGGCAGCGCATTGCTGTTTTACTTGTAACTGTTTAGGAGTCCTAGAACTTCTAGAATTAGACTTACGTGGCCCAAATAGCTTGAGGTTTTTCTCTCTTTTTTTCCCAAAAAAATAAATTAAAAGATTTTGTTGGCAGAGACCGATATTAGTTTGGCACTACCATTATCGTTTTCGTTTCTCCTTCACATTACGTGATTTGATATGATTACCGAGTGTATGTTCCAAGTTGAATTCTATCTTTTTATCTCATATTAGTCTTATTTGCTGTTCAGCTTCAAAATATGCTGGGTATGTGCTATCTGTCCATATGTGCAGCACGGTGAGCTCATAAACCTTTACCTTTTTTTCATTTTTATATGCTGCTTATTAGTTGATTTGAAGATATAAACTAGCTATTTCATTCTTACTGTTACTAACTGCTAATGATACTAAAATAAACGTTGCCAGAAATAATTATTGTAAAGCATGGATCTTATTTAAGTGTTCTGTGCAATGGGACATGGGAATAGCTGTTGACTGTTGAGGCTATTCCAACACTACATTAAATGTTTCGCGAGAAAAGTAGCTTTTTTTAATGTTCTTCACTCGCAAGCATTTTTAACAGCTATAATCTTCTTATCGAGTGTTCCTAACAGTCTAAACTACCTCAAATTACATATAGAACCTCATTTAAGTTAGTGGATAGTCTCCAATATGACAAATAAGACGGTGAAAATATTCGAAAAGCTGCCAATCAAGCGATTTCCGGTTTTTTTCTTCTTTTTTCTTTTTTTCTTTTGGTCATCATATTGCTGTGAAAAAAGGCTATAAAAAAAAAAAAATCAGTCAAAAACGTGGACGCTGCCTTCTTGCTATCACAGCATTATCACATCAGACTTGCTTCAATAGGGATGCTGGAGCCTTGCGTGAATCTGTAATAATATTTGAGTAAGGAATTGGCAACAAGACGTGAGCTTCTGCCTTGAAACATCTAATCATATTTTAAACTCCATGCACCGGCATACAATTAATTAACCTATTTCAAGTGTACCAGTCTATCTGCTGTACCCATCATGGTAACTTCCATTAAGTGAAGAAAAGTTGATAAAGAGGAAAAAAAACCTTTACTATTGACTGCACCACGGATTTTTTTTTTTTTTTCACAATCAAGATTCTTCTATCTTGGGTTGGCAAAAATTTA
Source organism: Prosopis cineraria (assembly GCF_029017545.1). Classification (NCBI taxonomy): domain Eukaryota; kingdom Viridiplantae; phylum Streptophyta; class Magnoliopsida; order Fabales; family Fabaceae; genus Prosopis; species Prosopis cineraria. The sequence continues at coordinate 6,948,323 of NW_026555337.1, forward strand.
TTCCTGTTTTCTTTCTTTCAAATAACTCTGTTGAATGGCAATGTTGCAGATGGGCCCAGGATTCCCTGTTTCAATACAGTCCTTGTCAAGAGCAGCAGATAACTACAAGTCTCTGAATCTGGTATGATGTGGCCTGAGGCAACTTCAGGCTTCAAGCATCAAATCATAGTTTTGATCAACTTATTTTGGATTTTTTTTTCTTTTTTTATGAACTTTATCTTTTCATCAATCATATTTTTTTCTGTAACGTTGCTTAATGCCGTGCGATATATGTGACAATTGATCAACTAGAATTTCATTTTTGACAATTTTTGTAAGCTTGTAGCATGTTAGGCTTTTATGGTAGTTTCAGAATGACCCCTTTGAAAATATAATATGTCAGGATTAAACTCAATTCAAAGGGACAAGTCTAAGTTATTGAATCTTGCAGCTTGGGCTATCTGATAAGCCACTCTTGGGGCACGTACCATCGTAAATAAAATTTTCTTGGTTGCTTGTTATAATTATTATGTACATAAAATTTAAGAGGCAGTTTGATATGCCGATGTTTTATTTTTGATATTGCGATATTCGAGATGTTAGACTGGTCAGTGTTCATTATATGAGACATCCATGTGTCAATGTAAAAGTTGCCTCGGGGCGCTTGCATTGTTTTTGTATATGGTCGCTTTTGTGAAGTCTCTCGCTCACATCATCGTCATCTACTGTAACAAACGGAAATTAAAAAAAAAAAAAAAAGCAAATGAGGTGAAGCATAAATTTTTGAAGATAATAAAAAAAAAATACGACTAAATAGTAGTGTGTGTGTGTAAAATATTCATTTTCTTGATACCATCATCTTGACGCATCAAACTATGTAAAAAAAGTGAAGTGTGTGAATGGGGTTTTCTTAGAAGTATGCTCCTTCATCTTATTAAATTACTTCTATCAACTTTACTAATATTAATGTAAACAAATAAAAGTATATAAAATTTTAAATATGTTCATATAAAAAAATTTTAAAAATGATATCATATTATTAATTTTAAAAATATTTTTAAATATTATTTAAAAGAGCACATCATAATTTATAAATAACATTAAATAGATTTTTTTAAAATGTGTTTTATAAATGGAGGTGGAGAGAGTATAATTTATCCACACTGTAGGTTTTAAAGAAAATTCTTTTGGTAACTGTTCAAAAACTATGGTTACGATATAATTTTGCTTTTGTACTTATTATTTAGGAGTATTAGGTACTTTATACTTTTAAATGAGGTAATTTTATTTTTAAATTATTTTTTTGAGGAACAAAAAGCTTCTTTTGTTAATAAACCATTAACTCTATCATTATATGCTAACGTGACATGTCTATGAGGCTCATGTACAGTGATAGGTATGACTTTAATTATATCTTTTGTTGCTAGATTGCCTCGAAACTCTTTTTAAGAACGTTGAGTATCTTAAAATATTTTTTTAAGAATACTAGATACCTTAAAGTCTTATTAAAATAAAATTTAATAAATATTATTAAAATATTAAGTATTTTACTATTTAATAATTTAAATATTATTATTTAAATATTACACTACTCAATTTAATATTTTATAATTTTTTATTAAAATGAAGGGAATGAACTTCCAAATTAATGAAGAAATTTTTTCTTCTTATCTTTTCATTTTTTTTTGTTAAGTAACTTTTTTGTAGGACATTAATGAAATAAATAATATATTTTAAATAAATATTTCTGTTGTCATTTTGTTGGTCCTGATCGTCATATTTTTTATTTTACTCCTAACACTGTAACGTATAGAGAGTATTAAATTTGGATAGTGTAATATTCTAAAAAAAAAATCGTTACTTGATCAAAAAAATTAAAGAACTTAATCAATATTAAAAATATAAGTAAGTTTCAACACGTACAAAAAGCAAAACGATTTAGGCACTATCTTGAAAAGAAGATTGAATATCGATATATAAAAAATAAGAAGTCATCTATAAATTTATAAAATACTGGTTTAAGTTGTTAATATTTAAAAAGTAATTTATAAATTTTGAATGAATATTTATAAATAATAATATTTAAATTACTAAATATGAAAATATTTAATATTTTGACAATATTTATTAAATTTTATTTTAATAAGACTATAGGGTGCTCAATGCTTCTAAAAATAAACTTAAGGGTGTTCAACACTCCTAAAAAAAAATTAAGGATAAATTAGCATAAAAAAACGTGGTCAAAATTTTACATGTCACTGTATGTAAACTCTATGCACATGCCATATCAGCATATAATGGCAAAATTAACAATTCATCAATGGAGGGGCTTTTTGCTCTTCAACAAAATAATATAGGGGTAAAATTGCTCCATTTAAGAATATAGAATGTTTAGCATTCTTCCAGATAAATATAGAGACAAAATTGGATTTTAATTTTAAAAATTATGTTAACTCTTGAATTAACTATTATGACATTTTCTAATCAATTTTTTCTTTTTGTTCTTTTATGAGCCTGTTTGGATATGCTTTTGGAATTGATTAAATGCACCAAAATTATGCTTTTAGTAAAACCCACCCAAATACTTCCATTTTTATCTAATGGATTATTTTAACCCAACCCACGATTTGGTTTAAGCTAGAAAGAGTAGCTTCTAATAATTGATCATGTCTTCTGGAGCAATTATTGTCTGTGAAAAATTGTATTCTACCAAATAAGACCATCAATCGTGTGCAACATGAGAATGCTTCTTGCACAAAATCAAAGACAATTCTTTGCCACGATCTCCATCTCTTCTCTGCTGCGACATCGTCTCCTCATACCAACGTCCTCCATCGTCCGACTTCATCAACAAGCCTCTCCTTCCTCATATGGTGTGGCATCCTCTCCTTCCATCGTGTCTTCATCATCTTCCTTCAACTTTTTCCGATTTAATTCAGTGGTCCTCTACTGTGGGTGCTCCTTAGTGACACCCTCTATACTACGAGGATAATATAATATACATGTTAAATCTTAAAACCATTGTCCTTTATTGTAATTTACAAATCTAAAATTGATTTTCACTGAAATCATCTAAACATATTTAATATTATCAAAATCAATTTTAAAAAATAATATACAAACATAATTACGTTATAACACAGTAATCAATTATGCCCAAATAAAATTCAAGCACACCCTATATTTTTATATGAAATGTACACTATTTTAAGAAAACTTAACATTTTTTATATTGAACTGAAATAAAATTAATTTTTTAGATAACGAAATGATGAAGTGATAATAAAAACTATGCAAATTATTTTTTGAAACATCAAAGAGAAATCTTTATTGGGTAAAATTTTCGTACATAAAAATAATTAATGTTCAAAGTCATATATCAAATAAAATTTATAAAAATCATACATATTATTTATAAATTACAAATATGGTTAATCTCAAACTTTTGATGCATAAAAGAAAATATATTCAGTACAAAGAATCATAGTTTTCATTGTACTGATTATATCAAAAAATATAAAATATTGTTAATTAAATTTTATTTTTAATAAAGCAGTTATCTATTTTTAAACTAACCATGTCTTTTTATATTTATCTCTATTAAACATCCTATAATAAATATAAAGTCATTATCAATAGAGGCATTTTAAAAAAAATGATAATGAATTCATTTCAAAAGATAAAAAATACTTTATATTTTTTAACATTTAATTTTTTAAAAAATATTTTATATTTTTAAATAAAAGGAATAAGTCATGAGCATAAATCAAATATATATATATATATATAATATGGCTCAGTTTTTTACCTAAAAAAAAAAAATTATGGCTCACTGAAACAGGGAAGTACAGGCCGTTGTGGATGTCAGCGTGATTGATTGTACGTTGGTACCCTTATTAGTATTATTTTTCCCTCCTGCGCACAGCTATTTTCTCGTTAGATGTAACTTTGATGAAAACACGTTCATATTAAATATGAGCACTTATTTTTAATTAATACTTCTATTTTATTTATAAAATATATTTTAAAATATTATTTAATTTTATTTATATGTTATGATGTAATTTTTTAAATTATTTTTTATGAAAAAAATAATTTGATATTATTTTTTAAATTTATTATATATAAATATATTTAAAATTTTATTTAATTTTTTATATTTTTTAAATTTATTATATAAAAATGTATTAAAAATTTTATATATTTTTTTATATTAATAATAATGAGATTGATAAAAATAATTAAAAAAATATTATTATATTAATGATGAATGAAGTATGCACGATCAGTTTATGTTAAAAAATAAACGGTGAGGCAGAGAGAGATGGGTGAGTGTTGTCTTATTATCAACGTTCAGGTAAATGAATAGTAGCCACCACCACTGTTCCTTTACTCTCTGACGGCTTCGTCCAATCACTAATCATTACTGTCAATTCTGCCCCCTCTCCTTTTTTAATCCTCTTTCTTTACCTCTTTTTCTTCTTATTTGTTCAATCATCCCATTCTTTTTCATTCTTTTTCTCATTAGCCCCAATTTTTGCAATTCCTTGCCTCTACCTCTTCAAATTTCGCTCTCATAATTTGATTTTGGCTTGATATGATCCCCACAATTTCAAAACAAGTTTACTGTTGATAGATGTGATTATATTTATAAATAAACAAATATTTATGCAGACTGACTTATTGAAATAATCATTGTGCAATTTATTTATTAATTATACTAAAATTTTATCAATATATGTTCCCGTCTTTGAAATTTTTTCTTAAATTCTTTCTTTGTTATATTGATTTATTTGCTCAAAGTATCTTGTTTTGATAGATTATTTTATAATATTTATTTTTTATTTTCCTTAATTTTCCTTTTAGTAAAGCGACTAGCGTAAAAATTCATTTAAAAATGCAGACTAAATTTCATTCCCAAAAAAAAATAAAAAATAAAAAAGACCTAGTGGTAAGAGAAAGAACGGGCTGCTTCCAGCGCAGCATGGCAAAATGCCAAAGTATAACAATTTTAGGACCAAAATGCAAAATTCACTTTTATTACTAATCTCCCCGCCACAAAACGAGTAGAGGGAAGGAGGTTTTGAAGTTCGAAGTTCCACATTCTGCTTCTCTCTCTTTCTGACATTTCCATTCTCGCATTCCTCAATCGCTTAGGGTTCTCTTCCTCACTTTCTTTTCCCCACCCACTGGAAAATTTTCTTTGGATCATTGTAAAATGGAGACGGATGATGAGTATAAGAGGAAGGCGGAGATCGCTTTGGTAGTCATTGTGGTGCTTGCTTCCCTTGCCGTGGTTGCTTTGCTTGTTGCACTCAGCTACTATTGCTACATCCGCAACAAAGTCGCCCAGCGCCGCAAGAACCGGAAAGGTGAGCTACATTTTCCGTCTATGAATAATGATCTCTCTCTCTCTCTCTCTCTGTTTTATTTTTTGTTGGCTTGTTATAAGGATTAAGGACTCTTTGCTCGCCAAGACTCTCTAACTAAATACAGGAATTTAGTGGCATTTATTTTTATGATGCTGGAAAGGAAATGAAGATATGTTTTGTGGTAAAAATACGCCTTTTTATTTGCTTAGAAGCCTTCTCTAATTATTTCTGGATTTAGTTTTTTTTTTAATTCTTATCGAAAATGTAGTCGCCTCGCATATTCAGGGAAAAAAACTGATAAAATAATTTATTTTGGTGGACTTCAATCACATGTTACACAGCCTCTCCATAAAAATGAAATCTGTTTTTTGATTCTTTATGGAATTTTCCAAGAAATGGTGAGATTCGTCAGTACAATTCTCTCAGCTTCTCCCCGGCCTTCGTTTCCCCGCCTGTCAAATGGTTGTAGAATAGTAATTGACCCGCTATTGTAAAGAATAGTATATGTAACATGATAATGCGCTTGATGATGTAATGTTTATAGTGTACACTAATTCATTTCTGTTTCTATTTTTTTCCAATTTGTATTTTTCTGAGAATATTCAGAAATTGGAAACTTGATATAATTATTTAATGCTTTATCCTGTTTGAAATTCCAATCCTAATGATTCACATAAACCAGATACAATTTTATTCAGAACATCTTTCTTGTCCAAAATTATGTATTTGGTTGTTAACTACTACGTCTCTACCATGCATCTGCAAAATGACGGCTTACATACTGATAGGGTTTGCTTTATTTAATATTATTTGAAGATTTTGACAATAGCGAGAAAAGTGAATTTGCAAATCTACAAGTTGTTGCTGAAAAAGGACTTCAGGTGTTCACTTTTAAGCAGTTGCATTCTGCAACTGGTGGCTTCAGCAAGTCAAATGTGATTGGTCATGGTGGATTTGGATTTGTTTACCGGGGAGTACTCAATGATGGCCGGAAAGTTGCAATTAAATTCATGGATCAGGCAGGAAAGCAGGGAGAAGAAGAATTTAAAGTAGAGGTATTTTCCTTCTTAAAATTTTTTGCTTGTAGCTGTCTGTTTCTTTGGTTATCGTGGGGATGAGGGTACTCAATAGCTCACATAGAATGTCTATTATGTAATCCGAACAGTGAACATGAGGGGCTTTAATTTGTCTCTACTTTTTGGGCCAAGAATTGGATTTATAGCAACCAATGGCTCGTATTGGTCATGCATTTCAGAGTTGGGTTGAATTGTTTGGTGATGTAGGTTGAATTGCTAAGTCGGTTGCGTTCTCCATATTTGCTGGCATTACTCGGGTACTGCTCGGATAATAATCATAAACTGCTGGTGTACGAGTTCATGGCAAATGGTGGTCTGCAGGAACATCTTTATCCTGTCAGCAGTAAGTAATTGATCATTTACAGTAAAAGTTGATCGAGTATCTTTAGTTCTTCGACATATGAAGTTCAAGTTCCATGAATGGACAAGGCAATAGTACTTGCAATTTATAATTCAGTACGGTATTTTCCCTTCTCAATCAATATCCCTATTCCTCAGTCCTCACCCTCGCCTGAAATTCTGGCTTTACCTCCTCTGCTTTGGCTATATATGAATCAAAACCCTTCCCCCCTAACTGCTTAACTCTGTTAAACTAATTTACTGACTGATGTTTATAGTCATTCATATAACTGATGTTTATAGTCATTCATATAACCTCATGAAATTAAGAGGTTCTGTGCTTGAAGCACTGAAGAAATGAGTTGAAGCTATTCATGTGAGTGATTGATTTTACCTTCACGTTTTAGAAATATTTAGCATTTGATTTCTTGGTCTTTAAGACATGCTTCCTGATTTGCAAAACTTAGCTCGCTGAAAGCCTTTCTATGAATTAATTTTTCGCATATTCCATGCCTTTTACACAATCTGGCCTACGACCTTAAAGAATCTGATGAGTGAGAACCTTTTTTTGGGGGATAAATTGAATGTTGAAATGCACTCCATGATCAATAAAGTCAATATGTAACTCCTGAAGTTTGTGGGAGAATTCTTAGGCTGGTTTATTTAATAAATCAAATTCTTGTAAAAGTCTTGGCTGTTGAACTGAAGACTGATTTTACATGACATGTGAGGCTGTTAAGGTTAGTCTCAAGTCTCAATTCTTGTTTCTAGGCCTTTAGGGTTATTGAATAATGTTTGTAATGGCTATGTTAATGATAGGAAAGGGAATACCGTTGGCAAGATCATGGATGTCTTTACCTGCCAATGGCCTATTGATCTTGTGGCACCAAGTTCTCTGTGCTTGTGAGAGATTGCGGGTTCAATCCCACTTGCTTTCAAGTTGCTTTAGCTTACTTGTTATGCTAAAATGAAAATGGATGTCTTTATATTCCTCCATTTTCTTTTCTGCGATTCTATTTTTCTCTCAACCTCCCCCAATTTGAACTCTATGTAGACCCTATTGTTATGCCCATGAAGTTGGATTGGGAAACCCGTTTACGAATAGCACTTGAAGCTGCCAAGGGTTTGGAATATCTTCATGAAGATGTCAGCCCCCCGGTGATTCACAGAGATTTTAAGAGCAGCAACATTCTTCTGGACAAAAAGTTTCATGCAAAAGTTTCTGATTTTGGATTGGCTAAGCTTGGATCTGATAAAGTTGGTGGACATGTTTCCACTCGAGTCTTGGGAACGCAGGGATATGTTGCTCCTGAGTATGAAACTTAGTTTTCATTTGCTATGAAGTTATTAATGTTGTTATCATTGTTCCCTTACATCTGATAGTCTGTTATTGTTGTGGTTGACGGTCCAGATATGCACTAACAGGGCATCTAACCACAAAATCAGATGTATACAGTTATGGTGTTGTTCTTTTGGAGCTGCTCACTGGCCGAGTACCGGTTGACAAGAAGAGACCACCAGGAGAAGTTGCTCTTGTTACCTGGGTGCGTTCACTAGTTTTTTCTTTTCACTTCTCAAGTTAACAGTGCGTTGGTTCTTGTACTCAGTGCAAATTCTTCAATCATTGAAATAAATTCATGCCTACATTTTAGTTCTGGATCAAAGTGGGTCTCCTTAGCAGTATATTCCTGTATCAATATTTATTCTTCTCTCACAGTTATTTGTCCTGTTTCTATTTAGGCTCTGCCCCTTCTGACTGATAGAGAAAAGGTGGCAACGATTATGGATTCTGCATTGGAGGGTCAGTACTCCATGAAAGAGGTTGTCCAAGTAGCTGCCATTGCTGCAATGTGTGTGCAATCAGAGGCCGATTACCGGCCGCTCATGGCAGACGTTGTCCAGTCATTAGTTCCGCTTGTGAAGACTCACCGATCGACCTCAAAGGTCGGAAGCTGCTCTAGTTACCATGCGAATAAGTTGTCGCCTGCTCAAGATTCAGCAAGAGCTAATGTATGACACTGGTGTAAGAGGAGTATCAGTATTTGCTTATTTAACCTAGGTTTATGGACTGACCAAAAAACAAGTTAGGTTTGCGTATCTTTCATAGTTTGCAGGGTTCTTTGTGTATCTTTCATAGCCTTGGGCCATATCTCTGGCAGGAACGATAATTAGGTTGTAATATGGTTCAAGTTGTATGAGAGATTTGACTTGGCTAAGTAAGTTTACTTTGCGCTGAAAAGCTACTTGTTTTAAGACAGCCGCCAAAAAGCTGTTATTGTATTATATGCATAGTATGATGAAATTGTTCTGTATTGATAGTGCTCCCCCCGTTCTTTTTTATAAAAGATAAATGACTGAATCATTAAGATCAAGAAGTATGATTGAAACTATTTAATTTTCTTTCCGAAAATGCCCACAATAGATATATAATAGCAACGGTTCACCGTTTCTCATATTTATGGGAGGAAAACGCTCCCATTTTATAAAAGGAATGAAGAGAGTATACATTTCATTGGCCAGAAAAATTTTATATTCTATATTGAACAACAATTTATTGGTAAGATATTGATATTGATTAACAAAACTATTGAACAGTTTAGATTATTATACCAATACTTAATCATATTTGAGCATGATATAGATACTATCATATTGCAACATTTCAGTTTTACCCATCATTATTTTTATTAATGATGAGTAAAGTGATAAAAAGTGATATTTCACAAAAAATTGAGTGAACTTTTTTCTTTATTTTTTTATAATGGAAGGGAAGGACAAGAGAGATATTAATATTTTCTTCTTGTTTTCCAATGTGTATAAACTTCTTATAATTATTATTTAATATATTTTATTTTGTGTTTCTATTTTCGTGAGTATAAGTTATTTTTCTTTCCTCAATTATTTTTGTATTCTATCTTTCATAATCATTCATGCTTTTTTTATTGTGCATTATGTCCTAAATTTTAAAAAAAATACATTGTGGAGTTTTTTGAATTGTACATGAAAATCAACAGATGCGTTTATTTTACGTAAAATGCTCGAATTTATTATTTTTAAATATCATAGTTAAATAAGTATAAAAAATTGAGCTTTACCTTCACACTGGACTTGAACAAATTTTTTTTATCTATTTTTCTTTTGATGACTATGAAAACTGTCGAATATTAAATTCATTTTGAAATATCATAATTTTGTTGAGTTTAATAATTAATATTAATTGTATAATTAAAATCTGAATTGATCGATAATCTCACCAATAAAAAAAGACGTCTTGCCTCTGCCTATAGGAACAAGAATGGAGCAAAGATGCCCTCATGCTAGGGACATAATCAAATTAATAATATATAAACAATCTTTTATTTAATTATTTATAATATTAGATATTAAAAAATAAAAACATATTTTGTAAATTTTACTGTCACAATTTTAAGATTTAATTATTGTATTTTTTAAAAATACTCATAATAAATAAATTAATTTACATTTAATTTTTAAATAAAATATTTTATTAAATAAAAAAATATAAAAATATGATAATAATTTAAAAATAATTAACTATTTTTTGAAATAGTAAATTTTAATTAAAAATATTTTATGTTTTTTAATAGGTGAAACATCAATGAAAGCAGCCACAGGCCCACAGCCCACCAAAGAAGAAAAAATGGGGGGCATGTGGGACCATCAAGGCAGCTGGTCAACGAAGAGATGATAAAGACATTAGGAGAACAAGTTGACTCATCTTCCCGTGCAATCATTATTTAATTCATGGACTCAATCATTAATTGTTAATAAGCATTTTTACTCAACTAATATTAGATCAAAATATAAGAAAAATATAATTATTTATTCTCATGACTTTATCAAATTTTATTTTAGTCTATATAATTTTTCAGTATTTTTAATTCATATAGTTTTATAAAGATTGAGTGACATTTATTTTTTAAATTTTTATAAAATACTAAAAAACTACATGGATTAAAAGCAAAACCCTATAAAATTATAAGAATCAAATATTATATTTCTCCCAAAATATAAGTAATCAAATACATTTAAAATTTTTTTCATTTTACCCCTTTTATTTATTAACATAGATCTTTGTATAAATATATATCTCTCATTTATAATGGAGTGTATTGAAAATTAGAACTAGGGTAAAAAGGAAAAACAATGGTATCATTTGGTTACTAAAAATGAATGGAATGTATTGAAAAAATAAATAAAAAAAGAGATAATCAAAAGAAATAGTGAACTACATTCATAAATGAGAGAAGTAATTTAATTCACGAGGTTCAAAATTATAATTTATAATATTTTTAGAAAGTGTGATGATTCACACATTTATAATATATATTAATGAGTTTCATCATATTTTTCACGAGAAAAATAGTGATTTAGTTTATTTTTGTGTTAATTTTTTTAATTTATTTCATTCCTTTTAAATAATTAAATGAGATTAATATATATTTTTATAAAAATGGAGATTTTACCCGTAAGTGAATTTTTTTAAAAAATTATTTATATTTTAGATCCGAGGAGTATCAATTACAGTGCAAGATACGATCCACATACTCCTAACAGACAGTCCTATGGTTATAGAACGGTAAAGTAGGAAACACACCCTCCAGTCCTAATTACAAGTACAAAATAAAGACATGGTAGTTAACCTTTTTCCCAACTTACCCCTTATTAATTACAAAAAGTTATTCGCATGCTTTTAATTTTTATACAGCACTTTATTATGATCATTTGTTTGAGTGAATGATAAAATTTGAAAGTCATATTTTCCTCTACAAGTTCAAGGTATCAATTACAACTTTTTAAAAATCCTAAAAATAGTTGATTTTATTCTATAATTAGGATAGCAGTAAGATACTCTCCTTGTCCTATTTATAAGCTCCTTGTCCTATTTATAAGAAAAATAGAAAAAATTAATTCTAACCCTATTTATAAAAAACTTCACTATTTGTTATGTTTTTCCCATGGACTAAGTTGGGAGAAATGTATTATATTGTAAACAGGTATAAAAATAAATAGGTTCAACGTTAAAGTGAAATTATCTTTAATTAGCGTTTTTTAATAATATAAATGTATAAAAAAATATAATAGTTTTTCAATTTCTATATATTGGCGGTCATTGGTCGTCCATGTGAATTCATATTCACCATCATAAAACAACGAACAAGTTGGCAAACAGGATGGAGACACTGTTCCCCACCTTGAAGTTCCAATTCGTGGAATAGCCATGACTGTGACATTGAGGCGTGTTTGGTTGACTCGAATTTTTAAAAGGAATTTTATCTTCCCCTTCGCAACATAAATTTTTGGAGGTTTCAGGCCTATAAAATTTTAGATTCATGAAATGAACCAAGTGGAGCCAATTGTACATGAGATACACAAGCCACCGGCAACTACTTTCTAGCTTTAGCATTATAAGACAAATTTTTAAAACATCATGTTAAAAAATATGAGACATTTTGAATCTTTTAAAGTGCACTCCCTTTGGTTTCTATAAGACATCTTTAACCACCTCACCAAAACTAATAAAATGTGATTAAATCATCAACTTTGATTGAAAATAAAACAAACTTTCAACTTTACTCATATTTAAATAAAAAAAATTAAATTTGCATTACATTCTCAATTCTAGCTAATGATTTAAAATATGAGTAATATTGGAAAAATATTAAGGACAAAAATTTTTTCTTGAAAGCACCCTATAATAGGAAGTACAAGCACGCACACGATCATTATAGAAAAAAAAAAGATCAATAGATCTGTTTGGGTTAAATATGAAACGTCGCTCAAATAGATCACGAGGCTAGTTGGGCTGAGTAATCGAAACGTTAGGCCCAATATAAATAAAAGAGGCTGGCCCCGAAGCTCAATAAAGTCCACAACAAATAAACATGCTGAAATTCTGTCAATTTCAAATATCAGACCATTAGCACGAAGATACGATCCTAAGTAATGCTGAAATTTACGCCCAAGTAGTTTGGTGAAACGAGCTGTTTATCAAAATGGAAGGACCATGCCATAAGTTTCATAGGATTCCTAATTCTTCGGTAGAACGTGCTAAATCTCAAAGAAAAGGCTCCTGTTATTAGACACTATAAATAGAAAGAAGAAAAATAGAGAAAGCTAGTCAACACTCGATCAAGACTCGCATACTTTACATTCATTAGCCCTTTTTAGTTTTTAGTTTTTAGTATGTAATTTTTACACTTCAATTAAATTACACACTTGTTCTACCAAATCTTCTATCTTTTTACATCCGAGCGAATTGTGGTAAGGAAACTCAGGATCTTTTTTGTTATCTATTGAGACTTAGCATCTCTAGCATGCCTAGTATTTATTGTTCAACCACAAATAAGATCATTGTAACTGTTACCTCTCAATCAAAACAAAATTAAAGTAACCAAGTAAATGAAGAACATATTGAGCAAAATAGTCAATTTTTCCCCCTGGAGGCTTGCAGCTTCCCTTATGAGTGAAAATGGTGATGTGACAGAGACTATGAAGATCATTAGAACTACTATGAAATTATGGATCCAATAGAGAATTGCCCTTAAGCATGCAAGCCTAAAGGAATGTAGATCCTTGTGACTAGCTTTTCAGATTAAGAACCTACTCAACACTTATCATTATTGAAAAGGACTTGTGCTCTATAAGTGGCAATTATACCTTTTTTTGAACTTTGTGATCTTAAAAGTCCATTTGTCTCTAGAAACCTATGATGATTCAAAAATAAAATGCTTCAAGACCTCCTTTGAGTTAGAAGTCACCAGCAAGAATAAAGTTGGCTTCCATTGATAGGCATTCTTGATAAAGCTTAATTGCGCTTAAAGTTCCTGGATAACTTGAGATAGGGAGAATATGAAATCCACATGAAGTATTTGATTTCTCTTAAACCAAATTAAGTGAAAGAGAAGAAAGATTTATTCTTGCTCTGGAACCTTATTATCAAGATATAATGCTTCCCTTATAAATATGATCAAGTCAACCAATCCTAAGGTAGAGATAGAATAAGAATAGATAGAAAATAGGCCATACCAAACGACTTTAGTGAACGAGAGTCACAGAAGATGTGTTGTAAGGATATCACAATCACAACCATAAACACAGATGCTAGTACATGATGCTTACTAAGTATATCCCCACTTGGAATAGCTTTGTGAACAAGTTTCTAAATGAAGGGTAGAGTCTTGTGAGGAAGGTTTAATTTTCAAAGGAAAGACCAGATGTTGGCATCATGATAAGGACTAGCTACCTCAAAGTACATGGAGAGCATTTTATACTTATTTTTGATAGTATAGGAACCATCCATCCATACCAATTTGTTAGACGAGTCAAAAATGAAAGGGGTATCTGAATTATTTGATCAACATTCTTAAGGCTATAGGTTTCATTTAAAAGAGAAACATTCCACTTAACCTTCTTCCAAGGTTGTTGTGAAGAGATAACTAGGTTATAGATTGTATTAGGCTAATGCCTGTGCATAGTAACTACATTTAAAGGTCTCCACTATTTTCCATAAGCGAAAGGGATCAAGCTGCCATTACTTACTTGCTAAGAAAGATGAGTGATCATTAAGGTGTTCCCCAAAAGAGAGTGGGACTTAGATTAGTAGATTCTCCATATTTGTTTCATAATAAGTGGTAAATTCATTAATCTTCTATTTTTCAAACGTAAAACCCCTAAATTTATAGATCCAAATAGAACTTTCTTTTAAGTGAGATGAATATTTTTCTTCCCTTCTCTAATACCCCAAAAAAAATCAACTAGTTTAAAAGCAACGATGTCACAAATTTTCTTAGGTAACTTGAGGCAAGAGAGAACATATATGTTAGATATAGATAATATAGGTTTGATTAGTGTGAGCCTAGATGCCTACTATGAAAGAACTTTATATTTCCAGGAGGCAATCCTTTTATCAATAGATTCTAGGACCTACTTTATGATCTTTTGCTTATCTTCAGCTACATCAATTCAAGTTCCCAAGTACTTACCAAAAGATGGGGAACATTAGATTTCAAAGAATTTTAAGAGTTCTTCTTGAATCTCCACCAATATATTAGGACCTAAAAGGAGTCAGCATTTATGAAAGTTACATCCCCCTAAAACCCAGACTAATGACAAAAGCATCAATAATATCCTTTATAACCTAAACACTAGAGCAGGTATACTCAAAAAAGATGACTGAATCATCGACACAAAGTAAGCGAGATAGCGAAAAAGAGGATTGACAGATTCGAATACCATGAAAGGACCCATTTTTTCTGCTTGAATTAATAGACATGATAAAACATTATCATTAAGGATAAAAACATATGGAGAGAGAGGATCACCCTGCCTTTTCCATTTCGATGGAAGATGGATTGAGTGAGTTGACCATTGAAAATGATATTGAATTCAATCGTGATGATACATTGCAGAAGGAGATTAATCTATTTGGAAGGAAATTTTATTCGCATAAGGACAGCATGAATGAACTCCCAAGAGAGTCTATCAAAGGCCTTAGAGAAATCCAACTTAAGAGCTCCAAGTTTGTACCTTTTCCCTCATGCCATGTGAATTTGATTAACCAAATCAGAAACAACTAGAACATTGTCTAAGATGAGCCTTCTATTAAGATAAGCACTTTGGAAGGGAGAGATTAAATAAGGCAGAACAATCTTGAGTTTGTTGCCAAGGACCTTGGAGATAATTTTGTAATAAACATTACAAAGGCTTATTGGTCAAAGATCCTTAAAAGTCATAACATTCTAACCTTTACGAATAAGAGTGATGTCTGATTTATTGAGAGCAGTTAGAAGGAACTTAGATTGCCAAAAAGATATTACCATGGAATAAATGTCATTGCCAACTATGACCTATAATTGTTGAAAGAAGTTGGCATTAAAACCATAAGGACTTGGAGAGCTGTCCTTTAGAAGGTTAAAAATAGCATCCTTCACTTCTAACAAATTAGGTGAGGTCAATAATATCTTCAAGTTCGAGGAAGTGATTTCAGGCACATTAATAAAAGAGAGAAATTGAGATAAATTAGAGATATCATGAATCAACAATCTAGTAAGTAGGTCATTAAAATATTTCTAAGAAGCAGAGACCAATTCATTTTGATCATTAACTCAAGAGTCTGGATTCAAGTAAAGTCGTCTTATATAATTTTTGTTTTTCCTTTTGTTCGCCATCATGTGGAAGAACTTTATATTTCTTACACCCTCCATCTTCCATTTAATTTTGGCTCCTTTTGTTCCCAAAAGCCACTCTAACAATCATAAAGAAACTCAAGATTATGTTGAAGTTGGGAAATTTGTAAAGAAAGGTCTTCATTAGAATGATTCAAACTGTCCTTTATTAAAAATATGTTGCAACTCGTGTTCTAAATGATGAATTTGTACATCTAGGTTTCCAATCTTATATGTGCTCAAGAGGATAGACTTGACATCATAACTACAAGCTTCCTATTAAGTCTGAAACTTGGGGATCCAGAAAAAAATTGACACCAACTTGAAGATACACTTCTTTGCAATAAAAAAGGTATGAATTTTTAAAGGAAGGATGAAGTAATTGATTACATAAAATGATGGGACTATTAGCAGAAGCAATTCCAGTAAGATTGAGAACATGTGTATGAGGAAAGATCTCAAACTATTTTTAGTTGCAAAATATTCTATCCAATTTCTCAAGTGTGAGTTTAGTGCCTTTACATTTGTTTGACCAAGTGAATATTAGACTCGAGTATCTAATGTCAATTAAGTGAGAAAGCGAGACACAATTTTTGAATTGGTATATCGAACTAGAACCATTATGCACACTTCGTTTGTCATAATCGTGGAGAATTTGATTAAAATCCCTAATAAGGAGCCATGGTTCAATTATAGTAATGGAAATGTCAACAATCGAGTTCCAAAAAATGGGTCTATATGTGGTCTTAGGAGGTCCATGCACACAAGTCATGTAGAAGGGAACATCGTTACTAGCAGTGAAAAACAAGTGTGGCAAACATGCGGATTACATTCTAAAACAAGTGGATTAGCAAAGTCTCTTTGCCCAATAATACTACCACTACCACCATTAACCGCGTCAGTACCTACAAAGGAAGGAAATCCTAGTGAAGCTAATATACTAGAAGCATTCAAAAGAGAAATTTTTGCTTCATAAAGGAAGATAATATCAAGCTTATGTTTCACAACTAGAAAACGCAGCCTTTGAACTGCTGTGGTCTTCCTTAAGCCACGACAGTTCCAGTTAAGGCAAATCATGGCTTCTAAGGAAGCTTTTGAACGATTGCTTCCTTAGCCCTTTTGTTAGAAATATGAGCTAAGTCAATAAAAGAATCAACTAGTTTCCTTTTCACTGGCAAAATAGGATTTGGAGGTTTCTTCCATTTTGGAGCTCTAATAAATGATTTTCACAATCAAAAGGTTTGATTCGTTTTACCTTCACCTTACTAATTAACCTACTGTTTGCACAAACCACCTTGCACTTTCCCAAAAGAAGACATTAGAAATTTATAGTATTTCTTTTGCTTTAAGGAGGAAGAAACCAAATCTTAGTGAGCAACTTTTTTATTGAGATCTTCCTTCGGCTGATGACATGCTTGCTTATTACTCAAGTGAATCATATCTTTATTTGCAAGCAGCCATTTCTTTCCTAACCTAACAAGTGTTTGAGAAAGGTCTTGAGCAGTTCTTATTCTTGCGATTGAAAAAGAAAGACTTTTGAGGCACCTTTTGACAAGAAGAGTCCCAACATCAACATCATTTCCAATAAGATAAGCACAAAAAGCTTTGAGAGATACTTGAAGAATCTGGTCCTCCCTGAGTGATTCAAAATCCCAATTATTGATATTAATTTCTCTCTTTGGCTTGATTCCCTTAATCACAAGACATTTTCAAAAAGTTTTGCAAAGGAAAATCCAGGAAAGTAATTACCACCCAGGTTCCCAAGCCTTTGGAGATCAAAAGGATTTTTCAACACAAGTAATTTATGTTTGGACAATGCCAGTCTTCCCTATCCATATGATTCCAAAAGCCAACAAAGGTGTTGCAAGAATTCAAGAGAAATCGATGAAGAACCTTGGGGACAAAAGCAGAATGATTTAATTGGTACACTAGACATATTTATCCAACAAAAATTTGCAATGTAGCAACAAGAGAAGATCTATGATTCCATTGAACACCCAGACCAACCAAGAGATTGCCCAGAAAAGATCTATTTTCTTAACCAACGATGGACAATAGAAGTGTGATTAATGACAATGATATTGAGGTTCATCTTGTTAAACTTAGCCAAGAATAGGCTCTAAGAAACTATTGTTGAGTCACATTTACAAAATGAAAAATCCATGTTCATCTGCCAGGAGAAATAAGCTAGACAAATATACTCCTATGCAAACTCAGAGGATGAAATTTAGGCTTCTAATCAGAGGAGAAAGAAGAACATCAATGAAGGCAAATATAGAGAGACAGATCGATGGCTCAAGTGTTGATTGTAGCAAAAACGAATGCTTAAATCATGATGAAGAACCAGATGAGATCACAGCCAAATCGTGCGTCTGACTCGCGATGAGATAGAAAATTAATCGCAGAAAAATCACAAGCTTAAATCACCTGAAAACGTAACTCATGTCACTGAAAATGCCAGCCCTAAGCCAGGAAACTTCCAACGGCCACTTCACTTAAACCAAGATGGGATTTAGGTTATTAATTTTGTTTGAAAATAAACTAAATTTTTAAATTTATCCATATTTAAAACCATGAACAGCATCATGAGAAACCATGACGAAAAATTGCATCAAGCTTTGGGCATCTTTGTTTTAATTTATAAACAAAAATACAAATTTAAAAAATACTTATTACATTTTCTCAAATTATCTCTCATAAAGTCAATGTTTATTTTTACTAGACAAATTTATTTCATTAATTACAGGGATAATTTACTATAGAATTTTTAATTTCATACATAATTATTATATTTTATCAACTTTCTTAAATTATAAAAATTAATTATTTTCTCTCACCTTAATTAAAAATGGAGAGTGAATTATAACAATTGTTCATTCCTTTTAACTTTAAGGTGTACAAGTGGTATTTAAGAAGAGTGATTGTCCCAATTCGGCAAAGCACAATATTTATTAGAGCACTAAAATAGTACTCTTTTCATTTTAAATTATAAAATATTTTCAGATAAAATTTCATATATAAATAAATCTCATTAAATATACTTGATAACCTTATTTTTTAAAAAACAAATATATGAACTTTTAAAAATATCCTTCATTTAATAACCTTAAATTTATACTTAATTAGTATTAAATAGAGAGAGAAAGGATAATATTAAAATAAGTTTATTTAATGAAATCTTAGTTTTCTCAAAGTGTTTTATATTTTAAAAATATAAATTTTTTTTAAAAATATTTTATAATTTAAGATAATGGGAGAATATGGGTTACAGATTTCGGATCTCAAATCACAACAAATTCTCAAATTATTCAATCTTTATTTTTCATTGAATTTTTTTGTCGGCAAGTAGAGTGAAGTTAGGTTTGATATTTTCAATTTCATTAAATGAATGGCATCAAAGAACAACGGATCGGACTAATTCAACTGTTGAAAACTAGCAACATGCTTCTAACTCTTACTATTAATGCCAACTGATTCTAATAGCGTGAGTCGTAAAGTATTTATTAAAGTCAAGGGGCATGCATGGCCAGAAGTAAAAGCACTTTTTTCTAAAATAAAATTAATAAGAGATTTTTTGATAAAGTAAATGACGTGTAAAGAACAGCAATCAACTCCCAATTTCTAAAAGCAAAATTTGATCAGGCAAATGCAAAGCACAATTTAAGAAAAGATTGCACTCTAAGTCAAATTTCCACTTGACACTTAAACAATATTCTAGAGAATAGAGGACACCTCAAATCCATCGAATAACCCCAAGCTTTACAATGTTGTCAAACGCTTTTCTTTAATTTAAAGAAAAAAAGTAAAAATTGCTTCTCTATATTTGTATAAAAAGAATTTAAAATTTTATATTTGGTAAGGAAAAATTCTCTAAGAATTCGAATACATACATACATATATATATATATATATAAAGGCGTGCATGTTTAAAATTAAATAAAAAATAATTTTACATAAGTTTAATACTCTTTTGATCCTTTTTACCAACTTCATTAATATTAACACAAAAAAAGTAAAATGAATAAAAGTGTGCAGAATTTTAAATATATTTTTATATAACAAATTCAAAAAGTAATGTTATATTACTTTTTTCTCTTTTATAAAGGGTAATTTTAAAAATATTTTTTAAATATTATTTAAAAAATTGTAACACGACTTATAAATGGGACTAAATAAATCTTTACACTTATTTATAGCTTAGATTAACGAAAATGTCTTCCTCATCCAGCTAAGTGATGCTAATAATTTCTTTGGTACCATGTGATAAATATACAATAATAAAACTAAAACCTATATATATTTCGGCAAATTGAAATATAATATAACGTGTTCCCTGAAGAAAATCTTCGCACCTAAAGCATGAACCATTGAACCCAGAAGGATGGATCCCATGCTTCTTAAATTTCTTCCTTTTTATGTTTTAGATACATTTCACATCTTTTAGTTATGGCACTTTTTTGTCTTTTTTTTAAATCATTTTTCTTTTTGCTTATTGGGACATTGAAAGAGTCGGATTTGGATTCAGTGACTATATTTAGTGCAAGCACCAAGTGCATGTAGCATCTAAACTGTTGAAATTCAGATTAATAATTTTAAATTCAAATTTCACTTGAGATTATTAATAAATGAGTAAGTTTATTTAAATTATTGTTTTGAATTTGAATAATTCAAAAGTTACAAGTGTTTGTACTAAGTCCAGTCACTAAATCCAGATCTAAAAAAGTCAATTTACTCAAAAGTGAGAAGCTTCCTTTCATGTGAAAATAGATTATAAAGTATTTGGTATTGACTGTTTTTTTAGTAAAGGTTAATATAACAACTTTTATTTTTTAATCCTAATCAAGTTCATTTGACATGCACGTGAATATTTGATAGACGGGCGATCAGGTCCATAAATTTGTATTTTAAAAAAAAAATGTAATAAAAACACCTCACGTCTTCGGGAAAATTTAAACTACTAAAAACTTGTTGACTAGGAGCTAAATTGGCGCACGTGATTGGTGGTATATGAGTCCAGTTGTGCATAAGAACTAGTCATTTAAAAGTTAAATGACAAGACTTAATTATTTTCATATTTATTAGTAAGGATTTAAGAGAGATGAGGAGAAAGGAAGTTAGCGGTAAATTTTAAAATATTAATTTAATGATATAAATATACCAAATTTGGGATTAGGTTACCTAATCAAGGAACTTATAAACAATTACATATAAGTTCTAAACAAGGAACTTATTTAAAAATAATTAAGTCCCGTACTCTTGCAGCACTTGATAAACATCACGAGAATAAAAATAAGCATTACAAATGACTTTTTTTTTTTTTTTTGTAGTAGTGGCCAAGTCGATCAGTTTATCATGAACAACTACAGTAAACAGTGGCGGAATCAAAACTCGAAATCAGTAGTGCAAGGTATTTTAATTTTAAAATTAATAATTTTTAAAAATAAAAATTTAAATAGTTAAAAATAATAATTATACTAGAACTAAAATTACAATAACATATATAAATAGATAAATCATCATTTTTTATAAAATTATATTAAATATGTTATATTGTCTTTTTATGTAAATATGCTCTTCATATTTATCTCGATCATTAAAATATTATATATCTAGTAATTAAGTTTTTAAGCTCGAATATTTTTTAATTAGTACAAGGGTCAAAATATTAAAAGCAGGAGGTGTAAAGTTATAAAATTTACATGCCTTACTTATAATTTTTTTCAAAATAAGGGGGATATATTTGCCCACCCTCACCTCACTACAATGTGGCTAAACAAAG
This sequence comes from Prosopis cineraria, assembly GCF_029017545.1. Lineage (NCBI taxonomy): Eukaryota > Viridiplantae > Streptophyta > Magnoliopsida > Fabales > Fabaceae > Prosopis > Prosopis cineraria. Next base: position 6,970,056 of record NW_026555337.1, read on the forward strand.
TACAACCAAGATCTAAGGAAACTTGAGAGTGTTTTAGCAATGGACTTATTTAGTACTTATATGTAATTTCTCCAAAATGCAAATGTAGTGTAGGGTCGACTCAAACTCATTCATGCATAAATCCAGCGGCGGAAGCAACTTACTTCTAAAAACAATAAGGAATAATTTTAGTAAAGATCCTTAATCGTATTTATTTAAATTCAAAATTTTAAATTTTTAAAATTTTATTGCAGTTTAAGGGTATTGATTTGATATTAAATTTTTTTAAAAAATAAAATTATCCTTCATTTAAATTAATATAATTACTTCACTTATTAATTGCCTATTTTACTTATTTATTTACTTATAAAATATTATTAATTACCCTACTTTACTTATTTGTAAGTAAATAAATAATATATAATATAGGGATCAACAAGTTGTCTTAAAATAATTTAAACACTTAAAATGAAAATAAGTTAAGTGAGACAATTAATAATATTTTGTAAGTAAATTAACAAATAAAGTAGAACAATGAACATGTAAACTAAAAAAGTTTTAATATTAATTTAAATGAAAGGTAATTTTATTATTTTTTTTAAAAATTTAATATTAAATCAGTACCCTTAACTGCAGTATACATAATTTCAAAAATTTAAAAGCTTTAAATTTAAATACTTGTGTTCAAAAGATCTTTATTGAAATTCTTCCCAAAAAATAAAAATCTAAAAAGTTAAATGCCTTCCTCTCACATTATCTCTTCGCCAACTTGCTTTGGCTTTCTCTCTGTTTGCATTGCAGGAAGCAAAACCGCGTGGAAGCGGCAAGCCATCTTTGACGCTTGTTCTCGCTCGGACACTCACTCTATATATACCTCTTCCTTCTATCCTTTACTCACACTCAAATCTTCATCTTTTCTCTTGTCTCTAATTCTTTTCAGTTTCGAGCTCCAGCTATGGCTTCCCTCACCCATTTCTTCTTAATTGCTCTCTCTGTCCTTTCTCTCTTGGCTACTTCTTCCAATGCTCAGCTCTCTCCCAACTTCTACGCCAGATCTTGCCCTAACCTTCAGACCATCATTCGCAGCACAATGTGGCAGGCTCTCGCCAGAGAAGCCCGCCTAGGCGCCTCCATCCTCCGCCTCTTCTTCCATGACTGCTTCGTCAATGTAATCAATCAAACCTCTTCTTTCTCACATGTCAACACTCTTAATTTCATGTTAATATTAAATTGATACTGATTCAGTTTACTTCTTCAGGGTTGCGACGCCGGAATCCTACTGGACGACACCGGAAGCTTCACCGGAGAGAAAAACGCCGGGCCCAACCTGTCGGCAAGAGGCTATGAAGTGATCGATGCTATCAAAACCAACGTCGAAGCTGCCTGCAAGGGCACCGTGTCTTGCGCTGATATCTTGGCACTTGCTGCACGAGACGGTGTATCACTGGTAATTATATTATTACTTAATCTTTTCCATGATACTGCTTATTTTAATTTGCTTATTGCATATTTGTTTCCCAACTCGAATATGTTAATTATTTTATATATATACTGTGCATTGATTATGTGACCTTTACCTGCATGCATGTAAAATAATCCATATGCGCGAGATAGACTTATAATGATTAATTAATAATTAACAGAGACCTGTACCGGGTCAAAAAATTTCTGTCTGATTGTGATGGGAAAGACGATTTGTGCATAAACATTATACTAATATATTCAAAATAAAAAATGGCTTAAATAACAATGGTTTAACATAAGTTTGGTTGAGAATTCAATGAATGGTGATGTTACATCGGCGGATTACAGTACATTATCAAGTCATTTTCACAGCGCATTACAAAGTACCTTTGCTTTCACGCTTTGCTCACTTTCCCTGTCTAAATAAATTTTTTTCTTAGCGGAAATTTCATTTTAAATAATTATATATATATTTGTTGTGATGTTGTCTATTGATGATATCATGCTTTTAGTTTGTCCAAACGATATTATCTAATGAATCTTATTATTTTACTAATAAAATATGACATAACCAAGAGTGATATGCACTTACACTTAAAAGTATTTTCTTTAACATACAAAACACGGTTTATGATATTTTTCTGTCTTCATGCGTTACACTTCTTCAATACAATAACAAGTTAACTAATGGCGAAGAAAATGTCGGTGCAAATTTGAATAAATATTTTTTGCCAAAAAAATTAAATAAATATTCATTGTTTAAATTTTGTAAAAGATAAGATGATGTGTTCTAAGAGGATAAGATTTCGGTACGCTTTAATTAAAAAAATCTAGACGCGGTCACTCAATAATAATTGTGTATTGTCGTTGTATGTTACAGCTAGGAGGACCCTCATGGGCAGTGCCCCTGGGCCGGAGGGACGCAAGGACGGCCAGCCAGAGCAAAGCGAACAGCGAGATCCCGGGGCCGTCGTCGGACCTGTCGACCCTGATCTCCATGTTCGCCGCGAAAGGTCTGACCGCCCGGGAGATGACGGTGCTCTCCGGCGCCCACAGCATAGGTCAGGGACAATGCAATTTCTTCAGGGACCGCATCTACAACGAGAAGAACATCGACCCAAGTTTTGCCACCACCAGAAGGGCCACATGTCCTAGAACTGGTGGGGACACCAACCTGGCCCCCCTTGACCCTACCCCAAACACATTTGACAACAATTACTATAAGGACCTTGTGGCTCAACGTGGCTTGTTCCACTCAGACCAAGTGCTCTTCAATGGTGGCTCTCAAGATGCTCTGGTTAGGACTTACAGCACCAATAGTGCGCTCTTCTTCAGGGACTTTGCTTCTGCTATGGTGAAGATGAGCAGTATCACTCCTCTCACTGGGTCCCAGGGTGAGATCAGAAAGAATTGCAGGGCTGTGAATTGATTTTGGTCCGTCGACCGTGATTTTTGGTTTGTTTGGGGTAACGGCATTTGAGTAATCAAGGGCTGTAAGGTTAGAGGGTTTAGATTAATCAATTGTGATTATTATACAAGGTCTTATTATTTGTCATAAGCTTTGACGAGATGGATCTTGGATATGTGTATTTGTCTGCATGACATAGTTCATCAAGTGCTGTCAGCTGTGGGTCCCTTTTTTAATTATCAACGAATGATATATGATTTCCAGTGTCTGCTTTTTTATCTTTTGACAAAATTGTTCTACTTTATCCATTCAAGTATTCTTTGTTAAGTCTGTCTTTGCGTTTAATAACGTCTACTTGATTAAAAATCAAATTGATTCATTTAACATTAATTGTTATAAATAAATCAATATTTTAAGGATTATTTAATAGAATATCGTTTTTATATTTAATACTTAATTATGATGCCTCTAGTGAGGAATACTTTGCTCCATCCTTTAATTTTTATAGGACCCTTATATGCTTCTTGCCAGCACTGAGGAGAGATGATTGAACTATTAACTTTATCTAAAATTAAAAATGATTTTCAACTTTGATAATTAAACCCATGCATTGAAAAGATAATGAAAAATATTGCTTTATCTAATATTTTCAGGAAGACTTTCAATAGGAGCAACATTGAAAAAAATATATATAACAAATACTCTATCAAGTGACTTGTAAAAAGGAGTATCAATCTCTTCCAACATATGTCATATAAAAAGGATCAGAGGGAAAATGCTGTCTCAACCAATAAGCTATGTTTTAATAAATTAAAGAAAAAATTAATCATTTAATCATTATAAAATTGACTCAATTATAACTCAATTCATAAAGTTATATTTGGTTTGAGGGGAGGGATGGAGCGGAGGGGAGGAGAGGAGGTTTTTATGTTATCTTATTTAGTTTTGTTTGAGGGGAGGGGAGGTAATGACTAAACTAATTTACTATTTTACCCACATATATTAGCTCTTTTCTTTTACTTCTATCTTATATAAATTAATTTACACCATAAAAAAATTCTAATTCTTCTATCAATTGCAATAAGTTAGTTCATGTTAAATCTAATGTCAACCGCAATGAAAAATAAATTCAACACCAATTAAAAAATAAAAATATACCAAAGTAAATGATCGCGGAGAGCCTAACTACAAATAATAAAATATATATTGCAATTTCTCACAGGCCTACATGCAAATGGAGAGTAAAACAAAAGTAAAGCTCTCATCTACATGAAGACCTGGATGAACCATGGACAATACTTGCTAGAGAATACGCAGTCTGTGTAGGTTTAAAAGTAACAAAAGCAAAGATCCATGGCAAGACGAAGCAGGGGAGTTTATTTTATTTTTTTTAACAATGGGCTTTTATGAAATATAAGATAACCAATAAAGGCAAATAAATCAAGATATTTAGCTCCCTTCTAAAAAATCCTAATTTAAAAGGGACCAATATGAGGGGCCCCTCCCCTCCAAATTTTTCTATCCAATGAGGGCAAGAGGCATTTTCCCTCCCCTCCCCTCTAAAAACTTTTAACTTGGCTCATTATTATTTAGTTTTTACAATTTTAACATGTTTGTAACTCAATCCATTAACTTTGATTCTTGCAAATTAGTCCTTATAATTTTAAATATTTAAATATTAAAGACTTATATTTTAAAAAATAATATTGTAAATATTAAAATTATTTTAAAATTCTAATATTTTTAATATTTTTAATGATTAAAAGGGTTTAGTGTAACATCCTAAGAATTAATTAGGGAGTAAATTAATTAATAAAAAGGTTTAATTGATTAATTAGGTTAACTAGGGGTTGGTTATTGAGTTTGAACGGCCATTTAAGCCTGTTGGATCCCTAAGGAGATTTGAATTTGGGTTTAAAAGATTGTTAGGCTAGATTTGGGCCCAAATCTTAGGATTAGTGAAGTTGCCCATTTTAGACTGTTCCTTATAGCAAACAATGCTCCTCGCTGCGGTGAGTATGCCAAAATTTGAAAGTTCATAAAAGACGATCAAACTTCATTTTGAATTGAGTTTTAAGGGTGTTAGTTGTCAGAGGCTGAGAAGTTTTGATAGGGTTTCATTCTTAAGGCTCTAAAAAGTAGTTTGAAGCATACAAGGCCTTGGATAAGTCTCAGACACTCTTCTCCTCCCTTCTTCTATGCATTTCTAGTGGTTTTGTCTCTATAAGGAGGAGAATCAAAACTAAAGTTGAGTTATAGCAACTTTTAGGTTATTAATGAAAGTGATTATTATTATTTAATGGTTCATCACCTAAGTTTTAGTAGTTGACAGCAATTAATGCCATTAATGAGGGGCTTAGAATTAACCTTAATGTTAAGAAATTAAGTTTAAGCTAAGGCAAGGTATTGGCAATGATTATTAGGCTTGATGTAGGTTAACAAGCTAATGGAAATTAGTTTTGGAATTAAATAGGCTTAATTACTCTTAGCGATAGATTAAGCCTTAATCATGATTGATAATTAATTAATAATAGTTAGTTATTAATGTTGTTTTTATGGCTTTATGTGTATAGTATAGTACTCCAGAGCTTGAGTTGGTGGGTAGCTTGCTCCAAAATCCAAAGTTGCACTCTTGGGGTGGTTAACCCAAGAGTTGAGGTAACTGAAACTTATGATCATATGTAATTGTGTCCTCAATATCATCATTTAGATATATTATTAATGTGATTAATGTGTAACATGGACTTATTATGATTACGTGCTATGAATTATGATATTGGAATGACATTGTGATTAAAGCATATTTATGTAAGATGCAGTGATGTTAAGAAACTTGTGCTAGAAGGTTGGACCTGGATTGGTTATGAAGTCATGAAATGATTGTTGAGTACTAAGCATGTATAATTTGTATAAGTTGTTTAGCATGAGTGAAATTAAGACATAATTATGATGGTATAATACTTGTTATCATAGTTCTTGAATTGTAGCATGCTGTATAGTGTTATGTATAAGTAATTTACATAATGATATGTGAACATGCACGTGATGGGTGGGAGTTCACTCTAGATAGCTGAGGGCTAGACTTAGAGAAAATTCATGTGATGTAACCTTCACTGAGTTTGTCATAGTAATTGGCAAACATATTTACTAATGTTCTTAGTATTGCCTACTGCCTTCAAGTATGGCAAGAGTTGAACACGATGCTCAGTATTAGTAATCCTAAACTGGATAGTATGGGTCGGGCAATTTATGACACCTTAGAATTTGAGTAAGGGAAACTCATTATTCTGAGAGTGAGTGTGGGATCTTTTAGCTAAATAACCCCTCACAATTGGATAGCGGAGCTAGTCTTAATCATATAAACTAGGCCTATATGGTCTAATAGCTCATGAGTTCTATCAGATGATATGAGGAGGAATATAATGTGGTTACATAATCAGGAGCATGATACTTGTGTAAAGTGTGTTTCATGAAATGATGTGCTTATTTATGTTATTGGTTGTTCTAAATGTAATTGTCACACTTTAATATGCTCTCTTTAAGTTTCTTAATTATTAAGATTGTTAGATCTCACTCTCGTTACTTAATGTTTTCCAAAGGACAAGAAGGTGAAGGGAAAAGGAGAGGCTTATATGCCTAAGAACTAGAGGATAATTTATGATATCTCTAATTTATTTATTGTGTAATGAGATTATTAGTTTTCCAACTTGGACAATTTTGTGGTCGTTGGCCTCCATTTTTAAGAGGGAAGCCAACCATGTAAATATGTAAGTGCTATGCCAAATTGTAGAGTTTGTATGGCTTATTATATTAAGAAGTAGAACATTTATGCAAGAGTATATTTTTGTGTATGAAGGTACTGGAATTAAGAGGTAAGGCACTCTTATTGTGCAAAGGATTTTAGGACTCAAGTTAGCACATAGTGACCTAGGATCTTCACCTTGCATTGAAAGGGCTTGAAGTCAAATCTAATAGCTTAGTTACTTATTTTGAATAGATGGGCTTTGGTTTCATATTAATAAGATGTCTATGTAGTAAGGTTTGGGAATATGAAGAATAATTAAGAGCATGCTATCAAGTGAGTCTGCTGGCACAAGGCTCACCATGATGAAGGTAGTCGTTGGCCACAGCAAGCATGTCAAAAGGGAGTTGGCCTTAGCGAGTAGCTTCTATACTCTTCATCACAGCGAATGTGGTTCAATGTTGTTAGCCATGACGAGATGGCACAATGAGACCTAGAGTTGTTTCTTTTACCCTGTTGCTTCAAATTTCAATGTAGTAATGATTTTCCTTACTCATTTTCATTTAACTTAATTACTCTAAATTTCATATTGACCATGCGTGGGATACCAAGTCCAGTTTATTAGTTTAAAGGTTACATAAACCTTGGTTGGCTCTTTGGATAAGAACATTAATCAAGGAGTATATTGTGGGATAATGATAGAGGTCATTACATTTAGTAATTTAAAATATTATTTGTAAATTTTAATATAATGTTAATCTTTATAATTTTATTTTTTAAAACATAAAGATCAATATAATATTTTAAAAGGCGAAAACTATAGGGATTCAGTTGTTCAAAGTTGAAAAATTAAGTTATGACCAAGTCAAAATTATATAAACCAAATTATAACAAGTTAAAATTTAAGAACAAAGTTATAATTGGATCAATATTTCAAGAAGCAAATGATTAATTTTTTTAAAAAATAAATTTTTAAAAGATCTACTATATATAGCACAATCCAACTCAAATATTAACTAATTGAAGAAGGATGTGGTTAATTTTGAATGCGGGATGATTTGTCACCAAAAAATAATATTTTCAAAAATATTGTATATAAAAGGTGTTAGGATTAGTCGTAAGCTTGACTACTATATGCTTTGTTTTCGTTTAGAACATTCTTTATATATATATATATATGTATGTATGTATGTATGTATGTATGTATGTATGTATGTATGCATGCGCGCGCGTTTTTATTTTTTGTTAAGACTATATGGATATTGGCATGAATTATGATCGAGGTCATTTCCCCAGCGGTACGGGAGACAAGAGCCCAGAACAATGCAAATTACATGAGTCTGTGTCTGTGTGTATTATAGATATATTCATAAATATTAATCCTTGGTCAGGTAGAGAAAGGAAATGAAGAGACAAGAAAATTTAAGAAATAGTTTTCTCTGCTTATGTTTAGTTAAGTAGAAGAAAAACATGATGCGCAAAAAAATATTAAATACTCCCTCCATTCTTATATATAAAATATTTTTAAAAACTTATTTTATCTCTAAATATGAAAGGTGATAATGACATTTTTGAATAATTAGACAATTTTACCATTGCCTTGAAAAATAAAATATATTATTAATTGTATATTTTTCCTACCACTATTATGATATTATTAAGGGTAAAATTATGTTCTTATATGAGTTCAACTAAATAATAAATATTTATTGATATGCAAGACTTGGTTAAAAATACCTATATATAGAGGAAGTATATTACTAAATGGAATTAAATGTTATTACAAAATAAACTTAATCTATTAAATGTTATCCTATTATTCATATAACCAGATCACCAAACAAGATCAGTCTCGTTATTATTGACTTTTTAAAAAGAAATTAAAATAATTTAAAAATTTAAAAATATGTAACGTACATCACGTTTAAAATAAAATATGAGCATGGGGATCGGCAAGCCAGCTGATTGTCACGGGTTGAGAGTCTAGCGCAGTACACGGCGCCCGTGCGGCGTCCTGGAAGACCCCATGATCCTCAGGACAAGCCTTACTACATACGGATCTCACTGGTTTCGCCCTGCCATGGGCTCATCAGGGAGACGGCACTAGCCCCCGACCAGTTGTGCACTCAGTCCGAAGACTGAGGCAGAACACCCCCAATGCCAATGTCGCCCCCTTTACCCATATTGCGCGAAGTTAACCAGCGGATCGTTCATTATCTTGGTCTCTACACGGTCACAGAAATATCATCCGTGACATGATGGTCTCAAGAAACAGATGTGGCAAAGATAAAGTCATTAGACAAATAAGTTGACTCATCTTCTCATCCAATCATTTTGGCTTGCTCTGTATTTTTGTGAACTAATCAATCATGAATTATTAGTACATCAGGATATGCCATCAGTATTGCGATGTCTATTTAATTCTCAACGATATTTGTATTATTAGATAGCGAATCAATTTCTTTTTCTCTATCATCAAATATCAATGTATCTATCAATTAGATACATGCGGGGCAGCATAACATCAATGCATCGACATGGTTATCTGTGATTAGTATATATCAAACATAAATAAGTTGAAATGAAATTCATCCTTAGCTTCTTCTTCTTCTTGTTTTTTTTTTTATATATAATGTACAAAACAATTAAAATCGGGTTAAGCTGTAAGCGATTCACGTGTGAGTATAATTGTTTTTCAATTTTTTTATATTGGTCATCAACTTGGCCGCCACCAGTGACAGACAGGCAAACAAGTTGGCGAAAAGCAGGGAGACGTACTATTCCCCACTTTTAATATTGAGACGTGTTTGGTTGACTTGAAATTTTTAAAAGGGGTTTTTAACTCCCAAAGTTACAGTTCTACAGCTGCGCATACTGGATTCTACTATATATAGATCCCTTTAATATATTCATGAAGAGGAGAACAAGAAAAGAGATAATGAACATGATAATGAAGTGTACATCTCATAGATGTTTACATTTACATTTCCTTTATATCTCATTATATTTCTTTTAATGCACGTAGGCGTGAAACTAGGCATGGCAAGGATTAAAAGCATTTTATTCTTCAATAAAATCCGATTTTATTGACTTTGAGATTTGTAAACATGTATAATAATCTCTCATTTCTAATAGACAAATGTCCTGCAAAATTTAAAGAAGGATTATATATAAGTCAAAGATCATGTGAACAGCAAGAGGGGAAGGGAAGTTTACTCGTGTACAGATAAAGTTTACCTTTGCTTCTTTAGTACTTTTACTGGTTCCTATACTTGTCATGTTTCTTGAATTATGTACAAGGCGTATTCAAGCACTTATTTTTTTCAACTTTAGCTGCGGCTTACATAGGTGAATTCATGGAAGGCCATCGTTGACTAATTTTTGAAGTAGCCATCGTTTTCAGATTAGCTCACGGCAATACATGCACAGTTCAAAATAATGAACTGAAGGGAATGAAACAAAAATATAGAAAAAAAAACTTGTAAAAAAAAAAGTTATCCAAAATAGAATAAGAAAGCTACAAATAACATCTAAATAAAATAAGTATACAATTTTATCTAAAAATAAAAAAGATTATTAAGGGAAATTGTAAAAAAAAAAAGAAAAGAAAAGAAAAGGAAAGAGATCTATCTAAAACATCTTTTCTTATATATTTTTTAAAAAGACTCTTTCATTGACCAATTTTTACTTCCCATCTGAAAAATAGTAGTCGCTTGAAATTATCAACAAAGGGGCAATCCTAAATTTTAGAAGGCGTTTTTCAAGCATTTTTCCATTAATGTTTAGAACTAAAAATTACTTCTCTTTTTTTCTTAAAATCATTTAAAATTTTATATTTAGTTTAGACTCGCGGGTCATTTTATTTCTGAATAATTGTTTTCATCGTGTAACTAAATTATTTAATTTAGGGTTAAAGGATAATTTAACTCTTAAATTATAGGTTAATAAATGTACAGGATCCTAAACTCTTTTTTATGCAATACTTTCTCTTAATTTTTAAAAATAGTATAATATAATCTTTACCTTTAACAAAAGTTAATTTTGATTGTTAGTTGATAAAAAATGTTAGGAAAGAATCAAGAAAATTACAGCAAAAGATCTAAGAGTTAAGGTTCAATTTTACCTTTATACTTATTTTTTAAGAGTCTTGAGCACCCTATATTTTTAAGTAAAATAATTTTACCTCTGAACTATTTTTCAGAGGAGCAAAAATTTCCTTTCATTAATCAACCATTAATATTAGAAGATATCACTTATTTTATTAACATGCTATAAAAAGTTATTTAACAAGAAATAAAATGGAGAGATGATTAACAAAAAAATTAACAGTTAATTAATGGAAAGGGATTTTTGCTCCTTCAAAAAATAACTTAGGGATAAAATTGTTCCACTTAAGAATATAAGATATTTAATGCTCTTAAAAAATAAGTATATGGACAAAATTGAACCTTAATCCAAGATCTAAAAATTACAAACAATGACAAAAAACACAGAAAAGGACCAAGAAAATTTTCTTGGTCATTTTCCATAATTTTGGAAGTCCTTTTCTGTTATTTTATGATTAACTAATCATTAAAGTTAACTTTTGTCAATGATAGAAAGAGTGTTGAACAAAAAACGAGTTTAAAATCCCATATGCTCCTAAACATATAGTTTAGAAGTCAAATGGATATTTAACCCTTTAATTTATATTATGACAAGTGAAAAAGTGTAAAACAATAATTTTATTTTATAAAGTGTCTCATAATTTAATACACACAATGTGTGTGCATGTGTAGAAAATATAAGATTAACAAAGGGGGCATTGGCTAAGTTTTATACACGTATATTTAGCTTATATTAACGAAAACGTCTTCCTCATCCAGCTAACTTATCCTAATTTCTTTGCTACCATGTGATAATTATATATTATATATAATAAAATTAAAACCTGCTCTGGCAATTAATTGGAATATATATAGTTTAGACTTTAGCGTGTTCCATGAAGAAAATCTTCACACCTAATTAATAAGATCACGCTTTTCCAAACAAAGCATGAAGCAATGAACCCAGAAGGCTGAAGGATCATGTGTGCATCTTTTTAAATTTATTTTTATTATCTTAATTTGCTTTCTACATTGAAGAGTCAACCAGTCAAATTTGACAAGCTTCCTTTCGTGTGAATTATATGAAAAAGTTACTCTTAATATGTTTAGGAAAAACTAGCAGATTACAAACGTTTTAAAAGTGAGCATCACGATTTGATAAGCTTCCTTTCGTGTGAATTATATGAAAATATTACTCTTAATATGTTTAGGAAAAACTAGCAGATTACAAACGTTTTAAAAGTGAGCATCATGATTTTTATAATAAGAAAAAAGCGCGAGACTCACTTAAATAATTTTTAATTAAATCTCATTTTCCTTGTTTTCTCAAATTTCTCTTTCTCCATAGTTAGCCATGAGAGGTAGGAGGGGTGGAAAGAAAAGACACAAAAGTAATTTAATAATATATTATAAATTTTTTTTTCCCCGTGAGTTTTTGTCATACTACCCCGTCATATATTTCTCGCCGTACCAAACGTGAAATTAGATTAGAAGCAAGCCCAAATGTAACTTTAGGGTCTACTCACAAACTCATCCACACTTAAATCCAGCGGTCATGGTTTAATTAACGCGTCAGCAACTTACTTTGTTTTAAAAAAAGAAATATATAAATATATATATATATATATATATTTTTGTTCTCAACTTCTTCTTGATTATTATTATTCAATTTTTGAATTTTGATTTGATACAACTCCATTTTGAAATTTCTTGATTCAAAATAACTTAATTCTTACTCCCTCCGTTTAAAAAATATTTTACATTTTTTAAAGAGTTTGATATTTAAAAATGTAAAGCATTTTTAATCTTTTGAGGTGTAATCATTATTTTTTTAAGTGTCTCTATTGAGTATAGGGTGTTTAATAGGGGTAAATATGAAAAGATAGGATTAGTTAAAAAGTAGGTAATTACTTTATTGAAAGTGAGATTCGGCTAAAAATGCCTTATATTTTTTAACGAAGGGAGTATAATTTTTTAATTTAATATCACTCAATTTTTATAATTTTTTAACTCAATAAATTATAAAGATTAAGTTGAATTGAATTGAAATTAAATGGGTGATTGAAAAGATACAAATTAAAAGTTATATTATTTTAAAAAGAATATTTAATATTTTTTGTTTATAAAAAAGCCTTCTTTTGACATTATCTATCAGCAGCCTTCTTGCTTTTGGCTTGCTCTCTCAGACAGCACAGGAAGCAAAACCGCGTGGAACCAGCACGCAACTTTGACACTGTTCTCCTATAAATATATCTCTTCCTTCTATCGCTTACTCACTCAAATCTTCATCTTCTCTTTTTTCTCTTCTTATCAGTTTTCGAGCTCCAGCTATGGCTTCCCTCACACATTTCTTATTACTTGCTCTCTCAATCCTTTCTCTCTTGGCTTCTTCTTCCAATGCTCAGCTCTCTCCCAACTTCTACGCCAGATCTTGCCCTAACCTTCAGGCCATCGTTCGCAGCACAATGAGGAAGGCTCTCGCCAGAGAAGCCCGTCTCGGCGCCTCCATCCTCCGCCTGTTTTTCCACGACTGCTTTGTAAATGTAATCAACCAAGCATCTTCTTTATCATATATCAACGCTTTCATGTTAACATTATATTGATACTGATTTAATTTACTTCTTCAGGGCTGCGATGCCGGAATCCTACTAGACGACACAGGAAGCTTCACCGGAGAGAAAAACGCCGGACCCAACCTGTCGGCAAGAGGCTATGAAGTGATCGATGCTATCAAAACCAACGTCGAAGCTGCCTGCAAGGGCACTGTGTCTTGCGCTGATATCTTGGCACTCGCTGCACGGGAGGGTGTATTTCTGGTAATTAATAATACTTATTGGATAAATTGAATATATTAATTATTTTATACAACAATATGTAGCTGTAGCCTTTATCTGCATGCATGTAAAATCCATGCACAATATGTCAAAATTTTCTTTCAGATCATGATGACGACGTGGAAGGACGATGGGTGCATAAAAAGTCTATCTATTAATTTAAAATAAAAAATGGATTAAGTATGATTAAATTAAAAGTTTGGCTGAGGATTCAATGAATGGTGATCTTACAATATTAATATCGGTGGATTCCAGTACGTTCAGGTCATTTTCACAGCACATTACAAGTATCTAACTGGTGTTTGTTTTTTCCCTTACATTTTCCATCTGTATGAGCTTTGTTCCGCACTTGCCATCGTCACTTTTCTTTTTCTTTCTTTTTTAAAATTAATTATATTTTAATTATATTTCCGTTAGAGTGGGTCCTCCAAAATCTAACACGCAACGTAACTTAAGAATATGTCATACTCATATATCCTTCGTGCATGTGTCTTCTCTATCACTTGGTCTTTTTTTCCCCCATAAATTGTACTTATTCACATAATTTTTTTTAAGGAAACTTTATATGATATATAATAATTATATGAATTCAATATTTTTGTTGTCAATTTCTTATATCATGCTTTATTTTTGTCCATATATATGTGTGATGTTATCTAGTCAATTTATTATTTTGCTTATAAAATTTGACATATCATGAATTATATGCCCAAATATTTAATTAAGGTAATTGTTTACTTATATACAAAAAAAAAAACTTTATAATATTTAATGTTCTCATGTGTCACACTTCATCTATAAATTTGACTAATATAAATTAAATGTCAGTGCATATTTAAATTAATGTTCGTTATTTAAATTTTGTAAGAGATAAGTAACCGGATAAGATTTTTGTACAATTTAATTATAAAAATTACGTCTTTGTCGCTCAATAATTGTGCCTTGTCGTTGGGTTGCAGCTAGGAGGACCCTCATGGGCAGTGCCTCTGGGCCGGAGGGACGCAAGGACGGCCAGCCAGAGCAAAGCGAACAGCGAGATCCCTGGGCCGTCGTCGGACCTGTCGACCCTGATCTCCATGTTCGCCGCAAAAGGTCTGACCGCGCGGGAGATGACGGTGCTCTCCGGCGCCCACAGCATAGGTCAGGGACAGTGCAGTTTCTTCAGGAACCGCATCTACAACGAGAAGAACATTGACCGGAGTTTTGCAGCCACCAGAAGGGCCACATGTCCTAGAACTGGTGGGGACACCAAATTGGCACCCCTTGACTTTACCCCGAACAGATTTGACAACACTTACTATAAGGACCTCGTGGCTCGACGTGGCTTGTTCCATTCGGACCAAGTGCTCTTCAATGGTGGCTCTCAAGATGCTCTGGTTAGGACCTACAGTTCCAACAGTGCGCTCTTCTTCAGGGACTTTGCTTCTGCTATGGTGAAGATGAGCAGTATCACTCCTCTCACTGGGTCCCGGGGTGAGATCAGAAAGAATTGTAGGGTTGTGAACTGATTTGGTCCGTCCGTGATTTTTGGTTTTTTTTTTTGGGTCATGAACAGCAATTGAGTAATCAAGGGCTGTATTTAAGGTTAGGGGTTTAATTATTTAATCAACTATGATTATTATACAAGGTCTTACTATTAGTCACAAGCTTTGACTAGGTGGATCTTGGATATATATCATATATGCATTTTATGTATAACACAGTCCATCAAGTACTGTAAGCTGGGGGTCTTTTTTTTTAATCAATGAATGATTCCAATTTCCAAGTGTCTGCTTTTTTATTTTTTATACGGTTAATTAGAATGATTTTTTATATCAACAAGCTTTTTACTATAATTCTAATTTTAATAATCATCAATATCGATCTAAAGTATAAAAACTGCACCATTCACAAAGCTATTCATTAATTAAAATATGATTCATCTTCTAGACCCTAAATAATAAAAGATGCGTCTAATTAATCGTAAAAATGATCGAATTAATTCATTTGAACATTAATAATTAGATAAATCAATATTTTAAGATTTGTTTAGTAAAATATCATTTCATATATTTAATATCTAGTTATGTTTTTACTAGAAGGTACATATTTTTAAAATATTGTAGATACGATATGGATATATTGTAGTGTGTTTTTGTTTTCGGAACTGGATGACTACATGGATGCTCGCGCGAGAGTTCAGTTGAGACTTGAGAGAGCTCATCAAATGTTGCGAGATGGTAAAGGGGCCAACTAGAGCCCAACACAATGAAAATTACGTAAAAGTGAGAGCCCATTGGAAAACCTTGATATGCATTTTATGTTTTTTTTTTAGGAAAACTGACAATTACGAATCTCCCCATGACCATTCCTCACTGTAGTTTACCAGCCGTCGGCTTTTCGATGGGCCACAGCACTGGTTTCCCGTTTCATCGCCGACGACGGCCCATGGTGGAGGACTCGGTTTCTCTCCTCTCCTCCTACTCTCTTATTAAATCTGAATTTATATTTAAACGATTTAAATTTAATATTTTTTATTTTTTTATTTTATATGTTTTAAAATAAAAAATTATATGAATTTTAATAAATCTATTTATCAGTCTGAATAATTTAGATTTAATATAAATAGTTTATATTTAATTTATAAAAATTATAAAAAATTTAATATTGAACCTAGATGGCTCAAAATATATTTGAAAACTCAATTTATAAAATATTTAATATTAAATATGAACCATTTATATTAAATCTGAATTATTCAGGTAAGTGAACAAATTTATTAAAACTTTTTATATTAAATTTAAATTGTCCAGACAAGTGAACAAATTTATTAAAAAGTTTTATATTAAATATGTTAGAAAATTTAATTTATAAAATATTTAATATTAAATATAAACTATTTATATTAAATCTAGAATGTATAGACAAATAAACAAATTTATTAAATTTTTGAAAATTTATATAATTTTTTATTTTAAAAAATTTAAAATTTAAAATATTAAATTTAGACATTTCAAATGTCCTCAGCGGAGGTGCCGAGGAGGGAAGCCAACACCCTTAGTGGAGGGATACTTTCCTTTCTTAAAGGATAAGGGGTATTTTTATAATTGTATTGATAATTTATTTACACTCTAAGGACTTACGATTTGTGCGTAATTCTATGAATTTCATGATTCATTCATGTAATTAAATATATTGTATGAGACTCGGGAATAATTTATTCCAAAGACTCAGAAAAATCATATTTTAAACTTTACAAGAGTATGAATTAAACTTTTTATATTGGGCATACTTATAAGTAGTTTATTTTATCAAAATAACTAAAAATTTTTGATTAGACATTTTACATACTCTTATTTTTTATTTTTTATTTTTTAGACGTTGGATTTTGATTTCTTCATTTTTAATGAAAAGTGATTAGATTTTTATAATGAGAGGGGGAGGAAAAGATAGGGGAGATTTTTATGAGTTTAGTTTATGTGAAAAAAAAATGAATAAGTGATGTTTTACTATTTTAATGGATAAAATACGAAAGGACTTTGGAGAAATTGGCCAATATCTAGTTTTATTTTTTGAATTAACATGAAGGGCAACTAACACAAAAAATGCAGACATAAAAGAAAAAAGTTGCCCAAACAAAATTCATGCATCGGTGCACTCATAAACTTAAAAAGAGGATTTTTTATTAAAAAAATGAGTGGACTTGATTTAGTGAATTCACGTACTCAATAAGTATATCTCAATTATACTTCTTAAATTTCACCAATATTTAGAAATTATTAAGATATATATTTTTCAAAAATTAAAAATAATTTCCATCATCAAAACACTTTTTATATACATTATACCTTTTAAAATTTTGAGATTTAGTAATTTTTTAATATTAAAATCTTTGATAGCTGTTTGATTAAATTATAATTATTATTGTATTACATAAGATGCTTATTGAATGAGTGATACCACTCACAAATCCAATCCTTGAAATCTAAAAAGTCTCTATCAATCATTGGGCTTCACAAAATAATTAGCTAACAAATAGACTAATTTAGATGCTTTTATCACTGCAATTTTACAAATGAGTCTAAATGTGATTTATATTAAAGGAATCACATCATGATTTTCATGACAGTTACACTTTTTTAAAGCTCTAAGACCTTAACACTATGATAGACCATCTATTTAGGCTACCTTAAATAACATGATCATTTTTTGTTGAACAATTACAAGTATGGCCTTATGTTACGTGTTGTTGAAATTTATTCTAGCATTGCTATGAATAGAAAACCATATTCTCAAATATATAATTGAGTAATTGACGCAATCGTTTAACAAAGTGCAAGGCAATGCAGCATTCAAGGTCAAAAACAAAAACAAAAACAAAAACAAAAAATGAAGCAATGAAGCCGAGAATTCCAAAGATGCTTCATCTCACTATGACAACGCATTTTACCTCCATCACATTACACCATTTTAATTATTACTTCTGTCATGAATGCAAGACTTTGTTGCCTGACTCACGGAAATTGAATAAATCAGCTAAGGTGGGTTTTTGTCATTATTATATTAAAAAATACATGTCACTTTTCTTAAAATATATATTTGAGACAAAAATGTGGGTAAAATTGTCAAGTTAATGAGAATAGAATGAAAAATTATCAAATAATAGAGATAAAAAAATAAAAAAATGAAAAAAAAATTCCTTATAAATAACCAACTCACAGAACAGTATCACAAAATATAACAATTACTCTGAAGTCTCAAGAACTTGTCAATCATTATTTTTTTTTTTTGTAAAATTATGTTAATGACCCATTACAAAATAATAAAACGCATGGTTTAAACCTAAACTAAGGTTATCAATAACAAAAATAATATTATTAATATAAAAAGCATGATTATTAATATTGCATGATTAAATTGAATTCATAACCAATTATTTTGATCATACTTAAACTGAAGTTGTTAATTGTTGAAGTTGTCAATATTGGGAACATACTTGTATTAACAACAATGTTTCATCTTATATTAACAATTTTATTTTTATTATTAATAACTTGAGTTTAGGCATTAGCAACCACTCTCTTCTGGTTCAAAATACAAAAATTTTCTTTTAACTAATCTTCATTCAAAATATAAGTAACTTAATATCTATAATTTTTTTATTTTTTTTATTTATTAACCTATATTATTGTGTTTATAAATTTATGATATTTTTCTTGTTCATCATAAATTGAAACTAGAGATAAAAAATTAATATATATTTTTATGAGAATAAAATTTTTATTCATATGTATATTACTGTTAAAAGCTGTTTATTTTGAAATTGGGGGAGTATGTTTTTTTATATTATTATTTTGCTTTGGGTCAGAGCTGCAAAATTCTGTCACATAAGTGTTTAAAATCTCAAAGTAATCACCATATTTTTTACATTTATTTATTATTTACTCTTTTTTATATTTATTTATCATTTTTTCTAAAAAATTAATATTTATGACACTTATGTTTACAATAGGGGAAAGTAATAATTACTTTTGGGTTTTGGGGGTCTCAACCTAGGCGCACCTTGTCAAAGGCTTAGGCACCTTTTGCCTTTCTATTCTGTCATTTTTCTCCCAAATGTTTACTTTTTTGACAATTTTTATTCCTACGATCTCCCAGCTTCTTTCCCCGACAGGATAATATCCAGTCCAAAATTATTTTGCGACATGTTTTTTCAATCTCATAAACTTAACTTTCATTGTGGATGCCATTTCAAATTTTCTTTTTCAATCCATATCACGCTTACTCAATCTGTTTCCATAACTAGTGTCAAATATAATAATTAATTCCTGTGTATTAAACTCGAGACCAACTAAATGATTACCAAATGTATTTTAAATGGCAACGAACCCTTTTTCCATGAGTACGAATCAAATTTCTAATTTTGTTTTATAAAGAAACTTGACCGTAATTATTTTAATATTATTTCTTACGAGGTCATTCCTTCATTTATGTCGTATTAAAGTGGGCATGTAGCCCTTCTTTTAAAACTTCCCTTATGATATCAATACTGAAAAAATATACTAAAGAAAGACAAAAAGTAATAAGTCTTTGGCCGCTTCATTTGAACTTTACATTGAATTTCAAGAGACTTCAAATTTACTCGTAACATATTTACCTCTACTAAATTAATATGAACATTTATCAAAACTATACTAGAGATGCAATTATCCTCTTAGTTTGTTTCAAGAAGCCAACAAATGTTGTGTTTGGAAATGCGGCAAAAACATGAAAAGTAACGTGTTCGCCGAAAATGTGGTTTTCACGTTACCCGTACATATACAAACAAATTTCAATAAATATGTTTCCCCAAGTAACTCGGTGGAAATGTGATTTTTCTCGTTTCTAATATATATATACAAACAAATTTTAATAAATATGATCACCGAAATAACTCGGTGGAAGTGTGGCTTTTCACTCTTTTATCTCATATACAAACAAATCCTAATACGAAGTTGTTATAACAGCCATCAATTCTCTACGATGTTGTTGGTGTGCAATTCATTTTATTTTATTTTATTTTTAAATATTTAGATTCCATTGGCATTGGCAATAGCATAATGTGTAGCCCAAAAGAAGGTTATTGGATTAATTAGGACTTAGCCTTTCAGAGTCACTATTTATTACTCTATGAAAAATGATAAATGTATAATTAGATTGAAGGATCATCAAGATAAATAAATTTCACAATCTTTGTAAAAAAAATTAAACAAACATAAAAATATTTTTTTATTTTTGACCTACAAACGTACAAATCTTTTGGCCTGTAGAAAAAAACATGTTTAATCTGTTTGTTTTTCAATAGAGAAGTTGTGCTTTGGTTATTCCTAAACTCATCAATTAATTTTTCTCTATTTCATGTTCATTTAATTTTGCTGACTAATAATACGCTCTTTCAAGGGAGGTTCCATGTGACCCTTGTCTCTCTTTGATTTTCAATGCAAGGCTGTAGAGTATCTTCCCGCGTACTCAACCACACCAGATCACAGATTACAGTGGTCGTTACAAAGGTGGCGACAGGTAGACCACTGTGATTGAGGCGTGTTTTCCACGCTCCTTGCATTCGAGTGCGTCTACTCTTTTTCTCTTTTCTCTTTCTAATCTAAAGCCAAGCCTGGCCCTCAACAACACTATTCCCTTCAGACTCACAGGAGAGAGAAAATTTGACAGGGTAAGAGAGAGAAGCAGAGGAAAGAAGGGAGAAAGAGAGAGGGGGAGAGGGAGAAGGGAAGAGAGTGTTTGTGCAGTAGTCTCATGTCCTCCATGCCGTTGGGGCCGCACCAGCACCAACCGCTGGCGGCGGCGGCAGCTCCCCAACCTCCACATCCGTTGCCAACGCAAGCTGAGAATGACAAGGTACTTATGTTAAAGCATTATTCTCATTGTATGGAAACGCATGTTGTCGTACTCTCTATCTCTACCTTCCTGCTCCTGGTGGTTGCCGGTTCTTTGGCTGTCTTACGTGCAACTAACTAGCTTCGGTATGAGCTGATGTTCGAGTGATCTACTGATTATTGGTGATTTAAGCTTGTTCAGAGAACAAAGCTTGCTCGCCGGGACTTTTCGCCGGCGAGATTCCTGATCGGAGTGATTGCACGGATTCCTTGAAGAGTGATGGTTATTATTAATATTTTTTTTATCCAAAGGAGATTGTGAGAAGAGACAAATTGGGGTTGGATTTTCTTTCTATCTGGCATGTTTTAGTTGATGCTTCAGGTCGAGATCTTATTGTTAAAATGCAGCTAGCGCGCCTTTTAGTTTGATGGTCCTGATGAAAAAGAAGGGAATCAAAAGGAGCGCAAAATGCAGATTCCTGTACATTTATTCACGCTCTCTTCCCTTGACAAATAATAGAGGAGAGATTCTGACTAGGTACTTACTATTTAGAATATATTGAGCTGAGAGTAGTGCCGTCTTAGCCTTGAGGCGATGTGTTCCTGAATCTCGAATCGCCTACTTCTTCCACTTCCAGAAAATTCTTTACCGTCTTTCGAGTATGATAATTTAGCTTTTTGTTAATTTTCAGTCAGCTTTCTTTCTCTCAACCTTAATTCTGCCGTGATTTTTTTGTTTTAGGGCTGGCTCTGTATATCTTGTCTGTCATACGGTATAATTACAGTTAGATCTTCAGTTCCTTTTCTAAAATCTTAAATATGCTACCCTTATATTGCCGTCTGCTCTCCTGTTACTTCACTTTCACGTTTTCCGTAAGAGCACTCTCCTGTCAAATTGTTTGGTATTGGTCTACCTTTTTGTGCCCTTTCCGTTTCTTACCGTTGTCGTGGATTGTTCCTCAGAATGTTTTAGCTTGCTTAAGCGAATCGATGTCCTCAGATTCTTTCTGTTTGTTGTCGTAGTTGATATGAAAGCATTTCTTTGGCATGTGATGCTTTCTTGTGACCTGTTGACACCTGATTTAGATTTATCATTGTATACACCCTTTGTGATCTATATACTTTCCCTTTCCTCAACTTCGTCTTCTGAATTCTGCCTGAATTTTTCTGGTATTCATTTGATTCTAATAGCTAACGTTAATTCTTGAGCATTGATTTGATCATACAAAGCTTCTTCAGTTATGATCAAGGATTAAATACTCTATCTTATTATTTTGTTGTTGTTGTTGTTGTTGTTGTTTTTTCTTTTTGGGCAAGATATTGCTCCAAGTTTCTTTGCAGCATCTCACGTTATCATGCAGCAATTCAGCAGGAGCTGAAAATATTGACTACCAGTTAGCTGAGTTTATGCATGTCCATTGGTGGCTATGCCATGCCAAATCTATGGCACATACTACGCACATTATATATCATATCAAGAGAATGTTTTTTTTGGCCGAATGAAATAACCAAATTGATTGTTTCAGAGAAACTAGGAGTAAAATGTAACAGTTAGCTAAACTGAAATGGGTTCTTATAAACATTGTAACAAGAAGAATCTTGCAAACTAAATTCTATATTTGGAGAATTGCTATACCAAAAATAATAAAGAAAAATCCATTTCTTGCTATAAATTTCAGGAAATGTCAGCTACAGTCCTTGAGGGGAATGATGCAGTCACTGGCCACATAATCTCCACCACAATTGGAGGGAAAAATGGTGAACCTAAGCAGGTGGGATGTGTTCGGAACCTTGCAATTTTTTGAAATAAATATATCGCCGATCCTCGACTTGTCTGTTTCAATTGCATGAATGATTGGACCTAATAATTCCTATTTTAAATAATTATTCAGTTCCTTATTTGAATGGGCTGAACTACTTTTGCAAGTGGGGGGATCTAAAGTTAATACGTTAGTCTTTAAGTTCAAGAATATTTCCAGTAGTACGGTACTAATTGTTTCCCCTCTCCCTTCAACGATTTATCACTTGTTCCTCATTTTTTGGGTCTTGAAAGTTGTGAAGGAATTGATATATCGTGGTAATAGTTCGATAAAGTTGAAAATTGATGATAATATTTGTGGATTGACATTTTCCTTTTTTTCCTATTCTTTTTTTTTTAAAAAAAACCATGATTCTTTTTTCCTTTTCATTTCTTCATAACATATGTACTAAGATCTCCTCTGATGCGTTTGTAGACCATAAGTTACATGGCAGAACGCATTGTTGGCACTGGTTCATTTGGAATTGTTTTCCAGGTTTGTGTAGATCAATTTCTGGATATCAGTTATTCTTATAAGCCTTTTCTGCTGTCAAATATCTCATATTGCTTCCTCTCTGTCATTTTGTGCTCTCCTTGACCCATAATAAAGGCAAAGTGTTTGGAGACTGGGGAAGCTGTGGCTATAAAGAAGGTCTTGCAGGACAGGCGGTACAAGAACCGTGAGCTGCAGTTAATGCGCTTGATGGATCACCCAAATGTCATTTCCCTGAAGCACTGTTTCTTCTCTACAACAAGCAGAGATGAACTTTTTCTCAATTTGGTTATGGAATACGTCCCTGAAACACTGTACCGAGTTCTAAAACACTATACTAGTATGAACCAAAGGATGCCTCTCATCTATGTGAAACTCTGTACATATCAAGTATGAACTCTTCCTTGTTACCTTTCTATTTTTAATTATTTTTATTGCTCATACTTGTTCTTATAAAAATTGGCACACGATGCTCAGATCTTTAGGGGACTAGCATACATCCATACAGTACCAGGAGTTTGCCATAGAGATGTGAAACCTCAAAATGTTTTGGTATGTTATTTCTGAGATGTACCTCCTTGATGCTCCCCTCACAGTTATTCTAAATGTATCGCATATCTGCTTGTAGGTTGATCCTCTCACTCATCAAGTTAAGCTTTGCGATTTTGGGAGTGCAAAAGTTCTGGTAGGTTATAAAATCTTATATGCTGCTCAGTCACCATAGCTCTTTTAACCTTTGTATGTTTGTGCAGTTGTAATTAAGTATGTCTGTGAATATGTGATGATGACCTGTGAGCAAAAGGCCATTGAAATGTGAATGCTGCTACAAAACTTGACCCTACATTTTTTTTTTTGGCTGAACATTCGAGCCGACATTTTTTCCGTGTCATAAGAACAGTAAATGAGGGAAAGGTTATCGGCCAGGATCACTTTTGCATTTTTGTTGGTACTTTAATCATTTACCAACATGATGAAATTGCTGTGTTGTGTATAAATTAGGTGGGGCCCTTGTACATTGCACAAGTATGAGAAATGAGTTGTTCTGTTCGTGGCTTGTGGATTGTATGGTTGCTATAGTTTTATATTTTATATTATTTTATTTCATTTAATCAATTGTAACTAATACCAGGTCAAGGGTGAATCAAACATCTCATACATATGTTCACGTTACTATCGAGCTCCAGAACTAATATTTGGGGCAACTGAATACACAACTTCTATTGATATTTGGTCAGCTGGTTGTGTCCTTGCTGAGCTTCTTCTCGGTCAGGTTAGTAATATTATACTCAAGAGCTGTTTTCCCTTTTATTTTTTATTTTTTCATATTTGGAATTTTTGGTTATATTGATTTGACTTCTGATAGTTTTGAATGTTTCTTTAGCCATTATTTCCAGGAGAAAATCAGGTGGACCAACTTGTTGAAATCATCAAGGTAACCTGGTCTCTATGTTGATGACACCATGGTTGGGTGGGTCTAGTTTTAGAGTGATTCATTATTTGGGTGTCTTCTTGTAGGTTCTTGGCACTCCAACTCGAGAAGAAATTCGTTGCATGAACCCTAATTATACAGATTTTAGATTCCCTCAGGTTAAAGCTCATCCGTGGCACAAGGTAAAGGCATTTGCTATTTGATCATTCATTTTTCTTTTGATATGCGATGCTGGAAATGCGGTTTTCAAAATGCAGATGAAGAGGGGGGGGGGGAAGCTGTCAAACTGAATGTGAAATCAATTTATATAAGTGAAACTATCTCCTACAGATTCTGAGGATTAACATGATCCATGACATACATTGGCTGTTAAAAGCAAGATATATTCTTGGAACTTCTTCCTTTGTTTTTGGTGTTTGGTGCATTGCGCTAATTGCTATTTCCATGGTTCAGGTTTTCCACAAGCGAATGCCTCCAGAAGCAATCGACCTTATATCAAGGCTTCTCCAATATTCGCCAAGTCTTCGCTACACTGCGGTGAGTAGGACAACTCATACTATTCCCTCCCCTTCTCAAGGGGAAAAGCGAAAAAATTAAAAAAAAAGGAAGTAAAAGATAAAAGATCCAAACAGGTCGTGGCACGTCTTTTGATTTAAATTACTCTTCTAAAATTCGCTTGATTCTCAAATCTCAGTGATGGTTTTTGTTGTTTCAGCTGCAAGCATGTGCGCATCCTTTCTTTGATGAGCTCCGGGAGCCCAATGCCCGACTACCCAATGGTCGTCCTCTGCCGCCACTTTTCAATTTCAAACAGGAAGTATGTAGCTGATTTCCTTTTATTACGTGTGACATATGCAAGGCAATTGCAATGTTTACCATTCATCCTTATAATGCATCTTTGTGAATGTCTTTTCAACGTAAAGTTTCTCATGTCACTAACTATAGCTTGCCCTTGAATGTAACATACTCAACAAGTTTCTTTACTGCGATGAACATGAATTGAGGTATTCTAATTGCAGCTGTCTGGAGAATCGCCTGAAGTGATAAATAGGCTCATCCCAGAGCATATTAGGCGGCAGATTGGTCTCAGCTTCCCTCATTTGGCTGGAACATAGGTGTAAAAAGACATTGAAGGAGTCAGCTATTCGAGTAATCAAAATGTAATGAAAGGATGGCCTATCGTTGATCAATATAACTAAAGGTTATGGCCTAATATTCTTCAGAGTCCCTCCTTATATGAAGATGTATGCAAGTACTGGCTGCTCAGCGTTACCTGGAAATCGGTGCTTCTGTCTACCACTTTAGTTATAGAAAACTATTCCCTGCATCTGTACATTGTTTTTGATCAGATTCCAGAAAGCTAGGAGCATAAAATGAATCGTGTCTATATAGGTAGGGGTTGCCAGAGTCCACCAAATATTAAGGGCCTCGGTGATGTTAGTACCGCTTGCTTCTTTTTACATAATCATAGTCAATGTTGTGTCCTTGTTTTATCCTCTTGCTTATGACAATATCTTGGTTCGAAACCAGTTTCATCTTTTAACTGTTTATTTCTCCTGTAGCCCTCCCCATTTGCCAAAATTCTCTGTCCGTTTCTGACTTTAGTCCGATGCAGCACCATAGAGGAGGAAAAGAATCGTTTTGGAAGGTTGATTAGGGATGCTGATTGTATTGCTTATAATTTAGCTAGGTCTTGTCATTCTTATGATAATGATTTGTACGTCTTTGATCAAAAACCACCATTCCTATGATGGGGGTAGTTGATGAGAGATTTTAGATGTAGTTTTCTGTTCTTTGTACTCCTTTTGAGTTAGTGATATAGTTTCAAGTTTCATTCCAAAATAAAATAAAAAAAAGAAAAAGGTTGGTTAGGTAAGGAACTTGCAATTTCTTTCCTTTTTCGAGAACTCTCTAATATATGTATCTTCGGACTGGGAATAGCAGAATCTCTTCCAGCACACTTTTCTGGGTGTCATTTAGACATTTTCTCCGATCCGCGCCTGCATGCTGATGCGAACTTGGTAGTTACCTCTGGTAGCTGAATCATGTTAGTTGTCAAATAATTTGGTCAAGGGTTGGCTATAGTAACATGCAGTGCCAGGGACGGTGATGAGTTTGGAGAAATAATCAAGAGAATCCTATCAATCTGCGCATCTTTAGAATCGCAAGTGTACTATCAAGCTTGATTGACATAAAGATTTAAATACCTGAGAAGCATCGTTTTTATCGAAGGAATTTAGAAATGATGGATTGCATTTCTTCAGGTTAGCAGGGAAAAATGGATCGCCTCAAGTAGAAAGAGAGGGTAAAATAAAGAATCCCAATTCTATGCATGTGGATTCCATTACGATTAAATGAAATGAAATGAAATTACTATTACGCTCAAAATTTGGGGCAACGTTTCAATTAAGAAGTTGGTGGGGGCTTCTGGCCAAGGCATGAAAATGCATAAGGAATAATGTGGGAACGAAGCTTTATGTTGCGATGTTCCCCTTTGGCCCTTTGGTGGTGGTGTGGAGGAGAATGATCACTAAAAATCTCATAAGAAAGCTGAATCCAATTTTTTTTTTTATGTAAAGATCTTCAGTGCTAAAAAAAATGAATACCAAATAATAGAAGTTAAATTTAACAACAGAGACTGTTCTCTTGCAACGTGGTGAACCAAAATTTAAATTTTCGTTAAAAGAAAAACTTATATTTAATGCTAAATAATGTCTTGAATATGATTGCCTTTAATATTGAATTCAAAAACATAATTTGCCTCCAATACCTATGGGTAACTGAAAGAAGTGAATATTGAACTTGAAAGCTTAAATTGTGATGGAATCTTAATTTGATATTAACTTTTTCATGAAATTCTTAATTGTCATTCTCCTTAAACATAATAGTAACATTCTTGAACCTGAATGATGTGTCTAGCATTATCCTTTGCACTTTCGAGCCTTTCATGTCTTCAATGCGCACAGCCTTGAACTCTTTTTTAACTTTTCCATACAACAAACTTTAGAAAACAAAAATGACAGCCATGGAATAAAGCATTTCATAGTTTGACTTTCACCATCTGAACTTGCAAACCTCACTCCCATGCCCTGGGCCCGACTTACTTTTGAGTTCATGGATTATGGCTTCTTTATTTCATTTTATTCTTTGAAGTTTAAAACTAATTTCAGAAAGAGATAGGCTTATGATGCATAAAACAATTTGCTGACCAACTTAAATGAAAGACATGAAGTGTCTACCCAACCAACTTTGTCTCTTTATATACACATCCTCCCCCCCTCCTCTCTCTCTCTCTCTCTCTCTCTCTCTCTCTCTCACTGCAATAATCTTCGTTGGCTGAAAACGAAAATTGATTTCACATCATCTTTATGTCCAACACAAAGAATACTGAAATGTCAAGGAGCTCAGGAGATAAGCTTTGCACTATGAATATTTGTCACTGTATGGAAACTTTGGGACGGGTGCTTAACTTTCCTAAGTAGATTGTTGGCATATTCAAAACTAAGAAAATTTAAACTATAGGATCTCGTGTAATTTGGAACACTTTTTACAAGAGCCCCTCTTCTGTTTTCTAATAAAAACAAGTGGAAAAAGAATAATTTATATATTTACTGTTGCTGCCCTTAAATTAAGCAAATCATCTTCAACGGAACAGAACATGTCCTTCTCAATCAAAAATGATTTGCAGTGATAAACCAATCCGTTGATTATTCAAATTAAAATATTTCCTCAGAAGAGCATATCATCTCTATAAAAACAATTAGCCTTTTCCACACAAATTCACATTATCTCCAGTACATCCCAAACAAGGCTGAACTATTGTTTACGCAAACAGATGAAATCCGAAGGCCAAAATCACTATATTCTTTCTCTGTTTTTTATTCTTGCAGTTTGGATGTCTAAAGTAATGTCTCGGACCCTCCAAGAGGCATCCTTATCAGAAAAATATGAACAATGGATTGCAAGATATGGTAAGGTCTACATGGATGCTGAAGAGAAGCGGAAACGCTTTCTGATATTCAAGAACAGCTTGGAGTTTATCGAGTCTTTCAATGCTGCTGGGAACAAACCCTACCAGCTTAGCATTAATCAATTTGCTGATCAAACCAATGAAGAATTTAAAGCTGCCCATAACGGCTACAAGAGGTCCCAAGGGCTGAGGACCATGAGTGAAACATCATTTAGTTACAAGAATGTTACTCATGTTCCTGCTTCTGTGGACTGGAGGAAAAAAGGTGCTGTCACTCCAGTCAAGGCACAAGGCTTATGTGGTAAGATGAACAACACACAACAGTAGATGGTCTTACCCTTACTTCGTTCATTTCTTCAGTAAGTTAGTGCCTGTGTCATGTTTGGCCACGTGTTTTTGTCTGTTTTTCATTTTGACACTATGAATTATTGGTTTAATGCTTGTGTAGTTATATTACTTTGGCCTGCACAAAACCAGGTGGTTGGGCATTTTCAAGTGTAGCAGCAACTGAGGGAATTCACCAAATAACTACAGGAAAACTAGTGTCCCTCTCAGTGCAGGAGGTGATAGACTGTGATAAAGTTATTGGCGAAGGTTGTGTGGGAGGTTCAATAGAAGATGGCTTTGAATTTATCATAAAAAATGGAGGAATTACAAGTGAGGCAAACTACCCCTACAAGGGGGTTGAAGCCACTTGTGAAACTAAAAAGGAAGCCTCTCATGTAGCCAAGATTAAGGGCTATGAGAATGTACCTGCCAATAATGAAGAGGCACTATTGAAGGCTGTCGCTGGCCAACCTGTGTCAGCCGCCATTGATGCTGGAGAATCTTCTTTCCAATTTTACTCTAGTGGAGTTTTCACTGGAGATTGTGGTACAGAGTTAGACCTTGGTGTAGCAGTTGTTGGTTATGGCCTTGCTGACAATGGGATTGAATATTGGCTACTAAAGAACTCATGGGGAACTGAATGGGGTGAGCAAGGGTATATGAGGATGAAGAGAAATATAACTGCCAAAGAGGGATTATGTGGTATTGCTATGGATGCCTCTTATCCAACTGATTAAGTATTAATATTATGTAAATTGTGTCTTGAATTTTGCTTTTCCTGGAACTTGTGGGCGTACGTGAATATGTATTTTCCACTATTGAGGTCATATATCAGTTATCTATCGTGCGTAAACTATATACACTGTTTTTTATGAAACAGAATCCAATTGGAATCTCAATATCAAAATCAGTTGCAACAATAGCTGCAAAAAGAAGAAGAAAGAAAGATGCGAAAAATAAGAAGATACAATGCTATGCAGATGTACAGCATAACGGCTAAAAGAATTGAAAAGTGTAATGAAGACAAGAGGCTTAGTAGCAAATAATCAGAGAATCATAAAAGAAACCTCAACTTGCTACATGTGAAAATTGACTTCTATCTATCTGTATTTTATAATGCCCTTCCTAGTTCCTTCTAAAATACTCAAAATTTACTAAATGAGTCACAACCCACACCATATAGAAGAAGATAGAATCAATAAACAAGTTAGCATTCGATCTCACTTTTTAGTTTTTCACCTCTCGTACATTGCCATTGGTAGATATCTCTTCAAAATTTAAAAGAATTTAAGGGTTTTTTTTTTTCATATTCATTCGAGGGATTTTCTATGCAATTAACAACTTTTTTCAGTACTCAAAACGTACTGATACCATACCATATTGGCAACTTGCACATCATGATGTCACCCCCACCCTCCCCTTTTTGTTCTTTAACTTTTGGCCAGGTTATGAACAACCAAAACCAAAACATTTAACTTTGGTTACACTTTCAAAAGGGATTGATGATAGAAAGCTGTCATGTCAATTTATCTATCCCACGACAATTAAGTTTAGTGTTAGTGTGTTGCAGGAAAGTAATACAAAGAAAACTGTTAATCTGTCATAGTTCTTTTATGTTTTCGTGTCCCTCTTAGTCATAATTCAATTATGATTTTTCTCATCCTGATGAGAACACTTTGCTTCAGTGAAAGTAATATTCAATATTGTGAACTTCAAAATTCAATGAGTGAAATGCTTTGTAAATAATTGGCGAGAGCTTAAAAGTTGACATGTGAATTGATCTGTATTCTACAATGCCGGGCAGACCATTCCCTCACCTGTGTTGATTCATTATCTTCGTTGAAAATCCAATCATTGTTCAATTTATTTATGTTAATGATGGGTCCTAACATGCATTATGTCTTCCTTTGAAATATGCATCAACCCTCTGTCTCTTCTACTGCCACTTGCCCAAGTTTGGTCTGGTTGGCCTCGCTAGAATATCAAATTAAAAAACCATATTAACTACTTATGAACAATTTTTTTCCCTTCACTATATTGACATTTGACAATGGCAGGATTATCATGATAAACAGGCTACTTATTGTTTTCTGCTGACCTTTCTCAACACAAATGTAAGGTATAAATATGCCACTTCCCATTCATCTGGTGAGAGTGTGCCTGATATACATAAGGAAAAAAAGGTATAGGTTTTAAATTCATGATAGCTGGAAAAGCAGGACAAGTTTTTTTGAAAAATATATAAGATAAAATGAAGAGCCAGAAAAAGATGGAAAGAAAGGCTTACTCTGATCTCGGTTGCCAACACCCAAGGCACCGAGCCGTCGCATGAGCTCTACAAATTCTGGTTTTTTCATAAACTCGTGCACAAATTCATGCGAGTTCTTTGAAAAGACAAGCTCAAAATCATACTGTTAAGGACAAAAATGAATTAATTATTCAGATTGCTCAAGCTTATACAATCCAATCCTTGCTGGTTATATCTAGAACTATTGCAGAAAGCAATACCTCTTCAGCTAATGACTTGAATACGGGGAAGGGAACAATCCATTCAGGGCAATCAACTGCATCCTGAAACAAGTACAACTAACAGCTCTGTTCACAATTATTACACACAAAGGTTCTTTCTTTATATGGGCAGGTTCTTTCTTTATATGGGCATTGTTCACTTGCTATGACCAAGTCACTCATCTAACAATGTACTTTGACATGGAAATATCAAATCATCCCCATATTCTAAGACAAACTCTTAATTGAGAATCAAAAAAAGGGATGTAACATGTATGATACCTCTAGATGAAACTTGTACTTTATGCCAAAAGGGCTAGAAGATTTGAATTTCTGAAGTACACGAAGCATGTCAGATTAGATATACAGTCCAGCAAAACACAGGAAGTTATTCCCTATATTAGAAGTTCCTTTACCCAAAGGAAAAAAGGGAAAAGGAAGCTACAGGATAAAGACAATAAAGTCACCTTATCTGAAAATTCTTCATCAAAATGCACCCAGTAGACACTATTGCCAAAAGCCAATCCTTCAGCTGCATATTTCACAGTGAATATAGATTCTTCAATGAGGAATTACAGAAATGTTCTACCATGTCAAACAAGATAAACATATTCATTGGAGTCTTTTTTCCCCTTCAAAGAAATGAAACAAATACCATGCAACAGCATTTTTCTGTCCTGTTTTTTTGGTCAAAATAAGGAAACTTATTAGAGAGAGGAGTTATAAGAGAAAGAGAGCATAAGAAACCCTCCAAAACAAAACCAAGAAAGAAGAAAAGACACCAAAAGGACTTAACTGCAAAAAAAGCTAATCAATCCCTCTGTGCATCAGAGATATATATTCCCACAAACAATCATGTGTTGAGCAACCACAGCACAACATTGTAGCAAGGATAGAAAAAGTTCATGACAAAGCCAGAGTACCCTAATGCAAAATGCATAAGGATTTTCACAAAGCATGCTGACTTTAAAGACAAGAAAGGTAAGCTTATAAATAAAAAGATAAATTTCACCTGATGTGTCATACAAAATGGTACAAAATAATTTGAACATATAAAGTTTAAAAGACCTCCTGCTAATGTGAAATGTATCATAAAACAAGATCAGCTCCTGCATATGCTATGGTTATAGTAAATTAAATAATTTCCTCATCCATATAAGGAACACTTTATTCCCTGAAAACCTTAATGACCAGAGATTAATTTGGTATGATTTATGACAACGAAATTAAAATTGTAGGTGGACTAAAAACCTTCTCTAAGCTTTTTGATAATCACATTGGCATCTGGCATTATTCCAATGAAAATGCCTCCTGGACGAAGTAAAGCTGATATATTAGCCAAGGCTCGTCGAGCACGGGCCTCTGTGGACCATGAGTAATGCAAAGCAAACTGCAGAATTCAAAAGTACAGATTTGTAACCTAGCAGCACTTAGACGATCACTATAAATATCACAAAGTGAGAAAAGGTAATGAAATGGTATGGCGGTCTAGTTTAGGCACGTGAGCAAGCAGCAAGCATCCAGGATATACAGTAAAAATACCACAAAATGACATCTTTACAACATTCGTTTTTACATTAAGAGGACAAAACCAAGATATTGAATTTCATGATAAGCACAAATCACTTAAGAGGCAAAAACAAGAAGGCAAGAATAAAAGTTAGAAACCAAATAAAAGTATTACATTCATATTGAATACATTCTATTTGTAAATGAATATTAAAATGATTTATGTTAACATAGGAGTGCATCATTCACCTGGCAACTGCAAACATCAAAAGGTGCATCATTTGCAAGAACTTTATCCAAGTGAACCTGAAACCACAAATTATTAGAACAAGGAAACTTGATTTCAAATTAAGGGGAAAAAACAAAAATTGCAATAAAAGTTGAAGAACACATGTACAAAATATGTAAAAAAAAAAAAAAAATAAACTATAAAATTGGACCCAAAAAAATATATGTATCTGTTATTTTGGTAAGATCAATCTCTCTATATATCTGTTATTACCATCAAAGCAATTGCTCGTATTCCAGCCCTAATTGAGATATTTTTTATATTTTTTTATTAATGAAATTATAAAATAAGTATCCAAATGTTCGCTTCAATTTTTCTAACGGTAAGAATACCTGAGTTGATATTTAAAGCTAAATAAGAGTTATTTAAATATTTAAGAAGTGAAGGTTTTATTTTCATAACATGACAAAGTTGCCGAGAATAAAACAAAAGGAAGAAACATAGTTAAAAGATAAACAAGCACAAATAATAATTACCTCATAACAATCTCCACATATGAGGCGGGCAGGAAATGTGAACTTTTTACGTTGTTGATGATGGTCAGCATCACCATTGTATCGTATACGACAATCTTCAATCTGGACAGATTTTGTTATTTCAGTGAGCTGGTGCAGAGGACTATCAACATGGAAGAATTGCAAACAGTTTGATGCAATTAGGTACGTAAACTTTGGCTGCATAAGAGCAAGGACTTGAGTGGTAACATCTTAGAAACATATCACCAAAAATAAAATGAAGGCTATGATGGTTGTTTCACTATCACTGGTTAGAGCGATGACATTTGCATGAAATCATCATCATTCCAAAAGAGATGCTGACTAGTGACAAGGTTTTATATCCTGTAAGTACATAAATGGCAAAAGCAAAGCAATATGAATGCACTCACGAAGAAAATTATATTATCTGGGAGACATAGTCAAAGCTTCGTAAATGCAAATTTGTTGAAAGTGAGGTCAGCATTGAGAGGTAAACATGATAAATCCTGTCCAGATAAATTTAAAGATGTCATTGCTAGAATGTCTTGGTGACTCTAGTTTAAAGCACCTCAGTCAAATACCTTTTAGAGTGATTTGAGGAATATGTCAAGAAAAAATCTGGCAAGACAAACCAGTGAAAAGATAAAAGAATCTCAGCAAATTGTAACACTTACCGATCCTTCAGCAACGTCAATGCCAACATAATAACCAATTTTCACCTTGTTCCATTTAATAAGATCGCCACCCTGAAAAACATTAAAAGAAAGAATGCTCATCAAAGGAATTGATGATGAATTTTGGCATTGGAAATCATTAACACCTTGCCACAAGCCAGGTCAAGGACTGCATCCCCGCGACGAGCATAAAGCTGAATTAAGACACTTTTAATCTGTTTAAGGACAAAAGAATACATACAGAAATCACAAGACTATTGTAAATATTTTGATGATAATAAATTAATGGTTACAAAATGCAGTATATACCCAATTGTTGAGTTTCTTCAAATGAATTATTGGGCTAGCCTCCCGCTCTTCTAAAGTCCGATTGGATCTTGAACTGTAATGCTCTGCTACTTTCTGAACAAAATCTTTCGTGCTTTCATCCTCCAGAAACTGTGAATCACCTAAACACACAATTTAACTAGAAGATAAACTTGATAATTACAACTCTCTACAGGCAAAGCAAGGATAAAGGAAGGAATGAATTAGAAATTTGAAACTTGGGATGCTCCACTATACACGGCTAGGAAGTAGAGCTAGTGCTTTTTCCATTACATGCAACAATTGAATTTTACACATCTTTTGCTTGCTGGAGCGGAGTATTACAGAGTTTCTAGAAGAAAAGCATGGAAAAGGGAAAGAAAGATGGAGAATTGAAACTTGGGATTCTTAATTATACACTTAAGAAGTAGAGCTAGTGCTTTTTCCATCACCCCCAATGAATTCTACTGAGCCACTACTAGCTAGAAGCCTAGAACCTACTAGAGCAGAGTTAGTTTGACAAGAATGAACATTATATTATCAATTGAATTAACTTAAAACAGTATTCCAGACCAAGACAAATAGACAATAATCAAATGCAAAAGCCCACAATTTTCCCCTTGCCCCCATTCTTCGACTGAAATTCTGCCTTGTCATTGGTTTATTTGCAAGCTAAAGAAGCCTGAAGAGTCAAAACCGGGGAATCCATATATATATATATATATATTATGGAACTACCTTTCAATATCACTGTTACCTTCTGGGTTATATTTAGTTTTGGATTGAGGTGGCCCGGAAGAGGTAGGAGGAAATTCCTGGTATCCACGCTTCATGGGGAATCACCAGAATTACCAGTCTATCTTGATACTTCAAGGAGTCGTTAGTTTTAGTTTTTGTCAGTGACAATCGAATCCCAATCCATTTCGAACCTAAGAGGGCAGGAAGAAAGCCAAGTTGTTTGTTGCGTGGTGCGTTGATCGGCTAGAACGTGGGGATCTCTAAATCATGGGACTGCAGAATGAGAGCATTTCCGGTTGACACAAGTTTGAGAAACCAACGGCTGTCGTTAAGAGGGGTTCATTCGGTATTGTGAATGGTGAATTCCATTTAAGAAAATTAATTAATTTTTTTAATTTAAAAATACTTTAAACTAAGTTTAAAAAAACTAGTAATATATATAAATTGAAAATATAAAAAATATGTAACAAATCTAAAAAAAATTGCAAAAAAAACTCATTTTATTAATCATCAAAAGAAAGCATTACATACATTAATCATATGTCTTGATTTAACTGAAAGTAATCACATTAAATATTTAAAATTAAATATATAAGTTTTTCTACAAAAATTTTCATTTATTGATGAATATAAACATTTTTTTAAATATCAGCAAATAAATGGCTGAGATCCTTAATCATTTTTCTAATTTTTGGAATTGACATTTTCCTTTTTTTTTTAGCTAGCATTTTCCTTTTTTATTTAGGATCAAAATACCATCTTTTTATTTTGTCACTAGCAGCGTGTTCTCCACATTTGAGTATAGCATTAATATGTGTGCGTGTGTAGATGTCTCTCTTTCTTTTGAGAAATGCTTAGGTACTTAGGTTAGTTGTAAATTTTGTAAAAAAAAATATATAATAAAATTTTACCAAAATATATAAATAATAATAAAATTTTAAAATGTTATAATTTTTTTTAATTTTTAAGTACCTTTTGATGTTAATATTTTGATTAAATAACTAAATTCTCAATTTAAAATAAAAATAATAAGTCTAATTTCATTTTTTTAATTATAATTTTTTAAATAATAACTATTTTATACTGTGAATCATAAAAATTGAACAGAATATTATAAATTTTCATATTAAATTTTTTTAATGATTCATAAATAAATTTTAAAAATAAAAAATTTTAACTATAATTTTTATTTAAATAATCACAATTTTTATTATGTAAATTATAAAAATTGCTCTATAAATCAAAAATTTTTACATGATATTTCTTTATAATTAAAATTTAAGTTTTAAAAATAATTAAAAAAATTTTAATTAAATTTTTATTTAAGCAATTATATCTTTTATTTTATAAATCATAAAAATTGAATAAGAACATACATTATTTTTTATTTTAAAAAAAATAATTTAATCATTTAACTTAAAATATTAATATTAAAAAAATTAAATAATTTAAAAAAATTATAATATTTAATATATAATTATTATTTATATAATTTAATAAAATTTTATTGTCATGTTCCCAATTTTTTTTTAGAGAATTCATTTTTTCAAAGTTCTCGGTAACTATGTCAAAAAGAAGGGCCATTTTGGTAAATAAGAAATATAAACTTGGCGCTATTTGCTTTAAGGCCCACGCACCATGTCTCTCCCTATCTCCCTCGAGCTCACACTGGAAATATTTTTCTGTCTCTCGCAGGGTTTTAGCTCAATTTTCTTTAAACCCGAGGACATGGCGGCGATGAGAGCGGCAGTAGCGGCGCCTCGCGGTCTAAGGCGGCTGTTCTCAACCACCCCAACCTCAACCTTCATTCCTCCACCGCCCTCGGCGACGGCTCCTGCTCGAGAGATGGCCGAGCCCAGCCCCAACCTCTTCGTCTCTGGTTTGTCTTCCATCGTGACTTCTTTCACCACTCAATATTGAGTTAATTTTGGTTAAAGGGTATCGTAATATTTTGTTGATTTATGCCCGTGGCCCTTTTGTAGTCGGTTTTGCTTGCCCTTTATCATTTGTAATTAGCTCTTCTTGAGGAAAATAGCTGAAGGCAGTTATCTACCGAAGCACATGAAGTGGAGACTGCGTGACGCATTTTAAATCTAGGCGAAAAATGCAGTTAGTCAAACTACATGAAGTTATTGGATATATACTCTTAATTGATTATACGTTTTGTTCCAATCAAGAATCAACATTAATGGATTAGATTTATTTTCCTCAAAGATTGTACTTTTTTTTCTGTTTTCCCAGTGTTTTAGTGAAAGCCGTGAGGTGATATTTGGTTAGTGTAAAGCTTAAAGCTTAATTTTGCAAGTACTTGAAATGTCATATATGAGAAAATTTATCAAGAGATGTGTGTGTACCATATAAAATGTAACTGGGTTTATCATCTGCGTGCACGTAGAATATGAATAGGTTTTGCAAATAGGTTTTACAAATACTTGGGGAATTAGTTATCCACATGCCAAATGGTACTTGAGGGCGTTTTTCCATTTGTGCGCGCGCGTAGTCATTTTTACAGCATAACGAACTTATAGCGCAAAGGGCTCAAAACTGCTATGATGCATAGTTCTAGCGCATGTTGATGTAAAGAATGACATTATTCATAATGACTGATATATAGAAAACCACACACACAAAAATCTATAAATCACATTATGAAGTATTTAAATAATAAATAACTTCAATGTTTAACTCAATCTTTATATGATATCTAAAATAATTGCTTTTTTCAGATGCAACATCCTCATCATTGTCATCATTAAGCAATCCCTCAATCTTTGTTTTAATATCTTGAGGTTTTTGTTTGTTCGGCAACCAAATAGTGAGGATGAGATGCCTATGCCCTCTTTACTTAAAGCCCTATTATATTGGGACTTGATGAATGCTAAATCATTCAATTCTAATCATTCAAGGAATAATGAACCCTAAGCAGTAGCTTATGCAAAATTAGGGCTGTCCTTGTCTGATTTATCTGCAGTCTGAATTACAGCTGCATAGCTCATACAGCATAATTGTAATGAAGCTACATGAAAGATTGAAAGTTGCAAGGTTAAATACATGGCCTAGCGCCAAGAGCCCTGTCGACGAGCTTCCTGCAACAGTGTGTAAGCTACAGCATGCTGTTAATAACTTTCTGTGCGCGTGTGCCCATGTTTTCCTTCCAGTTTTCCTTCTTGTTTTTTCCCCCTTTGATAGGGTTTAACCTCAAGATTTCCCCACATCCTTAGCTTCCTCGGCACCAGGAGGCTGCCATAGCTTTAACATGAATTATTGGAGAGTGCCATTTATGGAACCTGATGGGTATTTCTACTATTAGATTAAATAATCAAGTTGGCTAATTGAATTAATGAGATACGAGCTGGTTATTGTAAAAATGTGAAATTGTTATGATTCCCCCCTCGTTTCACAACAATATCACGTGTTTGTTCACTTTGTGACCTCTGAATTTTGTTATTACCTTATGCTTTTTGTCCTTTTTTTTAGAGGAAGTTAGGATAGTTGCAAGACAAACCTTTCAGTTTTGACTTTCTTGTTTTGATATATTAGGGGAAATAATTAGCTTTTTACGTAGTTGTGTTGCTAGGAGTTGCTAAAGATGTTACAGTTGTCCGTTGCTATGCTAAGATGGCTTTCTTTATATAATATTTGTCACTATCTTGGTTACACACTTCATCATTTCAAATGCTTGAGTTGGGTATGGTAATATTCTATATTTCTCACTTTCAGGGCTTAGCAAACGTACTACTACAGAAAAGCTACGGGAGGCTTTTTCCCAGTTTGGTGAAGTTGTTAGTGGTTTGTGCTGCCTCCCTACACAATTTAAGCTATGACCAGTTTTAGTGTATCACTACATGTACTTTTGTTCAAAACTCTACATTTTGTAACCATAACGGTCCTTTTTTTTTTTTTGGGCTGTTTTCAGCTAGAGTGGTAACTGACAGAGTATCAGGTTACTCTAAAGGATTTGGCTTTGTAAGATATGCTACTGTAGAAGAAGCTGCAAAAGGCATTGAGGGCATGGATGGAAAGGTAAGCTGGGCTGCAAGAATATATTCTGTGCTTTGAGGTGGACTACTATGGGGATGATATGAGGAATTTATTTTTAAGTCTACTGTGTCTATGTCTGGATTTGTTTTTTTTTTTTTTTTTGTATGTCTGAATGTTTTAATTTTAACAAAATTGCAATTTGACTCAGCTGGGACTAGATAAATAAACATAGGAGTTAAGATTTCAGCACACTGCCTTAGACGATGAAAGTCGTATTGCCTGAAGATGGCAACGTTGCTTTCCCTCCACTGATGCAGAATTTTTGCACACTCGTCTATGATGATATGCATCCAAGTCTTAATATGAGTTTTCCTCAGAATCGTCATTTCTCTACCATCACTTGGAATTCAATGTCTAACTTCAAACTCTACAACAATTTTTGCTTCTGGTATCATAATGTGAACGTTTTAGGTCACATATGCTAGTTTGACATGGCAATGGTAATACAACGGATATAAACTTGTGCTTTGTGATTGTAAACATAATATTTTACGGCCTTGCTCATTTTAATATATTTGATGTACTTCTTTTGTGTTGTTCTGCATATTTGATGCGGTCTTAGCTTTGAGTTTGGCATGTCTTACTAAACAAACTATCACTGGCTATGCTAGGCAGATGTTGATATTCTTGGTTGCTACTTGCTCATCTGAAAATTGATTCACTTTTTTTTCCTTCCTTGTTTGCAGTTTCTGGATGGTTGGGTGATATTTGCAGAGTATGCAAAACCAAGACCATCGCCGGGACAACCTATGCCTCCTCCATATGGGCGGTAGTGATTCCTATCATTTACCTGGTGATTGTACTTCATTGAATTGGTTGCATTTGCTGATCACAAAGAACATTATTCATAAAATCGTGGGAAATCTTCTATTTCCTAAGTTTTTACATGTCTGTTGTGGGAGGTCAACCTTATAAACTATATTCATTGGAATGCAATAGTTTTGACATGGCTATAGTGGACCTTTGGTGGATATATATCTGTGGTATTAACTTTATCTTGATACCAGGTCAATAATATTCTGATCTGAAAACTGATGATTGGTTGCTTCATTTCTAGTCTAGGAACATGTATTATTATTTTGGGAGCCCAGCCACTCGGTCAAGAAGCCATGGCTTATATATAGCTATGATTTTTCTAGTGGTGTTTTAATCCGAACATGTCTTTCTGTTTACGACAATCTCTGCAAAAATCTAAATATAGTTCAGAAAACCCCATTTCTCTTCTCAACTTTAGTAGGACTTATGTGTGCATGTATTGAAGAGTAAACATCGATGGAGTTGCAAAAGGCATAGTTTCTGTGGTCTGATAAGCAAAATGCAGTGTTGTGCAAAAAAATTGGAGAATGTCATGTAAACATTCGCTAGGGCAGTATATAATAATCAAATCAAAATAAAAATAAAAATTTATAATCAAACTACAGTTCAATTTTAGTAGCTTGCATTATATGTCCGTGGGCAAGTTACGAGTGACAACATTCATTTTTTGCCAGAGTGGCAGCCATTATCATCAAGGGTTGTGAGAATGACAAAACTAATCACTTGGGCCTCAGGTTTTGGGCTTTTTTTTTTTTTTACCAACCAGATTTTGGAAATTATTTTCAAGGAACTTAGGACATGTTTAAAATTTTTTTTATTTTATTGTTTTAAAAATTAGTGTTTTATAAAATATGTTTTGAGAGCAAAAAAATAATAAAGATAGATATTTTGTTTTATTCTCTTTTATTCTTCAAAACAATAATTTTAAGACATTTAAAAATTATTTTTATTTTTTTACTTTTAAAATAATATTTTATTTTTATTATTTTTTTATTTTGAAAAACAGAAAATTGTTTTTGGTCAAAGAGGATCATAATCATTCTCTTTCCAAAAAGCAATATTTATTGTCACAGAAATGCCATCCTTTTATTTATATTTGAGACTGGCACGTCGACGCGCGTGCGTGTGTGTATTCCATTCTTTCACCATTATTAAGCACTTTTTAATTATCATACTCAAAAATATAAAACACTTCATCTCTTTCAACATGTAATTAATATAATTTTTTTAAAAATGTTCATAAATATGATTAATAAAATTTTTTAGTAGAAATAACATTAAATAATGATAAATACAAAAAATAGGTAATTTTAATTGGTACTAGCTAACTTATTGAATATGTAAATTAGTTAAAAGTGTTTAGTTCTATATAAATAGAGTGTTTGTATTCAATCTGAACGAAAATATAAAATATTTTTTTAAAATTTTGTTTAGTTCGAAGTATTAGTCAATAGATAGTTCTTATAATAATTTTTTAAATTAAGGCATAAATTTACTCTCAAAATTTTCACTGAAGCATTTGGCGTCTTTACATTTTTTTGGTGCAACGTTTGTTTCAACATTTTTCCATTTGGTACATTGTTACCTTCCCATTAAGATCTAATTGACATATAAATTAAAAATCTCGCCATTATTATTGCCACGTCTTCAATCCCATCCTCATTCCTCTGGACACATCAGAATGCCATCCTCCCTCTGAAACCTTCATCGACTTCAACCTCACCAAACCCTTCATCTGCCTCTCTGGCCTTCTTTCTCTAGCAAGAAAAATGGCTCTTTTCCGTATCTTTCTTTTCCATGCATGTATTTCTTCACCTCCCTGGTTTTTTTTTTTTTAATTTTTCAAAACCCTATGTGAAAAATTAGAAGCGGGCATTCAACAGTGGTATCTTGAGCCTTGCACTCGACCCGCCCACTGCGACAAGCGATTCTTGAGGGGGAAGTCGACGAACAGGAGAACCTAGTGATTGAGATTGGTCTGATCTTAAGGCCTCTGAACTGCAACAACTTAAGAGAGCTACGATGATTGAAGAGCGAAGGAATGGAAGAAGTCGAGATTTGAGTGAAGGGAAGGGAAGGAAATAATATGGGGATTCATTTCGACGATACCAGGGGATTCACACTGACGATAATGACGCAGCATACTTAGTGCTTCTAGATCCAAACAATTTCGACTCGCTTCTTGATCCAGACTTTTCATACTGAGAAATTATTCTGATGTTCTGTCTTCGTATTTATTCTGAGGCTGTGTATGTTTGTTTGAATAGGATATTGTATATAATATTTTTGGCTGAAAATGTTTGTTTTGATCTGAGTTGAAATGCTCATCTGGTTGAATCTATTTGAGTTGTTCTATGTCCGGCGAGAAAAGCCATGGGGGCGGACGAAAATCATTTCTGGGTTCAGGCACCGTTGTGCATGGAAGAGTTTTCTTGCTTACGGAACTCGTGACTTACTGGTTTCAGGAAAAATTTTGCATTCACTTAGTTCCAAGCCATGTGTTGTGATTCCACAAGCATCAGGTTGATTCTTGCTCAAGTTTGATGATCGACGCTGATGATCATTTTATTATTGATTTTGTTCTACTTATAGATGTGTTCTTGACTTGTGTTCATTGATGAGGAAGAACAGTGTTCATCGATTGAAGAAGAATGACTGATTTCAAATGTACGTGATATGTTTTCTCTACAGCTGGTAATGCACTAGTTGAATTTATTCATATCGAAAAACTTAAAATATCTAAACTTACAAAAAATTACATGTAATCAAGTTTGACTCTAATAATCTCCAGTTTTGAGTTTATTCAGACATCAATGCCCAGAACCTTTGAAAATTACTTTTTTTTTTCTTTTCAACCAATTTCAATTTTAAATTTAAAAGTAAAATTTTTTGAAACAATATAAACACAAAAATATAATAAATTACATTAATTGACCACTCTTCAATTATATCTTTTATTTTCTCCATGATAAAATGTGAAGTTTTTATTCTCACAAAATACCACATGAGAATTTACCCCCAAAAAAAATACTAAATGAGAAATGAATGTAGCATATAAGTAATTAACATTATATTAATTTAATTTTAAAATACTTGGTTTACATTCTTAAGAATGATCAACTTTTATTGTGTGATTATTTCTCTCATAAATTTTACCACATAATATTCACACTCGCAACCCTATATTGTGTAGGCACCTGTTACACTTTAATAATAGGATTAATGTAATATGGATGATAAAGTAAATAAAAAGTTACAAATAAAAAAGGAAAAATTGGTGAAAATCACCTAGTTGGAAGGGAAACTAGTCCTAAAGACCAAATTTTGTCGAAGGACCAAGATCAATTTTTTCATGTTTTTACTTCGTGTTGTGTTGACCAAAATACCCCTATCTTAACAATTGAATTTGAACTCAAAGACCACCCTTTCTACTTAGCTTCTTCATTCGATTTGAATGAGAGAAGACTAGAGTACTGGTGAGGGAAGTTTTTTCGATGGACTATCAATAGCAGTGTGAGCTGTGAGTGAGTTGTGAGTGATTAGCATAGAGAAAAGACAATCCTATCTCTCCGCACGGTACCCTAATTGGATGACTTGTGATCAATGAGTCTTTAGTGATGAGTTTCGAACTACTTTAGAGTGCTGGCGACCTGAGGGACAATGACTAGGTACGCATTGTGTCCCAAAGCTTTCATTTTATTTGAGTGAGCATGGTTTTGGTTTCTACTTGTTCTAAGTTGCTCCTTTTGTTCTTCATGCCGTCTAAACTTGTTAAAAGTTTGTATTCTCATTTAAATTTAACTTATCTCCAATCATAATTGAGGTTGATTGTGAACTTTTAATTACCCGAATTTAGTGCTCTAAAAAAATTTCATGTAAATTAATCCATCAATAAAGTTGGGTGTGCGAAAATTATGTATTATTTGTATTGAATTTCATGTAAAATGAATATAACCTTTCCATGCCCCTGCTTAACCATTATGTGATACCATATAAAATAATGTATGATCATGCTAACATGCTTATGAGATAGTTACTTGCCTATAATCATGCTAACACACATGATTATATTGTGACAGAGTTGTCTTTAATGTCAAGTAATGTCTGGCCCTTTCTTATATAATTATCTAGGATGTGTATTCTATACATTTGGCAATTGGCAATCATGCTTAAGAGAACAGATACAATCATTCGAGGCTCAGTGGATTACATGTTTATTCACATCAGTTGAAAAATAAAGGAAGGTAAATGGTCTAAAAAATGTAAAGACCAAAAGCAAAACACAAGCAAAGTGTAAGAACCTTAAAGCTAAGTTTTTCCCTTTTTTTATTAAAAAAACACACACAGACAAATGAGCAATCAAACCAAACTCAAACCTCTAAATTCTATGACCTAAGTAGAGGATTTTTTCTAATATGATAAGTTTGACTCTAAAATTTTTT
The DNA here is from genome assembly GCF_029017545.1 of Prosopis cineraria. NCBI lineage: Eukaryota > Viridiplantae > Streptophyta > Magnoliopsida > Fabales > Fabaceae > Prosopis > Prosopis cineraria. Next base: position 7,014,736 of record NW_026555337.1, read on the forward strand.
AAATTTATTTGGACTAGTTTATCAGGCTTAATTCAAATTATCACCTCTAATTTTTTTTCTTTTTTCTTTTAAAATTTATAATTTTAAAATATGTCAAGCGGATGCCAAGTGCCAACATAGTCAAATTAACGATATTTTTTTTTTCAATTCTATCCTCAATTTATTTATTACTTTTTTTAAAAAAAAAAGAGGTATTAGAATTTCAATCTTCATTATTATGTTACTTATAGCATATCTTATATCATGGCACATACTAATACACACACAATAGAGACGGGAATGGGAGGAATTTCGATCTCATTCGTACAATGCATGGGACTGAGATGAGAGGGGTAGCAAGTAGATTAGATAGATTGCATGAGGACATGAACATCCTATGAAGTAGGAAAAAGATATCATCAACCCATCAAATTGGAGGTGGACAGAGCTGCTTCCTTTATCACGGCCTGTTTGCTTCTTGAGGTATGAGACATATATAACGGACACATCCAACCACTGTTAACAGGTGTTCGCCACCTGAACTCCGACTCTCCACCACACAAAATCTCTTTATGAGACAATCCCAGCTACCTTCCACCTTCTGTCTTCCATGGCATAGCTTTCTCTGCAATCCCAATTCTCTCCCCATTCCTTCAGCCCCTTCCACTGCCTACACCCATCTCCTGCCACCTTTCTCTCACCTGGCCCAGCGTGGGGGAGGGGATGCTTTCATGAGGTTCTTATCGGAATTCACTTCCTGTTGCGGCTGCGCTCCCCCGCGCTCGCCGGTTCCCAAACGGACGTCGTTCGTGCCTCGCCCGACCAAGACGCCCAGGCCTCCACCTTCTTGTCGGCCCCGCCGTGTTCTGAAGAGAAGGAGGCTGCCTGCTCCGGCTCAGTGGAAGCCCACCTTGGTACCCATTTCAGAAGACGACGACGAGGTCGCGACGCGGAGATGCGATTCCACCCGATTGGGAAAACAAGGGAAGAGGAGGACCAACGCCTCCGAGGCGCTTCATTACGATTACGAATCCAGGTAATATGTGTGTGTGTGTGTGTGTACATATGTATATACAAATTTGATTTGATTAACGACGTTTAAATATTAGATTAAGAACAATGTAATTAGGGTTACTTGCATGTTTCAGGAGAGCCGGTGCATCCAAGGTTATAACGGCCTTTTATCCTATGCCATACATGTTCTGATCATCTCATCTTGTGAGAGGAAATGAAGTTTCTTTAATTTTTTTCCACAACATTTTGAAAGCTAAATTGTAAATATATTTGGTGTTTATTTGTAGATCCGATTGTAAAGTCTCCCAATGTGCATGGTAATGGTGGTATTGTTGCTTTTCTAATCTCTTCCATCTTGTATTGTTTCATCTTTCTGATATTATGTATCGTCATAAAATGTAATGGAAGGCTTAATTAAGGCATGTAACAAATTGCATACGAGTTTTTTTGAATTACCTCATCGATGTTTTATTGCAAATTTTGTCGTCTTCGTATCTCTAAAAGAAAATTGTGTAAGGATATTTGGAGATAAGAAATGTGTTTAAAAACAAAATGGACCAGTTCCTCCCGTGCTCAAAACAAGTTAACTGTGGATTAGAATTTGGTGAGTGGTTGTCAGTTTCTCAATATCACGGCTATTAAATTTTATTAATATTTAAAATTATTAAAATATATTTCTCTTCAAAAAATTCAAAACAATTTTCAGGATTGGGATATACTCCTTAGTCTTTATAGACATTGTCCCCTTCAAAAATTTAAAATTTAAAATCAATACTTTATGTGTATCATATAACAAGATCTCTAATAATTATTCATTTAAATTGAATAATTTATCATGTCATATGTAAGATGCTCATTAAATGGTGGATTTAAATATTGTTAAATGAAGTTAGCTATCTATAGCATAAGATAATTTGTTTGAGATGGTGGGTAATAACTTCTACCTTAAAAAAACGGAAATAAAAAAAAGGTTTTAAAATTTAAGATCAAATTTATTTAGCAGTCATACCAAACAAGAAATGTTTAAGTAGATTGAATGCACCACATTATTTATAAACTATCTAATAAAAATAGAAAATTTAGATGATACTCTCTTCATTAAAAAATATAAGATCTTTTTTAAGGAGTTAAATATTAAAAAATATAAAATATTTTTAATCTTTTAAGGTGTAATCATTATCTTTTTTTCAAAAATATTCCTATTGAATAAATCACTTTATCATTTATGTTTATTCTATGGTGAAAAAATCTATTAAATGAGGATAAATCTAAAAAGATAAGGTTAATTTGAAGACAAATAATTACTTTATTAAGGTAAAATTTAATTAAAAATGCCTTATATTTTTTAACAGAGAAAGTATTAAATATAAATTGATTATGATATTAATAATAATAGAGAAAGTATAGGCAAAAAGAAATCAAATGTGTATTTTGTTATAAAAATAAAATTAATTTAAAAAATATCACATAAAATTTTGTTTAAATTACTTAAAACATTTTAATTAGATAGAGTACAAAAAATGTAATGTATTTGATCAATCTAAATATTTCTCCATGCCAATGATTTGAAAGTAATGAAGAAATTTTTTTTTTCTTTTAACATAAAATTGTCGTAATTAAGAGTAATCGAATCATATATAAATTTACCTTTTTATCAAGCTTTTTCACTGTTAAAACAACTCTCTTATCTGATGAGTACAACCTTTTGACTTCTGATAACATTTTCCCCATATATTTGATTGTAAGAGAGAAAAATTTATTTCTTAATATACATCATTGGGGACAAAACTAAATATAGTAAAGGCCAAAAAAGTTTGACAAAAATAAAGGACTAATATGCGAAGTTAGAAAATAAAAGAGTATCATCGTCGCCACAATTCACACAGTGGAGGCACATCCTCGGTTCACCATTCCGGTGAACGTATCATAGAGCGGTTGGTCCATCGTCTCCGGCAGGTAAAACCCTAACACCCCCGCCGCGACACCACACGCCGCAAACACCGCAAACGGCAGCCCTCCGCCCAAAACCACCACAAACGGCGCCAGTATCGCCCCCATTTGCGCCGCCTGCGTCGCGCATCCAAGCGCGGCGTTCCTCACCACCGTCGGAAATAGCTCCGCCGTGTATATGAACAGCAAATTATACGTTCCTGCCATCCCAAATATACCCAGGACGCCACACACCATCCTCACGACTTTCCACAACCCCACGTTTTTCATCAAGCTCCCCGAGAAACAGAAGAACCCACTGAACCACAACGTCCCAATCGCTAAAGGTTTCCTCCCATATCTGTCCAGCATCAACGCCGTTATCGTAAAAGCCGGCATCTCCGCTACCGCATTCAGCAAAACGTTCATGTATATGTTGGTTTCCAGATTTACGACATTCAAGCTCAGACCGTAGTACACCACAGAGCACAATAAGTTGATGGCCACTGCGAGAAATAGGCGAATTCGTGTTAGTGGAGATCGAATAACATCTATGATGGATCCCGTTACAGCATCTTTGGTCTCCGGTTGTTGTTCCTTGCAGGTTAGAGCATGGCCTCTGGAAACGTCATCGTGTGATGTTTCTTCGTCAAGCGCGAGAATAACGCCGTCCGGGAGGTCCTTCCCGTTGGTGGTGGCGATGTCGGACATGAGTTTCATAGCGTCGTTGATTCTTCCTCGGACGAGGTACCATCTTGGGGATTCGGATAAGAATGGGATAACGATGACGAGGAAGAGGAAGGAGGGGATGGAGGAGGCGATGTAGAGAGCACGCCATTCCGGGAAGATATAGGCAATGCCGGAGAGGAGGGCGATGCCGGTGGAGAAGAAGTAGAAGGTGGACATGCCGGTGGAACCACGCTTGGTGGGGCCAACGGGCTCGTTGGCGAGGACGAAAGCGCAGAGGCCGACGCCGCCAGTGCTGAAGCCAGTGAGGAGGCGAAGGAGGACGTAGATCCAGTAGTTAGGGGAGACAGCAGTCAAGCAGCCGAAGATGGTATTGAGGAGGCACACCACGGTGAGAGATCCTTTCCTTCCCAGAAAGGAATCTGAGAGATGACCGAATATTCCAGCACCTGAAAACACAGGACAAGAATAAATTAATGTCTTCGTTAAAATTAAGTCTGCAAATTTTTAATTTAATCTTTCATTCATAATTATTTATCATCAGTCCAAAAAACAATTCAAGTTGTATTTGGTTAGCTAAACTATAAAAGAATTCATGTACGAGCACTGTAGAAGATGTGAATCTCAACAGTAATCATAATAACCAAAATTAAATTGCTGAATCTCAGCAAATGTGATGCGAAATATTAGCTTGGTATGGAGGAAATTAAGGGGACAATAAAACATTCCAATAAACATGTGCTTTGATTAAAAAAACAAGAATAAAAATTCTCAAAAGCTCAGCTTTCCAAAAAAATTCCTGAAGTAATTTCACTCAAATTAAAAAATAATATTATTTTTTGAAAGGTTAAAATTTGTTTTTTAGAAAAATATTACTCCCTCTAAACCACAATATAAAACATTGATAATTATTTCACAGCTTTTAAAAAGTTACATAAAATCTTAATCTCTTAAAAAATGTACATATTTTCAATTATACTATCATTAAATATCATATACTCTCTCTATTAAAAAATATAAAACATTTTTAATTAAATTAAACTTTCAATAAAGTAATTAGTTGTCTTCAAATTAACATAGCTTTTTTATATTTATTCCTATTTAATAAGGTGTTTTACTTTAAAAAATATAAAGTAATTTATTTACTAGTAGCACTTTTGAAAAAAATGCACATTAAGTATACCTCAAAATTATAGCCAATAATTGAGCTTATTTGGGCGGGGATCAATTCAGGTTAATCTTATTTAGATTAAGATTAAAGTATTCTACCGTATAGAAAAAGTTCATATAGCCAAATCTAGCCCTAATTCCTCAAGCTTTTAGGCTTATTCAGGCACCCATATATTCAAATTGTTAAATATTATTTCATTTTATTTTTTATTTTTATTTAATTTCAATTCTTATTTTAAAAAATTAATATTTTCAATTTTTATATCATTTTATTAATAATAAAAAAAGAATTCAGGCATTTGAGTTTGAGCTTAGCCCAGATTTCTTTGAATTTATTCAAGCAGCTAAAGAAAATCTTTTAAATTCTCAAGTCTTGCTCTTAAGATTTTTTGAGCTAACCCATCAAATTTGACCTAAATTGCTGTCTATACTCAAAATACTAAAAATTTTTCACATTTTTTAGCATCTAAACCCTCAAAAAATCTTTTTCATTTTTTAATTGAGCAAGTATAAATTATACCTTAATTAATAATGATAATTAAAATTTTAATGTATTATTTATGAAGTAAGAATATAATTGAAAAAAACAGTTAAATTGAATCAAACAAAATTTTTAAAAAACATGATACATCGTGTGGTACATCCACTAACTTGTAAGGAATTATCATTACTTGCATTTACAAAAACCTAAACATTTGAGGGGATCCTGTGTGCAGAAGCTTTTATGATGAAGGTGGAGTGCATTCAAAGCTGTGTTGTTCTGGAAACGAATGAGAGACACAATAACAAAGAAGAAAGGATCCAGTTCCATCCAGGGTCAAGATTTTTCATATTATTATATGTTATATTTATTAAAATAAAATTTATAAAAATTATAAAATAATTTTATTAAATTTTTTATTTTTAAATATACATAAATTGTCATAATTTTAATATTAAATTAAACGTTTTAAATTAAACCTAGACCAAATTAAAAATAAAAAATTATTAAAATTATTTTATAATTTTTATAAATTTTATTTTAATAAATATAATATATAATAATAATATTTTAAATTTGGATCATCTTTTAAATGAGGAGGGAAGCCAATTGCGAAGAAGAAAAGGGCAAAACGCAAGGCACTTTATGGGCGCACACGCTAAGAGAAGCTCAAACATGCTGCAAAGTGCAAACCTTTCAAAAAGCAAATGCACTCCGCTGCTCCTGCCATCATTCCTACTAGCCTTGAGCTCTCAAGAAGGACGTGTCTCCGTTTTGTTCCTTGCCTTATTCTTAATGATTAAAATAAGCTATGAAGAATATGTTTATATAAAAGACCATCTTAACATATTTAGTATAATTTTTTAAAAAGATAAATATAATCAATGTATTTATGTTATTATAACTTTTTAGTCTAAATGTAATTATTATTTTTAATTATTTTAATTATTTTTTAAAAAAATATTAGTTTTTATATTAAATCATCTTGCAATCCAGATCTGGCCCTGCCCCTACACACCCTACGTCCGATAGTATGTGTGCAGGAGCTATGCCCCTCATTATCCAGAACAAGCACGTGGCTACTGACCGGACCAACCAAGCTCTCTAGCAAGGTAAGCCAGCCCACCACGCAGACTTACTAATCAAAATTTAAAAATTGACTAAAAGCAATTCCTCTCCTTTTGATTGGTTAATTGATTAGTTTAGCCGACACGGAAATCAACCTGTCATTATTTAATTCGGGGATCTTAACATGTGAGTCATCACGCATCGATGCGCTCTCCGACAAGCCTCTCAACCTCAAAATTAGTACTTGGCTTCTCTTCATTTCTTATTCTTTTCACTCTCTCTTTACTTTTTATATCTAACTGTCAAATTTATTTTTAAACAATTAAAATTTAATATTTTATAAAATTATTATTAAAATATAAAATTTTATAAAAAATAAATATAATAATAATTTTATGAAATATCAAATTTCAATCGTTTAAAAATAAATTTAACGGTTGAAATAAAAAGTGAAGAGGAAAAAAAAAAAAGAAGAAGAAAAGTTGGGTCTAAACTACAACCCCCGTAATTCTAAGCCATTCAGCACCTTTACATTTTTTTTTTATTTTTTGAAATTTTAATAATATCTATGTTTCTTACTGTCGTCCTTTCTTATAATTAAATCCTGGCTATGCACTGAATTCTCCCGCAAGGCGAGGAAGACGACAACCCACTTTTGGACCCTTGTGCCATTCTCATCCTTCCCCTAGAAGCATCCTTTTCCTTTTCCTCCCCCCTTCCTTTGTGGTCCCATTAATCACTCTATTCTATACCTCTTTCTTTTAGTTTCCACTCAACTTTTTTCTTCTTCAATTGCCTGTAACTTTAAAAAGATCAAACTTCAATTAATTCTACAATTGTCATTGTGAAGCCCCATGTTTCGTGACTACTCTGACCATTATACATAAATTTAATTATTTTCGTTCATTTATCTGTTAACTTATATTACTCATTTATGCCTACCACGCTATGTCCGCCTCTCTATAGACATTCATGAAAAATTCATGACCAGTCTGTTATAAAGAAGAATCCAGAGCTTATAAAGTCTGTGCTTGGCAGTACATAAATATAAATCCCCGTTTCTTTATTATTTTATTAACTATATCTCTCTAAAAATCTATAAGCAAAATGTCACTGCCACGCCCTCGCCCACATACTTATCTCGTTGCGATCAGCTGGATACTTTCATAGGCATGGAAACATTCGAAACGTGCTCAATTTACTACTGTCACCGTGTCGTCAGCCACGGCTGGATTATTTTACTCCTAAATATCATTAAATCGGTATTATTATTTTTCTATTTATGCAATTCTCGCTGTCATGTTATACTATCAACTGAATTTCAAAATATTAAATGCTATTAAATAATAAAAATAGAGATAATTGTGAACCAGAGAAGCAGAAACTGACCGATCATGCAGCCGCCGAAGAAGATGGCCTGGACCACGCCGACCTTGTATTTCTCCCCGCAAAACAAACCCCACTCTGCGACCGTTGAGGACTCCAGGCCCCCGACCCACTCCCACAACCCGGGTCCGAGTCCGCACACGCTCGTCGACGGAGAGCCGCAGCCCGAGCCATCGGTGCACCTCCAATCAGGCTCGCGGTCCGCGAAGATCATGACCATGGTGTGGAAGGCCTCGAGAGCCCACGCGAGGCTCGTGAGCACGAAGTGCCGAAGCTGCCACGGCCCGAACTCGCCGCAGTACCGCTGGAGCATCTCGTCAATGGAGACCATCTCCGGTTCGGAATAACCGGCAGACTTCTTCGAGTCCGTCGGAGGTAGCAGCGGCGATCGAAGCTCGGGGTTCGAGCCATGGGTGGTGGCAGGCATCTCGGAGTCTGGCTTAGGTTTACGAAACGCTACAATTTCTGCTTCTCTTTTCGGGCTTGCTCCCGCGGCGAGCCTGGGGTTATATATATATATATATATATATATTATATTTTTGGCCACATAGCCTTGCGTTATAAAAGCGTGGAATTGAGTTTTTTTTTTTTTAAACCTCGAGTAGTGAATATATATATTATTTGGATTTGAACTGTGTTTAAATATATGTGACCATTTTTAAATACACACACATTTTTTTCCTGTTTTTACATAACATGGGCCAGTAAAGTTTGGATTTAGGAAAAATATATATTAAATATGATCCTATTAAATCGAGTGTAATTCGTTCGGTTATTTAAATTAAAAATTTGATGAGGATACATTTGGACGGGATTCGAATATACTCTTTTATTGACCCTAAAAAATAACACTATTTCGTTGATGGGGGCCACGTGGGCGGTCCGATGAAGTCAATAGGTTTAGAATTTCTTTAATTAAAAAGAGGGACAGAATTTTTAAGTGATGGGTTTAGGTTTTTGACCAAGGCTAAGAGGAAGGTTTCTTCTTTTCTTCTTCAGGATGGCTGCGACGACCGAGAGTAAAACAGTGGAGGTGAGATGGAATTGTGTCATTTGAGACCGAATATTAAATTTAAAAAGAGAAATAAATAAATGTCAGCGACAAGAGTACGGGACTAGGAAACGGGGAAAACGTCATTATTAACTCAAAACATCCATTCATAGATAATTCCATCTTAAAAAATTTTAAAAATATTTGTAAATATTAATTTAAATACAAGCAACAATATAAGTTTTATTCTATATAATTAAGGTGGTCATAACTTTTTTACATTTTTATTATTTAATACATCTTGATTTTATTTTCTAATAAATTCTTTTCTTTTGTATAAATATATTTCATATTAGAATTGATAGGATAATCATTATTTTCACAAATTATATTATGATATCATAGCCAATTCCTTGTTTTTTCTTTCTGCTTTATTTGGCACTTGAACCCATAGTTTCACCTTCTACTATTATCATTACTCTAAATGCTTCTGTAGTTGTGGATGGAATTGCTCAGTCTTCATCTTCTGTCTCTTTGACATTCACTCGGAATCATTCTTTTAGAATCAATGATTTGGGTCAGCTTTACTATTCTCTTGGTATGGAAATAGGCCAAACATCCTTTGATATATCTATCTATCAATAGAAATTTGCTTTAGACATTCTTTTCTCATTGTGGTTATTTTGCTTACAAACCAACTTCTACCTTTATGGATAAGTTTGCCAAGCTTTTTAAATATGATAGTACTCATATTGACAATTCATCCATTTATCAGCGTCTTATTAGTTGTATCCTCTATTTGACAATAAAACACTCTAACATTGCTTTTGTTGTTTAGCAATTATTTTAGTTTATGTTTGATTCACGTTGCACTCATATGCATGCGCTACTCATCGTGTTTTTCATTATATTAAATCGTCTATAGGCAAGGGCTTATTTTTTCCCATTAACTTTGATCTTAAGTTGAAGGCTTTCTTTAACTCTTATTAGAGTGGTTATATTCATTCTCACTGCTCTATTATTAGTTTTTGTGTTTTTCTTGACAAATCTTTGATTTCTTGGTGCTTGAAAAAACAATACATTATTTTTTGTTCCTATTCTAAGGTTGAATATTGGGCTCCTAGTTCTGTTACCTATGAGTTACAATTATTGCTATTTTTATTACAAGAATTTCATATATCTCATCTTTCTCCTACATTAGTTTTTTGTGATAATTAATATAATTTTCATATTGCCTCTAATCCTACTTTTCATGAGTGCTAGCATATCAAGCTGGATTGTCATCTTGTTTGTGATGTGCTTCAGGTTGGCATTATCCATTTACTTCCTATTCGCTCAAAAGATCAAATTGTTGATATCTACACCAAGCCTCTTCAAGCTGGTCTCTTCAATGATCTCCTATCTAAGTTGAACATGTGTGACATACATTCTCCAACTTATTGGGGGCAACATAGAACAATATTATATTTTTGATCATATAAAGGGTTAATATGCAATTTAAATTCTCTAATGGTGATTTGAATGCTGAACTTTTAAAAGGTATATTATGAATTCTAAACAATTAAAATTGATATAATTTTGTCCCCATTGTTAAATTTACACAAATGTCTGTTAGTTTTTTTAAAAAAATTGGGGTCAAATGTACAATTTTTATCAAATTTTACTCTCCAACTCTCCCCATCCTCATTTGAAAAAAATCCCACATTAGATTCCAATTTTAAAAAAAATAACCAACATTTGTGTAAATTTAACGATGGGGACAAAATTATTTTAATTTTAATTATTTGAAATTTAAAATATACTTTTTAAAAACTCAGTGTTCAAATTATCATTGAACCTATAGTTCAGGATTTAAATTACATATCAACCCTTATATATATATATATATATATATATTATTCTATATAGTTAGGGTGGTTATAACTATTTTATTTTCTGATAGATCTTGATAGATTATTTTTCTTTATATAAATATATTTCATATTAAAATTAATAAGGCTTTTCACAAATTGATTAAGTTATAAATTAAAAATTACATTTGAAACTTGAATAATTTATTTATAATTGAAACAACTAAATTTACAATTATTTAAATTAATATTTGTAACTTATTTTTTTTAAAAAATTGGTTAAGAAATTAAATGTTATTGAATTGGCATTTTTTAGATCTAGCTGTCACTTTTCCTAAAATAATGAGCATGCATGAATAATGGTTACACAGAACTTTGTAAAGTTGGGATGCTTGAAGTATACATACACTTTTTTCCCCCAGCAAAAACATACACAGACTCCTTCTTTTTTGATATAGTATATATGGACTTCGTTTTGGGCTTTTAGCTAACTATATTACAAGAGTCTCAAAAGGTAAATATGTCCGAAATTGCTCATATATACAAGGTTAGGGATTGAATTCAATTCATTCAGAGTCTCATTCGAATAATTTTGTATACTCTTTTAGTACTTGAAATTGTATCGAGATTTCTGGCTAAAAAAATTGTATCAAGATCCTCGTCTTTTAAAATTTTCCCGCTTTAATTTTTCCAGTTTACAATATAATACTAATGTCCATCTAATACTTCCTCTTAAGTTCTTTATGAAAATTTTGGTTAGCGTGCTATCGCTCAGCTAAATTTACTAATGATAGAATTTGCATTGAACATTACAATTCTCAGTGAAAAGTTACTTCCCTTTTTCACTGCACAAAATCACAACTTGATTTTATTGAGGGTAATTAATTTTGAATAAAAATTCACTCCTAATTTGGAAAGATAAATTCTTCAAAAAGTTCGTGAATCATCTGAAATAATCACAAGATTCATGATTCATGAATCATTAAGAAATGCATTTCTTTACGTAGTTTCATAAAATATCGTTACATTCATTAATTCAAAATTAAATGATTATGTTTTTTAGTTACTCCTTTAATCCTATTTATAAAATAGAGATAATTAATTTTTTAATTTTATTTATAGGCTATTTCAATAAATATTGTATTCATTTTTATCATTTTGTCATAATTAAATGTTGAAAAGATTATTACTCCCTCTATTAAAAAATATAAATTATTTTTAATAGAATCTCACCCTCCAATAAAGTAGCTACTTATTTTTAAATTAATTCTATCTTTTTATATTTATCACTATTAAACACTCTACAGTAAATATAAAGTTATTCATCAATAGGGGCACTTAAAAAAAATGATTACATTTCAAAAGGCTAAAAATGCCTTACACATTTTTTAACATTCAACTTCTTAAAAATTATCTTACGTTGTTGAATGAAGGGAGTAAATATTAGATTATTTTATTTTAAACTATGTATATTTAATAGGAATAAAATCAAAAACTTATTAATTTTTGATACAAAATTAATGAAATTTAATGTTTTCCTTAACTCTAGTAAAAATATTAACAGTGATTTATAAATAGGACTAATGGATAATAATAATATGCTTCTAGCCTCTAAGTTACACAGATACTGATACACATATCGGATATATATCCGATACGTCGATATTTTAATTTTTAAAATTATAAAAAATGACACGTTTTCAATATGTGTATATATATTTGTAAAAAAATATTAAAAATATACTTTTAATTTGAAAGATATTTAAATTAGTAAACATAAATAGTCCTTTATAATAATACCAAATAAAATATAATCATTTATTTTAGTTTTTATTTTATCTATACCTAATTGCCTACTACTTAGTTCTTATTAATAGGTACAGTATCAATATTTTCTCCTTATCGACTATCGTAAGATTACATTTTCATGTTTTTATAATTAACAAAAATGTAATATTTATTCTTTTATTATATTCAAAACTTATTTTTTAAGAAAAATCTAATCTTTGACTTTAAAAGCAAATCAAAAAATGATATTAGCAATAAAAAGTTTAATATTGCAAGTTTTAATAATTTTTTTTAAATTTTTATTTTTAAGTATCGATTAGCAATGTAGAAGTATCCAATATGTATTGAAAATTATTTTTTTAAATTAAAAAAATATTATTTTGATATTATGGATATGCATCGAAGAAGTATCGATGAATATCGGTATATGATACTAACATGGATATGTAAGACAATTTGAAATATCAATGTTTTATAACCCTAGGCTCCATCCCCTCTCATCTTTCAAGACAATCGCACAAATCGTAAAAGCAAATCATCACCTCGTATAAACACCATTGATACTTGAAATTTGAAATTGTAAATTACACTCATAAATTCGTTGTCTTTCCCTTTAACTAAGTGAACAAAACATAAAAGCAAATAAAATTCCATTAAACAAGAACTTGTCTCCTGTAATTTATAGCATAAATCCTACTTGGAGTTTATGCTCTTGATTGAATTGTAGACTTTAATTGATATGACAATATTTAGCGCTCATAGCCTGTGCAGCGCCGAAATAATCTTTTCTCGTCATATTATTTGGATTTAGAACATGTTTACATATTCCTAATTGATCTGATGTCGACGATTCCATCAGAAGGCAAGTGTTCTTCCTTTTTGGAGATAATTTTGTAAGATCAATATCTGCATGCAGTCTTTTTTTCCTTCCCCCAATAGCCATAAAAGTGAGTTGAAGAAGCTCCATTTTTTTCTTTTCTATTTTCTTTTTAAACTAGGATTGAACTTATGCACTTTGATGAACTACTGATTCCACTTGATAGATTGAGAATGCCCGGCTTGTCATTTTTTTTTTTTCAAAGAATCGTACTTAAGGCTCTCATAATGAAAAATTCGCATCTAAAATCCAATACATTTTAAATTATTTCTGCAGGCCCAAATACTCTAAATGCAAATATGTTTCAATCTATTAAATGATAAAATTTTATTTTTATCAATTATCTTATATTCTATGAGTACTAAATTAATTACTATTCTAAAATTATCTTATAAATTAGGATGGAAGGAATATATTGTTAAAATTAAGGGTAAGTAAGCCTTCCCTCTCAAGTCTTAACATACTAATTCCCTTCGTTTATAGTCATAAGGAAAAATTTTGCAAAGTGATTTATTTCTATTGATAATATAAATTATTAAATGCATGAAATGATTTGCTATAAATGCTGCCTTCCTCATTAAACATTGACAAATAAATTGGACATTAAATAAGGATAGAATTGAAAATATAGAAATAGATTTAATACATAAATTTATTTATTTTTTGGTCGAGAAAGTTATAAATTAATTAAACTAGTTTAATTTGTATGTAAAATTTAAGTCATTTTCTCTTATAAATAGAATAATAAATGGGTCGGGGGCTTCATGAAAGTAGTTTTGGTAAGTATAAGGAGTGTATTGAAAGTAGAGATTATTTACCCATGAATATTTATATTATGCTTAGGTGATAAAAGAAAATAAAGAAGAGAGAAAAGTGAAGCAATGCAATTTTTTCTTATTATACTTGATTGAGAAAAAAAAATAGCAAGGTGGCAGAAATTATTACTTTCATGTGAACAATAATAATCTTATTATACATTTCTAGAAAAAAATTATATATAATAAAACTTAATTAACAGTTTTAACATATTATTTATATAATTTTTATTATATAATGCTGATAGAATTTAAAAAAGAATTGCAAATTTTATCTTATGTAATACTAACAAAAAATATTTTATTCAATTTTAAATATTTATTTATTTGTTTATTTATTTTTTCCCAGGGGTGAATCGATATTTTTAATATTATAATATATTAAAAAATATATCGAATCATACAAATTTATTCTATTTTGGATTTGTGCTGTGTCTAAATATATGGGACCATTTTATTTTTTATTTATTTTTTGCCCACGGGTGAATCGATATTATTAATATTATATTATAATATGTTTATCAAATAATTGAAATTTATATTATTTTGGATTTGGACAGTGTCTAAATATATGGGACCATTTTCACACACACACACAAATTATTTTCCTTTTCTTTTTGCATGACATGGACCAGTAAAGTTAGGATTTATTAGGAGAATTAAATACTAAGTGTGATTTTTTTCAACCGGGTGTAATTTGTTGGGTTATTTAAATTAAAATTGGACAAATTATTAAAAAAGACGTGACCAAATTGTATGTTGCTGAAAAGATCCTTCGGTGGCATTATGTATATGATTTCTATTATATATCACTAATTGAATAAAACCATGATTGTAAATTATCTTATCCAATACTAACAAAAAATATTTTATTCAATTTGAAATTTTATTTCTTAAATTATTAAATATAGAATAATATAGAGATTGTAAACTACTTAAGTAAAAATTAACGTTGAAAATGTAAAAATAATTAGCTTTTATCTAATTACATTAAAATTAGCATTTACAATTAGCAAAACTTCAGCAAATAAAAATATTTTTACTGTACTATTTTACCGTATTTTCGTCGACGCACTGACATATCAGTGCGTTATGTATATGGGCATAAAAGAAGGCCCTTTAATTTGATTGAGAATGAGGCTTCATTCTTTTAAAGATGATCACAAGCACTTGCTTATTAGCATCTGATAGAACCCATGACACTTATTCAAAAAATCTCAACAGCTATAGCAAAAATTGAGTTGAGTCTTTGAAGTGTCAAACCGAACAAAGGATTCAATAATGACAAGTTCAATCCACAACATGATGAAATGACCATACTAGATAAGTATGAATCCTTGAACTCCTTAAAACTTGGAACAGCCAGTAGGACAGTTGCTTTACACAAAACCATGATCTATGAGCTTTTAATCTCGCAAGATCGTGACCTTCACCTGCAGAATGTTCTGGGAATCTCGATCACGTTCTTTTTTTTTGGGCCAGATCTCGATCACGTTCTTACTTAGACTAATGAGGGAAAAGAGTAAAATAAAGAGAAAAATGGACCAACAAGTTGCGGACAAAGCATGCAACATTTGGCCCAGCAGGATCTTGATTAACACAAACAAACCGCGCATATATATTACATATTTTATTCATCATCCTTCTAAACTGGGTTTTATGTATATATTGCTCGTGTTGGCATAGGATCCACCAGCAAAGCTGTAATGGAATCGTTCATGATTCCTTGAGTATGAGTGTAATTATCTTCTTCTTTGTAAAGCACCTCCATAACACGAGCCAGTTTCAGAACTGGCAATAAACAAGGCCTCACCACTTTCAAAAGGTCTTAGGAATTCTACATTCATATCCTACTACGCATTATCTGTAACCTTATGGAACTCATCGATGGCTTCTTCTCGACACCCCATGTTCTTTCATGTAGCAATCAAGCAACGACACAATGTGCCCTCGTTTCTGCTCAAACTGTACGTGTACATTCATAGAAAAGGTTCATGATGTCAATTCTCATCATGTCTAACATGTACAGAACCAGCGAGACTCTTGATGCACCTCACTGGAAACTATGTCGTCCATGGCCCTGCACCTGAGTGAATAGGCTTTCACTAGTTTTGGGCCACTTGTAACCCATTTGAACATGTCATCGGTGGCAATGTGCCCAGCCCAAAGAAAGATATGGTTGAGAGCATTTGAAAAGAATAAGATCTCGTTGCAGTGTCGAGATTCTCCTGTGTCGTTGGTACATAGTTTCCATTGAACCATTCGGCCTCTCTCATGAAGGCTCGGATCACCTTCTTCAGCTGCCATCAATGCATAACAGACATTTAGAAATATGAATCACCGATAGGATTTTTAGAATAAAAACAGTATGCGTCTATATATATATATATATATTAATGAAAGCTAAATCTTTAAATAATCATACTTTAGATTTTGCATAGTTAAGACTGCATTCTCTGCCTTCCTTCCACACGTGTGCCTCATAAATTAGCTTTATGTATTCTAGGAGATCATGCAGCAGATATCCAACCTTATAAAATCATTGATTGGTACTTATAATGCTCCAAATTAAAAAGCAACAATAGATTAGAACAACTAAGAAGGGCAAAAAAAAGAAAAAAACAGAGCCTTGGTTTTGAGTGTATTAGTATAACTTAAATCTCTCAAGTGCGCCAGTGAACATGGTTAACTCATCAATGGTTCATAAGCATCATAAGTATCATCAATGAGGGATAAAAGGGCCATCTCTTTGGTGAGAATGAATCTGCCCAGACAATATTGAGGCTCCTAATAAACTCCGAGAATCTAAAAGCAACTTTCCACAATCCCCTCCCTCAGATCTGATATATTTCTCGGCACATCCAAACTATTCCACCACCCAATTAATCTCACCAAATTATAACCCATTGGCTAATGGCTATGTGTATACACACACTATAATTAAAAGATAAGTTAGCCCAAACAATTTAGACCTGCTATTATAAGTTATAATAATGGCAAATGGTCCCTTTTCTTAAAAAAAAAAAAAAAAATTCACGCAAGTACAAAATTAAAGGTTCAAGGACTTGCTTGAAAATGTCTGCAACTTCTTTCCGACGTAACTTCTGAAGGGCATTGAAATCTAATTCTACCAAGGTTAGCAAGACTTCATTGTGAGAAGGATGCAGATGGTAGATAGAATTATACTTTCGAGCCTCTAGCCTTGGCAATCCCCTTTGGAGATATTGCCTAAAGCTAATATGAACTTGTTCACCAACAAAAGTGTTGGGTTCAATAGTGTTACTGATGGTCTAAAGCTGAGTGGAAGTGACAGCAGTTGCTTCGTCTAAGATGTCTTCTCCATGGATAGTCAGTCAGACGGGCAGCTTCGTGCAAATTCAGCATTCCTTCCACATCCTTTACTAATTCTCTCACTAAAGTTTCCTTCTTCATCTTTAAACTTGTCAAACACATCTGGTTGGCCCACATATATTCACAAATGGGTCACAATTTAATTTACTTTTACTGATTAAAGTAAAAGTATAACACCCATAAAGAAAGAAAGCATGAAACAAGCATGAACAGAGAAAAGCAAAAGCATGAACACACACACACACACACAGCCCCTGAAGAGGGATAGGCATATTGAAGGAAGTAATCGGTCCAAATAGAAGGATGAAAATCTTCGCAACGTCTTCCAAGATGGGACTTGGTGGCATGTTCTGTTGAAGGAGGGGCAGCAAATAATGTTGAAGCTGTAACAATAGACGTCCTCAATAATGATTCTTCCTATATATCCCTCTTCTTGGCTTTTTATCTTGTGTTCCTATTTTCAGAAAAGGACCAGTTTGTGCTGTCTCAACAACATTGATCTTTCTCATTGAAATTTTAGAATATTTTAATCTTGTGGTATATATTAAAGTGTTATTCCTCCTAGTTTTACTTTTATTTGTAAACTAGCTATATGCTCTTGTGGTGTGTGGAACTCTTTCCTAATTATGAATTAAAAAGCGCGACAGGGTAGGTGTGCATGTGATGGCCTAAAATGTTTGTTACCGTATCGTGTGGTTACGCATAACCTACACGGGTGTTCTTATAATGTATTTTTGCTGCAAGCCATAATAAGATTTAGATCTAGTGTTAGGCGCTTCGATAATAATTATTTCACTTGCATCATAAGTGTGTGGGTAGGTTAATGAATAATGATTCAATTATGTAACGTGTTATGGTCTGGTCCGACCCCCTGTTTAAAAAAGAAAACAGAGAGAAAAAAACCAGAGAGACATGTGGCTTCCATTTCACCCAGGAGGGAAAAAATTATCTGCACAAGGCAACTCGTGAAAATCCCTAAGTAATTCATGCACAATCAATTTCCTTCTCCACGTCTAGGAACGTATAGCCCAGTTTTTTCAACAAAAAATTAAAAAACCAGAGAGAGGAGCTTATTTCAATGATGCATGCAATGCAACTAGGGTCCAAGTTCACATGCTTCGTGAAGATAATGATTTAGAGCTGAGTTATTGTAATTTCATGGCTTGTTTTCATAATTTTGGAACTTTTATAATAATAAAATGAATAAAAAAATTACCATGCCTATTTAACATAAAATAATATTATTTCATATTAATATAAAGATTTCTGGGGGCAAAATTAGTCATGAAGATAATAAATTGAATATTGCGAAATTATTATTCAATCAAACAAATATTAAAAGAAAATCAAGTGAAATCAAATAATTTAAATACACTCACTTCATTAAAAATGTAATATATTTTTAAGAGAATAGATATTAAAAGGCATAAGATATTTTTAGTCTTTTAAATTGTAATTAATATGTTTTTCTTTAAGAGTGCTCATAATAAATAAACTACTCCATATTTATTTTAAAGTAAGATATTCTATTAAATATAAAAAAATAATATTAATTTATTGGCAACTAAATACTTTATTAGAGGATGATATTTAGTTAAAAAAAAAATCTCACTTTTCTTTTTGGGTAAAGGAATCTCACGTTGTTTAACAGAAAGAGTATTGTTAATCAGGTTTAAATTATGGGCCTGATTAGCATTAGAGTACGGACTTGTGAAGAGTCATTAGGTTGGGCCAATGAAAACCAAAACATAATTTGTAGACTTTGGGCTTGGGCCTGCTCATTGGCATCCAGAGAATGAACTATTTAAAACTGTCGCACAATAATTGAGTGCCTGTAACTTATTAGTTTTCATTCCCGTAACATACCTGATGGGTGTCAAATGTCAATGCAGTGGGTCCACTTGTTCCCAATTAAAGCCTCCTTTAACTTACAAATTGATGCATGATGCTTAATTAATCTGTTGTCCATAGATAAGATCTTGCCATCAAGTCACTCTGTTATTATTATTATTATTTTTGGAAAGATGTTACATTTTAACTGAATCTCAAAAGTTAAATTTGGAAGTCTTATTCATTTTATTATATTTTAATTATTAAACACAATTTTATTCAACAGTTTAAGTACACTTACACCAGTACATCTTAAAAATAATATACTTTTGCCCAGATATGTAAGATTAATAAGTAAGAACAAGTTGCTCAAATTGGCACAGGGTCTAGAATTACAAGTTGAATAGAGTCCTTCATGATTCCTGCAGAATGCGTAAAGTTATCAGCATCCTTGTAAATGACATCCATGAATCGAGCAAGATTGAGAACTCTCATCAGAATGGGCTTTGCCACTTGAGTTGGTCTCAGACATTCCTGGTCCACATCCTTCCATGCACTCCTAATCATCTTCTCTAGTTCATCTATGGCGTCCTCTTTCGACACTCCATGTTCCTTCATGTAGCATTCTGTCAGTGACGCAACGTGCCCTCTTCTCTTCTCAAACTGCACAAATTAACCCCAAAGTTAATTTAATTTCTGGTTCAAAAGAAGTAATTAATTTGTGTATATATAGTTATGATATACCTCACTGGAGACAATGTCATCCATGAGTCTGCAAATAACTGGAGAAGCTTTGACGACTTTAGGGTGAGTTTGGGCCCACTTGAAGATATCCTCCGAAGCTATGTTTCCCATGCCCAGAAAAGAAGTCGTAGAAAGCGCTGGATAACAAGTTGTTACGGTTGATACGTTGATGTACTCCTCTGTTGTCGGAACATGGTTCTTATTTAACCATCTTGCTTCCGTCATGTAGGCTCGCACAGCCTTTTTAAACTGTCAATACAGGTTTCACATCAACGGTCACATCTTGTTAATCAAGGATATATAGTAAAACAACATCATCATGATCATCATACCTCATGTTTGGCATAGGGAACACTGTATGATCTCCCTTCCTTCCTCATGTCTTCATCTATTTCTTGGAAAACATTCAACACTTCCTTGTAAACTAACTTGATGTATTCTGGGAGATCATTCAAGCAACAAATATCCCACCTGTAAGCATTAAAACAGTTTAACTTTGAGCGTAGTAAAATTAAAGCAGAAAGGGAGAGAATGTATACAGTTTCAACGGGGTAATTAAACCTCTGGATTGCCTCGGTGAGGAGTTCTAGCTCGTCAATTGTTCCATAGGCATCGTATGTATCATCAATGATGGATAACAGGCCAATTACTTTGGTCATCATCCTTCTAGCTTTAGAGTACTGAGGCTCAAAATAAACCGTGAGAACCCAGAAGCATAATCCCACGATCCTGTTTCTCGCGTATGATACATTTCTTGGCACATCCAATTTGTTCCACCACCTAATAATAATTAGGCAAATACAAGTATCTCGCATTCACGTCAAACAAATTAATCTATCCAAGAAGCTAAGCTCAAGAACTCACTTGCAGATATTGCCGAACTCTTTCTGATGCAGTTTTTGGAGCATATTGAAATCTAATTTTGCCAGCATCAGAAGAACTTGATCACAGGAAGGATGAAGGTGGTATATGGAAATGTACTTTCTTGCCTCAAGCCTTGGCAATCCCCTGTAAGGACACTGCTTTAAGCTTTGTTGAAGTTTTTCTGCAAGAAAAAGGTTTGATTCAACTGTGATGGAGCGAAGACGATTCCAAGTGAAAACAAGTGCTTCGTCCAAAATGTCCTCTCCATGAACACTGAGATATGCAGCTTCATACAGACTCAGCATTCCTTGGATATCTGATGCCATCTTTTCACTAAAGTTTCCTTCATCATCCTTGAACTTGTTGAACACATCTGATAGTAATGGTATACATATTTAAATTTCAGCTATTAACAGAACAAATTGAAGGAAGCAAACTCATGGTGGCACACACACACACCAGGTGAAATGGGATATCCTTGTTGCCTCAGTAGCTTAAAAAGTAGAGCAAGAGAGTTGAGATCTTCGGTATGAGTTAGGATTTGATTGTCTTCCACGTAAGCATTGTGAATTTGGTGCAAGAGCCCATCGATCTCATGTTCAAAATGGTACGACAATCCCAGACGTTGAATTGAATCAATCAGTTCAAGTTTGGTTATGAAGGGCTTCTCCATCGGAGATATAAGCATCTTCCTCACTTCTTCTTTCACCGTTTCAACTTGTTTCCCCATTTCCTCATCAACTTCCTGCACAGTTTTCAAAGAACTCGCCATTATCAAGTAAACCAAGATAACAAGATCATGATCACTTAATTATATTTTCAATGATATCACTTGATCTCTGCGTAAATCCGAAATAGCACAAGTAGAAATCCTTAATTACCAAAGATTCGGAAGCATATTGAAGGAAATAATCGTTCCAAAGAGAAGGATGATAATCTGCAAGATGTCGACGCAAATCAGATGTGATGGCAAGACCATGGGTTGATGAAGAAGGAACAAGTGTTGTTGAAGCAGAAACCATAGACATCTTGTGACTATATCCTTAATTAGAAACAAAAAAAAAAGGTGGTTTTTGTAGTTTGCTTCAATTTTGACGTTTGGACGCGATGTATTTATAGAAAAAGTTAAAGCATCCATTCATTAGATTATTCTTCTTAATCCTCAAACATTTATCATGATATTTAGAATTGGCGGGTTACTCTTTTAAAAACATAGAACAAAAGAAATGGCTGTGCACACATCATGATATTTTTCTCATTTTATTTTATGTTGATTCGCTAAGGAAAACAATATATGTGTGAAAAGAAATAATCATGACTGATAACCTTCATGGTTAGGCTAAAGTCAGCAGTAAATTTTGGAATTTTTTTTTTTTAAAACAAATGTCATTGGGAAGAGTTGAGAATATGAATTGGACTTGTTGAGCTATTCATTTAAGCTTTATTTTTCAAGCTTGGGAATTGAAAATTAAGGCATTTTTGTATAAAATGGTTTTTGAATTCAACCCATTTAAACCTTAAAAAAGTATACTCGAACTACTTGTTTAAGCACATATTGATTTTAATACTAAAAAATTGAAGTATTTTAACTATTTCAATTAAGTTTAAACTTTAAAATATGTGTTTGGAATTTAAAATTGAGATCTATATTACTTATTTTGAATTTTGTAACATTATAATTTATATAATGACTATCTAATACTATAATTAAAAAAATTTGGGCTCATACCCAAGACCAGTTAATAAGAATCGATTTTAAAAATGATTAAATTTAGAATGAAAGAACTTTATGACTTAACGTCAGATGAGTCGGACCTACCACCATTGAGGTACCCAACTTGCATGATTTTTTATTCGTGTATTGCGTTTCTATTAGGATTAGGATATACAAAGCCAGAAATGGGTCCACTATATTTTTCACGGGTTTCAACGAAGTGGGCCCACATATGATATTGTCGACCAAGATCCTTCAAACACAATCTACAAATTTGGGGCCCTGCTGACAATTCAGAGCCTCCATTATTGTCATTTCTGGCCCAACAATTAAAGCCACGGAAGGGCAAAGAGGGAACGGTGTTCTTTTGGAAATATTAATGATAAAAAAACAATATTTTGAATTTAAAACGAATCCATAGACCTGGTTTACCATTTAAATTTATTTCATTGCGTCAATCACTTTATGCAAAATAGATTCAAATGATCTAGAAATGATCTAGATTTGATGATGATGATGATGATGATGATGATGATGATGATGATGATGATGATGATGATGATGATGATAAGGCACTTATAAATATAATAAGTACCTAAACAACACCCACTCAAAATCTCAATCCAGGAATAATTGATGTATCATGGTTAAGCTAATCAAACTAAGGGTTAAGTTGATAAAAACTAATTGTGGTCAATAATAAGAAAAAAAAAAGACAAATAAAGACCCTAGTAAAGCAAAACATCACCTGATCATATAAACACCATTGATAGTTGAATTTTGAAAGTGTAAATCATACTCATAAATTCATTGTCTTTCCCTTTAATTAAGTGAACAAGACATAAAAGCAAATTGAATCAAATAATCGCTCGTCTCCTGGAATTTATAGCATAAAGCCTTCTTGGGTTTTATGCGCACCTAATTGAATTTAGACTTTGATATGACAATATTTAGTGCTCATTGCTAGGGCCAGCACCAAAATAATCCTCTGTCCTCGTATCATTTAGACTCAGTACATGTTTATATTGCTAATTGATCTGGTGACGACGGTTCCATCGGAAGGCAAGTGTTCTTCTTTTTTTGGAGATAATCTTGTCAGATAAAATATCTAATACATTCATAGACATGAGGTTTTTTTCCAAAAGCTATAAACTAATAAAAGTGAGTTGAAGAAGCTCTATTTTTTTTCTTTTTTAAAAGACTAGGATTGAACTTGAATTTCGCTCCGATGACCTATTCATTCCACTTGATAGCTTCTTCTTCTTTGTTTTTTTAAGTGGAAAAAATTGCATCTAAGATCTAATGTACTTTAAATTGTTTCTGTGGAACCAAATATCCCAAATGCAAATATGTTTTAGTCTATTAAATAATAAAAGTTTTTTGATTAAACTATCTTATATTTTAAGACATTGAATTACTTCCAAAATTATTTTATATACTAGGATGGAAGGAGTATATTGGTCAGAGTTAAGTAAGACTCCCCTCTTAAGTCTTAACATACTAATTCCCTTCGTTTATAGTTAAAAGGAAAAAAAAAAATTTCTGGAAAGTGATTTATTTCTATTTATAAGATAAATTAAAAAATTTGATAAATATTTAATATTTTTTAATCAATATGGTCTTATTAAATGCATGAAATGATTTGCTATAAATGCTGCCTTCCTCATTAAAGATTTACAAATAAATTGGACATTAGATAAGGGTAGAATTGAAAAAAATAGAAATAGATGTAAGGTATAAATTAATTATTTTTTGGTTGAAAAATGAATAAATTAATTAACTTAATTTAATCCGTATGCAAAATTTAACTTATTTTATCTTATAAATAGAAAAATAAATATGAATGGGTCTTGGGCTTCGTGAAAGTAGGCAAGTAGTTTTGGTAAGTTTAAAGAGTGGATTGAAAGTAAAGATTATTTACCCACGAATATTGATGTTGTGCTTGGTTGATGAAAGAAAATGAGAAGAGAAAAGAATAGAGTGATATGATTTTTTTATTATACTTGGCTGAACAAAAAAAAAACAAAAAAGTGGCAAAAATTATAAATTTTATATTAACAATAATAACTTTATTATATATTTGTAGAAAAATATTTATATATAATAAAACTTAATTAATAATTTAACATTTTATTTATATAATTTCTATTATATATTACCAATTGAATAAAATTTTAATTGCAAATTAATTTATCCAATGTTAACAAAATTAAAATATTTTATTCAATTTTAATTTTTAATTTCTAAATTATTAAGTGTATAATAATCTAAAAATTTTAAACCATTACTTAAGTAAAAATGAACCTTGAAATCATAAAATTAGATTTTATCTAATTACATTAAAATTAGCATTTAGAATGAGCAAAACTTCAAGAAACAAATATTTTTACTGTACTATTTTATTGTACTTTTGTTGACTCACTGGTTTTACAAATAACTAGAACTAGAATTAATTCGGTGCATTGCATGGTCTTTTAATTGAGAAAACATGTATCAAAATTTTTTTATATTAAACAAAATGTTTTGATCTAAAATGGTTCTCGTGCAATGCTCGGGGTTTGATATAAAAAAATCATAAGAAGTAATATAGATAATAACATTTATAAAATTTTAATTTAAGTAATAATGTTGTCTTGTTAGATAAAATGAAAATTTTTTTGCATGTTTTTGTGTGTGTGTGTGTATTCAATTTTGAGGCTAAAAAATGAATGAAAGTTTTTTTCTCAAAATAATTGAATACGTTCTGTTAAAGAATAATAGATTTTCTAGTCGCACCTCATGTTGCAATATGAAAGAAATATTTCATGTAACATTAAGGAAAAAATGCTGACAAAAAATGATAACAATGTCTTCTAATCGGTTACAAAGAGAATCCCTTAACTTAAGACTGATTATTTTTTGAGCACCACACCTATTGTATAAGTTTTGCAGGTTATCACTAGATATAGCAGCATGATGCATATCCATTAGGTTGTGATTTCTTGCAATTTCCAGTTGGAGGTTTGTTTTTTTTGAGCAACACACCAAGATTTGTGATTTGGTAAGGATGATAGGTAGGTGCAGCAAAGCTGATATGTGATAGTTTGTTTAGTCTTGTTTGTTGCCTTATAATATATTCGCTACCATTATGTCTTCAGCAAATCACATGATGTGAGAGTTAGAGAAATCATGTCATGAATTGCTAGCAAGTTAGATGATATCTTTAGATTTCATTCGTTCATAATCCCTTATTTTCTATGTAATTATGCATATGCCGTGTACTTCTCCTTCAATGTGTTAATACTAATTTTATATAATATTTATATAAACCCCGTTATGCACAATAATAGTTTACATTCTGAATTTTTGAATTTTGTACTCTGACTAGGTCCCTTTAAGTTATGAGTTACTAATTCAGCTTTCCCATTATACATTTTGTATTAGCTTTGTCTTGTCAGCACGTTTAAGCAGTAATCGTTAAATATGTAACTCTTTGCTTTTCAGGTTTTTCAATGCAGCAAGTTTTAGATTATTGAAGCATAACCTCATTCATTATTATAGATTGTGATAAGTTTTGTTCTCCTCACATTGAATGAAAGCTATTTCAGCAGCCAAAATTAATTGTTACCCTTATTGAATCACCATGTTGAGCCAATGACAAATTCTATTTATTTTTTTCTTTAATGTTTATCAAAGATTATACTCTTACTGAATCACCATGTTAATATCAATCGTTCATGATGCTTATGATTAGAATACTCTTTTTTAAGTTTCACATTGTAGTCTATTAATATATGATTATCTTTTCAAGCATAATTAATTTGTTATGTTGTTACAGCATGTATATGTTGGAGGGAAAGGAAAGCCTCAGGAAAGGAGCCAAATCATATGAAATGATTAAAGCATGGCTATGCAACTAAATGGGATCGGAGTTGCTAATTAGATAGATTCTTGGATATATGATAAAAGTGACAAGATATACTTTGTTGATACTCTATTTTCATTAAAACTATGCATTTGTAATTTTGATTGTTTTCATCTCCATTTTGAAAGTGTGTGATGGATATACTTTTATTGAATTGGCATCATTTTTACATGATATTAATGGCTCTTTTAGTTTTGCAATATATAATTTTATGATTTGTTTATCTAGGGGGGTATTTTGTCTCTTTATATATGTAAGTTTGTTATCTAAATTAATATTAATATTTCTGATATTATCTAATCAGATATTATACAACATACTTCTATAACTATTTTTATTTTGTTATAAAGAGTATTTCTATGATTGACAACAGTAATGGAATGAGAGAAATTTTTTCATGGTTTAGAAAATTGATAACTTAATGTTAGATTTTTTTCACACCATTTTTTAATTGAACTTATTTTTCTTTGGTAATTTCCCAATTTTCATATCCAAAGAAACTCTTTTAAATTTAGTTTTTTAATCTTTAATGGCATTATAAGTATAATAATATGATTTATATTCTGTTGGTGATTATTATTATAATTTTTTATAATATTTATTTGTAAAATTCTTAAATTATGTACAACAAAAGCATATGCTCTCCATATGCATGGGAAGTAAATGCTAGTTTCATCTAACATTTAGTGCGCCAATTCCACCTTGCTTGGCTTTTATCACATTATTATTGGCATCGTTTTGTCTTGTTTAGTACTTCCACCGTCATACGAGCTGTCACTATCTACAACTACAAGGATCCCAACAAATATTATTGTGAGAAAGAGGAAATGGACAAATAAAAAGAAATAATCCAACCAAATGTTAAAAAAAAAAACATATATTTATGACATACTAACAATACCAATGTTGCCTATGTTACACTTGCTAGACTACAAGTTGCAATACACCTATAGAAAGTATAGTTTAAGAAAGATCGATAGTTAAAACTTCATCTATTAAAGAACATTTGTTAACATAATTTCTGCTTGAGTCTTTGATGTGGAGGCTAATGATGAAGGACAAGACTTTCCCATAATTCAAGTAAGGCTACTTGAAAGCAGCAAAAGTAAATGCATCTATGGCTAAGAAAATAAGAGATTAAATGGTTTAGTCAACACTCACCAACTTTTGAAATGAGCCAAAATATTTGTCAATTAGCTGAAGAAGTTCCCTGAATGGGACCCCACTACCACCTGGTTTCATGGACTCCTAGAAGAAGTCATTGTTCTAGACTAGCATAAATTAAATTTGAATAACTTAACAGCAGCTTTAAAACCTTTAGGTTTGTAATTGGTTGAAAATAAACATGCCTATGCCGCATTGTTCAAAGTTGGGAGAGGATTGTCCTTATTATATAAATAAATAGAAAATCATGAATAGAAAAATCAAAACAAAGATATAAATAAAATACAATTATAGAAAAGAAACCCATTACCATTACGATAATAGAGAGAGAGAGAGAGAGAGAGAGAGAGAGAGATGACCATGCAAAACAAAATCCTGTTTTTTTATAATTCATTAATTTTGCCAAGAACCTGTGAATAATGACAATTAAAAATTTTAAAAATTAAAAATAAAACTGTGCATAAGAGGTTGAATTGTCTATGAGAGGAAGGAGATGAATGTGGAAGGGAGAAGTTAAAACCTGTTAGGGGGAAAAGCATCAAGATGGACAAAATGAAAAGTATGGTGGTCTAAAATTGAATAGAAGCTTGGTAAGCCTAATTAGTATTGGCCTCAAATTAATCAAGCTACAACTTATATGTCTATAGGGTGTAGTCTAAGTCATTCTTCCCAATGAATTAAATTAAGATTGATTTTAGAACTAATACTTAAGTAAATAAACAGTAGCAAAGAATTTTCATTCAATTACCTAAAATGCAATTAAAAACAACCTAGATTAGTATTTTTTGTGTTTTTCAATTTTTATAGAAAACTGAGTGAATGTGTTCAATTATGGATGATAGATTTCTTAGAGTTTAGGAAAATGCAATCCTTGTCACAATTTTTTAATTGGCTAAACTCTCATTCTCATTAGTCTTGCGTAGCCCAAACAACCATATAAACATAGCAAGTGTAGTTACCATACAATTCTAGAATTCTAGCAATTATATGACTAGCTAGACTTGCTTTATTAAGCTTCTAATTAACATGTATATTGTTGTTGGACATGTTAAAAATAGCTACAAACAGCACCTAATTTGGAATTAATCAATTGATTAAATTCAAATTAAGTTTCCAATGATTAAACAATGCAATTACACAATTTAATATATTGGACCAATTTTAAAACAAGGCAAGAATGTGAATATAACAGTCAAGCTCAAAATTCCAGCAAAGCATTCAACATTCCAATAACCAAAATACAAGTTTTCCTCAATCAAATGCCTCAAGCATTTTATCAAATACTTAAAGCACTGGGTACAATCCTCAAACCAAATGAGGAAATTTAGGAAAATTGCAACCAGAATAGAGAGGAAAACTAGAATTAAAATTGCTTAGTTTCCTTAAAAATCAAAGACTTATGCACATCCACTTTGCTCCTTGGAAGCCAAGCGATCTAGCCTTGTATCATTAATTGCCTCCAAGAAACCTCCAATCGAACCATGCAAGTCCATGCGAGAGAAGCAAAGTCCGATATGATTTGATGAAGGAATTGCGATAAGGATTGAATTGATTAAGGATTTGAATCAAATTAGATGAGGAAATGCTTGCACGGTTTAGAACTTGATTAGATGAATGAATGATGCAAGATCAGGAGAAAGTTGGTGGAGAAAAGGGAGAGAATTGGTAAAGGAAGAGTTGAAGAAAAAGACGAAACAGTGAAAAAAAAAAAAAAACCAGAGTTCTCTGGAGGTGGGAGAGATAAGACTCTGAATGATAAAGAATTAAAGTGAAAGTGCTGATTCTTGCTTCTCCAAATCGTGAGCACGTGCGATTATTTTTTGAATGGTGGAATTAAAATCTGATCTAGAAATTATAGAAGAATGTTAAAAATAAATGGGGAAGAAATTAACATAAAAAGAAAGAAAATTCTCACTTTATCTTTTTATTTTTTCTCTTTTTCATGGAGCCACCTATACATAAAATAATGAAATCAATAAAAAAATGCATTTTAGAGATAAAAAATAATATTTAATAAAATCTAAAAAAATATGCAATAAATTCCAAAAATTTTCTAAAAATATTTCCTTGCCCCTTAATTGCAAGTATTAATCAATTAAACCTAAAAAATCCAAAACAAGTGCTAAAAAGTTAGGAAAAATGAGGTAAAAATATATAAAATATGTGAACTTTCAAAAATCCAATAAAATTAGCAAAACTTTGAAAGAAATCAGTCATATATACAAATATGTGAAGTGAAATTACCATTAGAGAACATTGTTATCCAACATGAATAAATTAAAAAATAATTACGTTAATAACATTTGCTGATATGAATGTAGTATAAATTTTCAAGAAATATTTGTTGATATAAACACATTATATTAATTTGTACACAAAAAACCATATCTAAACTGAACTAAACTCAATGGCAAATATGTCTAGTTAAGGTTAAAATACTGGTGCAAGTATATATGTCATGGTAAACTGATGGTTGTAATTATTTTGATGATTTAAATGATGATTACCTCTACTTATACATTTTGATGAATTTGGGATTGACGAGTAAAAATATAGGTTGTGATTGATATGTGTGTTGTGGTGTATTGGATAGATTGTCTTAGCTTTGTTGAGTTTGGTCTAGGTCGTTGTTTTAGCTTGTGGTAGTTAGAATGGGTTTTGTGAAAAGGTGTTTAAATATAGTTGGTTTGTGTTTGGATGTCTAAATTTTTGATATGATATAATTTGATAGTGGAATCACTGCCATTCACTAGTTTATGGAATAAGTTTTTTATAGGCATCTAGGTCACCTTAATTAGATGTTGAATGAAGATTTGAGGTACTCTGGAAGTTCAACCTTAAATCTGTCATATGACAACATGTTGCTGCAAAATTTTGAGCAATGCACTATGATGCATAGCACAGACATTATTTACCTATCGTGCACTGTCATCATGTCACAGACGTTTTGGTATAGTGGCTTCCTCGCTCTTCTTAATGTAATAACCCTAAATTTTAAATTAAACAAAAATTTTTCTCCTAATAAATATTTTATTTAAATAAGTTTAATAGCAAGTAGAAAGGGATAGTTTATAGGAATTTATGCTAGAAATTTTCTCAAGGACTTAGGGTCCAAAGTTTTTTGAACAAAAGCTTGATTTTAAAATTATAAGAAAATATAGTGCCCTTTCTTGTAATTTTATTGTTCTTTTTCTTGTGATTTTCTCATGTTCTTTCTTGTGATTTTTCCAAAAGTTCTTTTCTTCAGTTTTATATCTCGCGTGCATGGAAGCAAAAACAGAGCATCCTAGAATCTTCTCTTCACCGACTTAAATCTCATTTCTTTCATCATTTTGGAAACCTTCCTCCTCACCTTTGAACTTATTCTTCTTCTCACCGGTGGCATGCATCTTGCTTCACTAGTTCATCTCTTCTGTTGAGCGTGCGGAGCAATCAAAATCCTTCATTCATCCCTGTTTTTCGCTGCTTCTTCATTCAGGTTTGACAATTCAATGTGCGTGTGTGTTTAGCTTCAGTTTTTCTTCCTCCTCAGCTGTTGGAGGCTCGTGTGTGCGTCAATAATAAGCTCAAGTTTTTTTATTCAGTCTATAATTCTGTTGCTCACTGTGGACGAGGTTGGAGTCACGAGTTCGCCATTCCCCTGTTCTTTATTTCACCATCGATTACGTCTTCTCCCTTCCTCATTGACATCATTTAGGTGCTAGTGAGTGAAGCTCATCCTTCGTCCTCCTTCTTCGTGCAACAGTGTCTCTTTCCTCCTCCTCCATCGAGTTCTGTCGAACTCCTTCTACCCTGTATAGCTCTTGTAAATCTTCTCCCTTCTTGTTGTGCTGTTTATGATTAAGGTGAGAAGCATTGAGATCTTCTTCCTGATAATTTTATGTGCATGAGTGTGTGAATTATTAGTTGAAGTTTTTCCTCTTGTGATGCTGCTGTCCATGCATTGAAAAAAGGGAGAAATTTAAATTGAATTGGAAATAATTTTCTGCACTTGTGAATGTGGATTGTTGTTGCTGTGCATTAGAGTGTGGTTTGCTCTGTGTGTCCATGAAACTACCAAATTTTAATGTGTTTTCTGTTGCTGTCGTGCTGTTATAGGAAAGAGACAATTCAAATATTGAGCTGCCAATTTATCTTAAAGATTGAGAATGATATACTCATGGGTCATAATTTTTGAGTTGAACTAACTGTTTAGATTGGGTGATATTGAAAAATTTGTTAGGATGAAGTTGGAAAAGAATAGCTTAAATATAAAACTTAAATATTGGTGCTTATAAGATGTTTGTTGAAATGTTTGCTAGAGAATATTGCAAAGGTGATAAGAAATAATAATAATAATAATAATAATAATAATAATAATGTGATTATTTGAATCCTTGAAATTGAATAGTTTGTTGATAAAATATATGTCTTTACATACAAGTTGTAAAGTTGATTTACTCATTGGATTTGTATCGCACCAAAAAGGAAAATTGTTAGGTTATGTGATGATTGAGGTTTTTATTAAACATGAAATAAGAAGAGTGTTAATGGTTGGGGTTGAATGTTGTTGGTTTAAATGCTAGATTAATTTGGAGTATCACTGGAGAAAGCAGGAAATTGAGGGAGTCTAATTATAAGATTATTGAGAAATTTTCAGGTAAGTGGATAGTATCCCAACTGATATTTCACTAAAATCTCTTTTATTCAAATATTACATTTTTATGCAAATTTTTTTTACAACAACAATGTGATTATGAGATATTTTGTTGATTAAATTGCTTTATTTCGTGAAATTATTTTACCAAAATTGATCATTTTGGTTAATCAGTTAATATAAGTTTGAATTCTAATTGTGAGATTTTATTTTAAAAATTATTGAATTGTTATGAAAAAATGATTTATGTGAGTTTGACATTGAAAAGGAAAATTTGATTGAATATTGATCAATTTCTCGCATGTTTGAAATTAAATTTGAAAGGGACTTTATATAGAACATTGGTTGTTAACGGCAGTTCCATTAGTCCTCGGCATGCCATAGTACATCTAACTAGCAGGGTGTGTATAGGAGGTGCTAACCCTGTGCGATGGCCAACGTATGTGGAACAGAAGGATGGTTATTCGTGAGCATCGTACTCACGTTTGTTTCGTGGCCTCAGCTGCATTTAGTTACATACCCTCGTGGACTGTGTGTCTACGTTTGTTTTGTGGCTTCGACCGCGTTTGGTTATTTACCCTCGTAGACTGAGTGTCCACGTTTGTTTTCATGGCATAAGCCACGTTTGGTTAGTTACCCTCATGAATTATGTATTCACATTTGTTAATTATTTTGATAAGTCCCTATAATTATGAATCCAATCGTTTGATGATTTTATATTCTATTAGTTTTTATTTAGTAATTTATTTATAAATATTTATTTTATTTATATTCTTTCTTGAAATCAAGTGATATTATCATTTTCTATGATAATTCAATGATCTGAGATTTTATTTGAAATTTATAGAGACATTTTATTATGAAGTTTATAAAATTTTTATGAAAATTTTATTTATTTAACTTACATAACTATTTCAAACTTTTTACTTTATTTATGTTCTATTATTTATTGTTGGGACATTATTCACTGAAAAAGATATTTTGGTCTCAGATGGTATAGTTGAACTTGTGACTCAAGACATTTACTGAGGAGTTTTATTGCTGAATTGAAGCAAAAGAATTATTTTAGTCAAATCCTTATTTGATGAAAATTTAAACTTTATACCTACGTTGGCGTCTGGCCTTAGGTGCTCCATGTAGACTAAAGGTAGGATCTTTACATTTCTTTTAAAATTGAATATCTGATTTAATATTGTAATTTTTAATTACTCTATTAATGTGTTTAACGTATTAATTTCAGAATTCCTCCGATCACGGCTTAAGGGATGTGAGGTTTGTACCCATATCCCGTGTCGATCACACTTGATTTTTTTGAAGTGTGACACTTAAGGCCACATTTGCAAATGGTAATGATTCTTTAAGGTTCATCCGTAGACAATACTAAACGTTTGGGCCTATTTTTGGTGCTTGGTCCAATTGACTTTGTTTTGTGCTTGATTTCCCTTAGTTTCGGCTTCTTCTTCTTGATTTTCACAAATAAGCCACAAGTAAGATAATAGATCTTTCCCAATTTTAGTGCTATAACAATTCAATTCACGCTATAAATTGTATCAAAATAAAATCAAAATAGTGGCTTATCACCCCTGCTGTGTTTCAATAGTAGGCAAAATATCCTTATTGCACCCGTACTTTTCACACATGAATTGCACTCATAAAGCATCCCTACAATCCATCAAACCATACCCTAGTTTCATCATAAATGCTAGGTTTTGTAACTGAGCTTGTCTAAGGCCAAGACCCTTATTGTCTTCCTTTTATAGATATCATCCTAACTTCCTTTACAATCTATCTCCTTTGGATTTTTCATTTTCCAATATGCTAATTTCATTGTCAACTGTAACAGGCTTTCGGTCACCCCGCCTTCCCGAGGTCTTTTGCGGCGCTGGATACTCTCCCCCCAGGCGCCACAACAGGGTGACCCCACCCCTTTCGGTAAGTATCAGGAGACAAAGGCTTTCCCACAGCAGTGTGCAGGATTATTCCCCTTGCATAGAGCCTCCCCAGGTTCGATCCTCTAACCTCTCCTACATAACAAAGTTGAGGCTGAACCTGGTACCATTGAGTCAATTTGACTCAGTGGTACCAAACTTAGCCTTAACTTCGTTAAGGTAGTAGAGGTTGGAGGTTTGAGTCTGGGGAGGTTCCAAAAGACCCCCGTGAGGGTGGGGTGAGGAACAACCACTGTACCACCAGTGGGAAAGCCGACAATCATGCGGTGACATGTATGTTGTCCAGTGCTGCAAAAAGACCCTGGAGAGGCAGTGGTGACCCAGAGGGCTGTTACATCAACTCCCTATTAGCCGACCATATCAATCGAGGTATATCGAGTATGCTGATTTATGTCTTGTTTGTCTCAAGAAAAATATATAGACATATTGGATGAGAGCTTGATATCACTTCCAACTTCATATTTTATGATTTTTATTGGTTTATTTCAAAGTAGTTTCATATAAATTGTTAAACCTAATGCAATTACTAATTGTGCATTAGTATGATTTCAACATTAAGACTTATTAATCAAGATTTTCTTTATTTTCTAAAAATAATCAAGATTTCTTAAATTATGTTTTGTTCAAATTGAAGAAAAAAAGAGGCAGGTTGATGAGATTTATTACTTCACTGTAAACTCGCTATTAGCCAACCATCTCCACCACGGTACATCGATATATTGCCATCTCCCAACCTCCTCACTTCACTAATTTTCCCTAGGACTTAATTCGGTAAAACTCCATTGAACTTGCTTCAATCTCATGCACCCAAAAGGGAGATATAATCTACTACTAAGGCCTTCAATTTTTTTGTGGGCTCTGCTATACTGACATGCCTAATGAGTTGATCATGATGGGGTTAACTAACAATCCCGCCGGAACCGTATTCATTATCTCACTCGAAAGGGAGATATAATCTATTATCAGAGCTTTCAATTCTTCTGTGGACACTGTTGAACTGACATGCTTAATGAACTTATCGTGGTTAGGTAACCAATAATCCTGCAAGAATTGTATTCTTCTTCCATTCCCAAGCCATCATGTCACACCCTTCATCGTCTCATCCCAGACTTAATTTCCTTCCAAATTCTCGATTCCCTCATCATGTTTTAATAGTAGGCAGAATATCCTCGCCACACTTGTACTTTCATTGGGTCCCACTCTCAAGATTCTGTTTTTAAGCCCTCAAGACGTCTATACAAATGATCTTTTTTAACATTAATATTTCCAAACACCACCTTTTTCCACTCATGCACCTTCTCAGTAAAATTTTCAACATTCTCACTCCTTACTCGCTAAGTTATTGAAATCATTATGAAGAACCCACGGTGCGAAAAAATGGAATCCTTTATTTCTTTGCATCTATACAACCATATTATCGAGTTTCAGCAAGGAGAGTGATCAGAATTGAATTTAGGGAGGTGAGTGACAAAACCCATTAACCAATGGCCAATCAATTCTGCTTCACAATTGCCTTTGCCCCAAGTGATCGAAGGTCCGTTTTCAATCAAATAGAATATTAGTGAATCAGTTCACAAAACCTCCTTCCACACCTGTACTCCTTCGTGCATTTGAAACTCTATCTGTGGACTCAAGAGTCGTATTGAAAACACCGACGATACACCAATGTTCGTCCGCTTTACACCCAACATAGAAAAAACCTCCCACAAGCATCAATGTCGAGCCACATGGGGATTTCCATAAATCAAACCACCATAAGATACCATGCATTTGGCTTCCTAGCATTAAAAATCTCATAAATGCGTTGCTCATGTCAAAAGATAACTGTATAGTGAGTGCCATCATCCCAAAAACGGCAAATGCCTATGCTAATAACCTTGGGCATTTATCATATCCCAGTTTCACCACCCCAACTTCCTTGCAAGGCGCTTCCATACACTATCCTGTTAATCATAATAAATTCCTATTATGCCTTTTACAACTTTGGAGCTATCTATATACATAATTATATATCGCCCTAAAGACATAGTCATAAATAATAATCTCAACATTAGAGCAGGGGTCTTTTAATTTAATATTAGTGCATTATGGAATAAAAGAAGGACCTTCAATTTTGATTGAAAATGAGGCTTCATTCTTTTTCCTTTCGCTATCAAAAGTTCTTTTCTATTATAAGCACTTGCTCATTAGCATCTGATAAAACCCATGAACTTTGTTATTTTTGGTAAGGTCTTATATATATTGGCATAGCAGGATCTTGATTTACACAAACAAACCAAGCATATATATTACAAATTTTATTCATCATCCTTCTAAATTGGGTTATATATATATATATATATATTGCTCATGTTGGCACAGGATCCACCAGTAAAGCTGTAATGAAATCTTTCATGATTCCTTGAGCATGAGTGTAATTATCTTCTTCTTTGTAAAGCACGTCCATCACACGAGCGAGGTTCAGAACTGGCATCATACAAGGCCTCGCCACTTCCAAAGGTCTCAGGAATTCTTCATTCATATCCTTCCACGCATTATTTGTAACCTTACGGAACTCATCAATGGCTTCTTCTCTTGACACACCATGTTCTTTCATGTAGCAATCCAGGGCCGAAGCGACGTGCCCTCGTTTTTGCTCAAACTGTATGTGTACGCACATAGAAAAGGTTAATGATATCTCATCATCATCATGTCTAACATTGAGAGAACCAGTGAGATCAGATTTTTTTAATGTACGTACCTCGCTAGAGACGATGTCATCCATGGCCCTGCAAATGATTGAACAAGCTTTTACGAGTTTTGGGCCACTTGTAACCCATTTGAATATGTCCTCAGTGGCAATATGTCCCAGCCCAAAGAAAGATATGGTTGAGAGCATTTGAAAAGAACAAGATCTTGTTGCAGTGTCGAGATACTCCTGTGTTGTTGGTACATAGTTTCCATTGAACCATTCGGCCTCTCTCATGAAGGCTCGCACCACCTTCTTCAGCTGCCATGAATGCAGAACAGACATTTAGAAGAAATATGAATCACAGATAGGATTTTCAAAATAAAAAAAAAGTGTGTGTTTGTGTGTATCAATGAAAGTTAAATCTTTAAATAATCATACTTCA
This sequence comes from Prosopis cineraria, assembly GCF_029017545.1. NCBI lineage: Eukaryota > Viridiplantae > Streptophyta > Magnoliopsida > Fabales > Fabaceae > Prosopis > Prosopis cineraria. The sequence goes on from NW_026555337.1 coordinate 7,052,040, forward strand.
GATTTTGCATAGTTAAGACTGTATTCTCTGCCTTCCTTCCTCACGTTTTGATCCATTTCATCATAAACATTCAACAGTGCCTTGTAAATTAGCTTCATGTATTCTGGGAGATCATGGAGGCAGCAAATATCCAACCTTATAAAATCGACGATTAGTACTTATAATGCTCCAAATTAAAAAGTAACAATAGACTAGAACAACAAGAAGGGTAAAAAATAAAAACATATAAAATAAAGCCTTGGTTTTGAGTGTATTAATTATATAAATTAAACCTCTCAAGTGCGTCAGTGAAGATCGTTAACTCATCGATAGTTCCATAAGCATCATAAGTATCATCAATGAGGGATAAAACGGCCATCACTTTGGTGAGAATGAATCTGCCTAGAGAGTATTGAGGCTCGTAATAAACTCCAAGAATCCAAAAGCAACTTTCCACTATCCTATCCCTCGCATATGATAGACTTCTCGGCACATCCAAGCTGTTCCACCACCTAATTAACCTCACCAAATTATAACCCATTTGCTAAATGTATACTATCATTAAAAGATAAGTTAGCGTAAACAATTTAGATTTTCTGTTATTACAAAAGTTATGATTTATTTAAATAATTCTACGTTGCAAGGACTTACTTGCAAATGTCTGCAACTTCTTTCTGATGTGACTTTTGAAGGGTATTGAAATCTAATTTAGCTAAAGTTAGCAAGACTTCATTGTAAGAAGGATATAAGTGGTATATTGAAATATACTTTCGAGCCTCTAACCGTGGCAATCCCCTGTGGAGAGATTGCCTTAAGCTATTATGGACTTGTTCACCAACAAAAGTGTTGGGTTCAACAGTGTTACTGATAGCCTGAAGCTGAGTGGAAGTGAAAGTGATTGCTTCGTCTAAGGTGTCTTCTCCGTGAATACTCAGATGAGCAGCTTCGTACAAATTCAGCATTCCTTCCACATCGTTCCTAATTCTCTCACTAAAGTTTCCTTGTTCATCTTTAAACTTGTTAAACGCATCTGGTTTACAGACATATATTCACAAATGGGTCAGAATTTAATGTACTTTTACTGATTATAAGGTTATGGCAGAATATATGAATTTACCAGGTGAAATGAGATATCCATCTTGTCTCAATAATCTGAAAAGCAAAGCAAGGAGGCGTAGGTCTGCATCAAGAGTGAGTTGACCATTTTGAACGTAGTGCTGGTGAGTTTGTTGCAACACTTGTTCAATTTCACTTTCAAAATGATGTCCCAAACCCAAGCGTTGAATTGAATCAATCAATTCAACTTTAGAAATGGAGGGCTTTTCATTGGTAGGAACAAGCATCTTCCTCACTTCCTCTTTCAGTGCTTCAATGTGCTGCACCGTTTCACCATCATCTTCCTATATAAACGGATAAGAATGTTAGGGTAAAAAAAAAAAAATCAAATCTGATGTAAAAAAAAGTTGACAGATAAGAACTTATAAGAATACTTCAGGACAAAAAAAAAAAAAGAGTTAAAATTGGAAAAGCTCAAAGGTTCTCTATACTGAGCATATAATATATTGAGTGAAGCTAGAAACTGTGATATAATAATAACAATCGAATTCAAATAACTTGGTTTTAAGTATAACTGCTGAGACATAGGTAATGATAGTATACTAAAAAAGGAAGAAAGAATGAACAAAAGAAAGCAAAAGAAAGAAGTATAAATTAAAGCAGGAAGATATATGACGTTAGAAGAGTGCAGAAGAGTGAGAGGCAAATTGAAGGAAATGATCGGTCCAAATAGAAGGGTGAAAATCTGCGCAGTGTCTTTCGATGTGGGACTCATTGGCATGTCTTTTTAAAGAAGGAACAGCAATTACTAATGTTGAAGCAGCAACAGAAGCCATTCTGTGTTCCTCTTCTGTTTCATGGCAGAACAACGATGGATGGTGTTGGTATTTATAGAAATGTTTTATAGCTATCTGCATAATATGACAACATCGTTATTACACCAACAAGCGTTGCCCCCCCTCTTGTTGGGTTCAATGATCTCTTCGTTTCAGTTAATACCAGACACGCCACATTTATGGATTTTATTATTTATCGCCTAGATCTTTTCATGCACCTGAAACTGAAAGCCATTTCACTTTCATGCAGAGATATGGATCCAATAGCAGAAAATAATTGTGGGGGAGGCCATTTATGAGAAACAGAAGTATGAAATCAAACTTGACTTTCAATATAAGAATATCTTACAAATATTTAAAATATGCATTAATATATATTACAGTGAATGAAATGATTTTTTAGATATATTACTAGTCTGGCAATATAAAAATATGCGTCTAATAAATGGTAACTTATTTATATGGCTCATTGTACAATGTTATTACTTGAAAATTCAAGAACGATTCAATATGACAAAAGCTTATAAATATTCTTGAGAAATTTTCTTTATTATTATGTTTGTCCATATGATTATATATGTATTAATTTGCATCAAAATTGATTGATTTAACATTATTGAATATTATGAAAAGTTTATACGAGCACTTGATTGTTAAAGAAAATGTTAAGATGATGGATAATTAGAATTGATATCATTTTTCCTCAAGAGAATAATGAAATATAGTTCTGAAATATTATATATGAATGCTTCGTATCACAATTTATGACATTGCATTGATTTGCAATGAAGTGATGTATTTTAGATATGATATGTTTCAAAAGTTATTATGTGTGGTTGCCTTATTAAACTTATTTAGGATTAAATTTAATTGATTACACATATGTGTTATATATGTCTAGTTTGAACCATACGAGTGCATCTCAAAAAGGTTATTTCTTTGTGAAAATACATATATATTAAAGGTTGTTTTGCAAATCCCACAAAATATATAATAAGTAGGAAAATGTGTTCATATCAAGAAGATATGTATAGAGAATATGTTTAAAAAAATTATATAAAGGCAATGATTTATATATAGTTTAGTCGTACACAAGTTAATGGCACAATGATTTAAGAAGACTTAAGAATAATAAGTAATATCATCATTAAAGAAAGTAAAAGTTATGCTGAACTATTTTTAATCAATATTTTATCCCACTAGGTTTTCCTCATAGGGTTTTTAATATGACAGCTTTAATAAATATGAAGATATTGTGTATTTTTTTTCACTAAGTTTTTTTACCATTAAGTTTTTCTTAATAAGGTTTTAATGAGGCACAATATTTGGACATCCAAAAAAAAGTGTTATAAATATTAAAGGATTTTGTAAATGTCCATGTCTCTAAATTCTCTAATATTTTTTTATTATCATAATATCTTTTCATTATTATTATGTTATATATTTTGTTTAATTTAATCGATATATTTGCGCTTATAAATAAAAAGTACCTTAGTTGTATTCACATATTGAAATAAGAAAACTCTCAATTTTCTCATTTTCTCAATATATTTTTTCTTCTCTCTCCTACTCTCAATTCTTATTTTTATAACAATTTTTTAAATTTTTTTTGAACATTTCGTATCATTACAATTTTTTTAATCTCTTTCAAAATTTGAAATTTGTTTTTAACCTAATATTATGTAAAAACAATTGACAATGGTTCATCGTATGTAATTTTTAAAAATTATAATTGTTTCTTATATTAATTTTTATAAAAAATATATTTTAAATGATAATAATTATATTTTTCAAAGAAACTTTTTTATATATATTTTAAAAAAAATTTATAAAATTTTTGTAGACTAATCAAGCCAAACCTAACCCAAACACTAAAGCATAGGGCTGGCTCAAACTCCACATCGGGTATGGCACCAACCAAGGGTAATGCCTGGCCAAACCCTGCTCATGTATAACCCTAATAGTGTATCGTTATATAATATAGAAATTATATAATGATTATTTTAAAATAACCATTATATAAAACCAGAGAGTGTGTATCATAATTTATTTTTTGGAGAAGCACTCATCATCACATGATTATTTTTCATTCAAAAAATTGGAAAGAAGAATCTTGTTTCCATTATCGCTCAAATCACTCAAAAACCAACACGCCACATTTATGGATTTTATTAGGACCACATTGATCGGTCTATTTTGGCTTGTACAACCATTTGTTATTTATTACCTAGATCTTTGCATGCACCCGAAAGCCATTTCACCTCCATGCAGACATATGGAGCCAATAGCAGAAAATAAGCGTCGGGCAGGCCATTTTTTTTTAATGAAAGTAATTATATTTTTTAACTTTTAATATTTATCATCAGTAATCTTTTAAAATAATCTCACGGTCAGAAAATGAAATCGGGCAAATTATTGTATATCTAACAAATTATAAACAAAATATTTAAAAAAAAAACTTTAGCTGTTCGAGATGAACCAATTTCCTATATATGTCAACGCAATTTTTTTTATAAAAAAGTCACCGTATCTAAGATATAAGCTCTAAAAATTATATACAATCGATTATATATACTTCAACTGGATTTCATATACAAATTTTCAAGGTTGATTGTAACTGAGACTACAACATAGACCGTTATAAAGAATTTAATGATAAAGGCAAAATACTCTGTTTTAATTACTTTAATTAAGGGCAAAATTATTCTGCCAATATTTTAGGATTCTGGATTCTTTTAGAGAATACTTTAAGGATAAAAATGCATATTTATCCTTTCTTGATATGAGTAGTTAAATTTTGTGTCAGAAATTATTGGAGAAGCACTAATCATCACATGATTATTTTTCATCCACAAAATTGGAAACAAGAATCTTGTGTCCATTTGTAACTCAATAATTCAAGATGATTTGATGTTCCACTTGCATTATATATATATAGATTAATAATTCAATTTCATGCAGCTTATCATACACAGGTTTGGTGCTAAATTATTGTTGTTTTGCAATAGATATTAGACAAGGCCCGTGGAATGTGGACGTGGATCTCCGGTCATATAACTTATTTATTAATGCTAGGGCCGACGATAAGATATAGAATTAATAGCTTGATTGAATTTTTTTTTTTTTACATGTTTGCAAGTTGCGTGTAATATTAGATATAAGGTGGTATTCAATTGCAAGTCTTTGAACCATAACAGAGCTCATGCAAAATAGTGCTCACCTGCAATCAGTTGGATTAGATTGGACATTGACAGCATTGACGGATCTATTGACATCAACGGCTTTGCCACCTGTGGAGGTCTCATTTGTGACTGTCATGCCCAGATTGATATTTTCAAAAAAGAAAAATTAATAAATATAGAAAAACAAGAATCACCAATAAAATTAAGGAGACCTTGAAAAACTCTATTAAAAAAAAAGATAGTCTACAAAAAAAAATTTAAGAGTTGATTATTGTGTGAAAAAAGTATTGGACATCCCATAACATCCTTTTATATGAATCATGAATGGTTATCCTAGATTGATTATATAAAATTAAATTAGTCTTTTAATATACCATAATTACACTATGCAAAAAATAATAAATAATGAAAATTAAGGAAAACAAATTATTTATTTAATTCACATAGGAGGACTTGACTTGTCATATTACATACTCCCTCTATTTTTATATATAAAAGAAAAAAAATTATATTACACAGTTTAAAAAAATTAGTTAATAATAATAATTATGTTTGAAAATAAAATAAGTGGATTAAAATATCTTATGTTAATCAATATAATTATATGTTAATTATTTTTCATTGATGTAAATTATAATGGGTGATTTAGAAAATATATAATAAATGCTTATAAGAATGGGAAATTTTTCTTATAAAAAATACAAGTAAAAAATGATAGTTTTTCTAAGAATTAAAAAACAAAAGGAGTACCTTACAATAGGGATTAGAAGAATATAATTATATAGGGGAAGCAGAAGAATTCAAATTAATTAAATGATACAATACTTTTTGGGTCTTCTATATAACTTATTGTAAAGTAATTTAAATTTGTTAAAGTTTGTTAAAAGCTATTACAGATTTATCATTATAGATTGTAACTTAAATATTTTTTGTTGTTGTTAAATGTTGTTAGCGATTGTTATAAATTTATCATTACAGACTTTTTGCTTTGTTCCATAACCTTATCATGCCTAAGTAAAAGGTATTACTCCCTCCTTCAGTTTATAAATTTTTTTTTATAAAACTATATATATCTCAATTAAGTTTAAGTTTATTAAATATAACTAGATTGAATCCCATGCATTGTACAGGTTTGATATAGGAAGATTGTAAGAAGTGATATAGATAATAACATTTACAAAATTTCAATTTAAGTAATAATATTATTTGTTTACATATATATTCAATTTTAAGGTTAAAAAATGAATGAACGTTAATTTTGTTTGAAATTGAACATGTTTTGTTCAAGAATAATAGATTTTCTGGTCACAAACTCATATTACAACGTGGAAGAAATATTTCATGTAATGTTTAGTGGGAAAATGTTGACAAAAATTGGTAATAATGTCTTTTAATCGGTTACTGGAAGATATTCAATGGAATTGTTTCAAATAATTCAAATATGATGTTTATACCCATGTTTTTTAGAAAATTTGAACAAAAAAGACATATAATTACAAATTATAGAATTATATCTATCAGAATTTAGAAGTGAGTCCAATAGAATATGAAAGATGCATGCTCTTTGGACTACAATAATTCTTGCAACTAACTCGGGTGACCATGAACACAGGACTCCAACTAACTTGTCTTACGTGTTGCCACTGTATGGGGAGTAATTTGACTAGAATTTTTTGTGCTGTCACTTTGGGCAATGTAACAAAGTTTTTTGTGAACTTCTTCAGGAATTCCAGAGTCTGAAATGATATGATGGGGAACAAAAAATCCTTGAGAAGTTCATATTCATCACCAATCCCTTTCTTATCAATTGTTGTTAAGGAATCATCTGCGAGTGGCAGCAAGGGCAGACCCAGAAAGAGAATCAAATTGCATAGATTTATGCAAATCAATTGAGAAATATTCAATAGTCGCTTCAGAGTTCTTTTCCTCATGTAATAATAGTCGTCTCTAGGATTCAACCCATGACTAATTATATCATAATATCTAATATGCTCCCTCATATGAAGCTTTAAGAATAGAGAAAGCATGCGTACTCCCATCATACTTCATGCTCAAGCTCAATTTTAATTAGAGGATTGAGGGTAGCCAAAATCAAACTCTTGACAACTTGGTCCCAGAGGCTCTAATACCAGGTCAAGGAACATTTTAAATCAAAGGATTAGATTATTTAACGAAGGCTTGTGAATGATTTTATTACAATCTCTAACAAACCAAAAGAAGACACGCGTAAACGCATGCAACAGCAAAATAAAACTGTATTCTGGAAGTTGCCTAACTTAGTCATTCAAAAAAAGACGAAAGCATAAAAATAGATGCAAATAACAAAATCACATTAAGCACCTTGATGCATTCCTTCACAGTCAAATCACTTGCTCATATAATCATTGACTTCTAATCCTGCCTGACTATTTTTTTTTATCTTCCTTAATCATATTTGTGTTTTGATTTTAAAAAAAAAAACCTGTGAGTGCAAAAACTTTGGGTGCTTGTCATGCTTCGATGTACTCAGAGACAAATCTAGAGCTCCCACACTCCAATCACTATTTTTTAAAAAATTAATATTTACTCGTAAAAAATTTTAAAATAATAGATTTTGACTCCCTCATTTCATGTTATATTTTTAAATAAAACGGCGATGTTGTCCGCCGAAATCACGATGCAGGGCGTGGCGTCACGTAGCCGGAGAGCGTCGACTGTCGACACCATGTTCATGCCTTCAACTCTTGGAGTAATACTAATAATACTGCATGCGGCAAACATTTCAATCTATCTGTTTTATTTTATTTTAAATAATACGCAATGTCAATGCATATTCGTGGAACGCAAGTAACTGTTGTCGAGAATGAAATTTGTGCCTGATTCTGTCCCAGAAAGCTCCCTCGACTTAATTATATTGGCTCATTTTCCCATTCTCACCTCAAAATCATCTCATGCATATGGGCCAAAAAATTCCACTCATGCATAAGTAATTCATCCGCAATGGGCTTCGAAGGATCAGACCTAAGTCCAAAACAAAATAAACTATAACCAAAATCATCAATCCCTCGGAGTTTATGCATAAATTAGCCATGTTCATGTCAGTATGGGCCCGTCACAATATTCAGGCCCATTGTCATTCTCAATGCTAATGTCCAAAAATTTCCTTCACTTAACCAATAAAGATGATTCAATTAATAAGGATTTAGTTAATAACCTACAAGGTCATGAGTTCAAATCCTGCTATCAATATGAAGATCTTGCTAAATGATCTATAAGTATATCTATAAATACTCTTTCAATTTGGAAGTATGCCTGATTTTGGTGAGTCCCTAGAATTTAACTTGTCTAAACATTTCTGTACCAAAAAAAAAAAACCCTCCTTCGCTGATCAAGCACATGATTTCAAATTCCTCCAATCACAAATAAGTTTAATATACATCCAATGTAAAAGAACTTAATAGTATTTTTAAAATACTTAGATAATATTGTCCTATAAATTCTTCAAATTCTAAAAGAAATTATATTAATAAAAAATTCTTAAATAAAAAATCATAAAAGCACTAAGCAGCAAGCATATCTTCAACTGATATATTCCATTGCCTAGCATTCGAACAGAACCTGTTATGTCAAATGCTACTACATTTCGATATGATGAGTATGGAGGAAATTGTGTGAAGAAAGTATCACCTTGAAATTGTCTGTGGCTTCTTTCCATGGATAAAACTAAGGTCACAAGCAACCTACACAGTGGCAAAGCCAAAACCCTGAGTCAAGGAGTGCAAGGCAATACAATTTAAAAATAATATTCTAATTTTTTAACATTAATTACATTAGGTAAAAAATATATTAACATAATTAAAATTATATATTTTTATTTAGGCAAAATATATTGAGATTTTTTTACCAAAATATGCTGAGAAGGTTGAAATGGAATTTAAATTTAGACCCTCAAATATTTTTTATTGAGTCTGGAGAGTTCAAAAAGCTAAAAATATAGGGTATAAAATTGTAAATTTTTTATACTATATGTGCAATTTTTTTCATGTGAGGGGGTGCATTGCCCCCCTTCACATGTACGTGGCTTCGCGACTGAACCTACACACAGGTGAAGGACACTCAAATTGTGACAGTGATTATCTTGAAATAGTATTTGCAAATAAAAAATAAAGGTAAAACATGAGAGTGAATAAAATTCTACAGAACATCAAAAACATGAAAACATGGCTGAAATAGTTAAAGAACCTGAGGTAGACATTCTGTGAAAATCATTATCAGGGTTCTCTGTGTTATAGCACCTATAAATCGGACTATATTTGGATGCCTTAATTTTTGAAGTAAAGAAATGAGTGCCACATCATAATGCAGCACGGAAAGTTCTCTAAAATTTTTATTAAATAAAAAATATGGAAGAAGAAAAGAATCGATGGTGCTCCATTAGGAGGATATGATATGTTTGGAGAACCCAAGGTTAGACCAAACATAAACTATATAAAAAGGTGAAACAAAAATCTATACCTTTTTTGTATACAATCTAAGTTCGAAAGCCTTGGATGTTTTGGAGTGATCCTCTTGAAGATCTTAAGAGGGGTAAGACGATCGGGATCCATGTGAAGTTTGAAAGCCTTTCGATGAAAGATCAGAACAGAAACCACGAAAAGGAAAACTTTAGAAAATATAATGTAAATGGAAAAATGAACAGAGAAAAACCTATTATGACAACAGAGGATTATTATACCCTTAAACAGAGGAGAGGGAAAAGAAGGATATCAGAGGGCGAAACTGCAAGGGAGAATCCAAGAATAAGAAACGGAAGAATGAATGAGAGAAACCTACTTGCCAAGAGGAAACAGATGAACATGATCCGGCTTCCTTGAAGATCGAATGGAAGGGTCTCTGGGCGATGGGGAAGTTGAATAAATATGAGAAAATGGAGCGGACAACAGTTGTAAATGGAGAATGCGTACAGAGTTAATGCTCCCGTTAAATTCAAAAATTACATTTGAAATTTGAAAAAGAGAGCTTTTCTAATTTCTTTGCTGTTCATACATGGATACGGATCATATCCAGTGAAAAATCGTGCAGCAGGTGGAAAGCAGAAAATCCTGACCATAAATTTTTATCTAATGACCAATAAAAATAGGTGTATAAAAATTTTTTTCATTTATAAATACACAATCATATTTTTATCCAAAATAAAAATTTATAAAAAATATAATATTTTTAATAAATCTATTAATCATTAATTTGGATAATACAGGCTTTATTTGGATAGTCTAATTTAATATTAATTATTTTATTTTTTATAAATTGATTATCTAGATGAACTCTAACAGTTTATAGTTAATGCTAATAAAAATTTATAATCCTTAAATTTTTTTTATTTTGATAAAGACAATATTAAAATAAAGATAATATTTCTAGCACTTTCCAAAAAAAAAATATTTTTTAAAATAATTACAAATTAAAAATTTTAAATATGAATCAAAATCAAATTTAAACTGTTCAAAATATATCTGAATAATCAATTTATAAAAATAAAAAAATTAATATTAAATTAAATTATTTAAATAAAATCTATATTGTCCAAATTAGTGATTGACAAACTTATTAAAAATATTATATTTTTTATAAATTTTTATTTTAGATAAAGTATGATTGTGTGTTTGCAAATGAAAAATATTTTTATATATCTATTTTTTACTAGCCATTTGATAAAAATTTATGATTAGGATTTTCTACTTCCGAACCACTTCACGGTTTTCCACCGCAGATGATCCGTTTACGTTCACACGCATGGATGGCATGAAGTTTGATTGAGGGACTCATATTAAAAGCAAATGGACCGATGAGAGAGTGGCATTTACTTATGACCAAATTTGTTTGACAAATGAGAGATAAGGAATTTGGGGCCAATCACTATATGTATAAAATAAAAGTTGATAAGTTGATTGATTGATGATTTATATTTTTCAAAAATGCTTTTAATAAAAAAGAGGGGAATGGAATTTATTTAAGGAGTGAAACAATGAAGGTAAATAGTAATATTGAAATAAACATTATTGATGAATCCTTATATTTAAAAAAAAATTTATATTTTGAGATGTCAAATTATTTTCAAAAATATTTTATAAAATGGGATGAAGAGTATTATTTTAGATTAAATTATATGAATTTTAATCCATGTTAAACATGATGTACAAGAAGACATATATTAGTGTTTGATATGATTTACAAATTAAAAAATTAAATATTTTGTTACGAAACAATAAAACATCAACGGTACAAAAATGTGTGTATATACTATAATATATATATATATATATATAAAAGAGAAATTGTGTTTAGGAAAAAAAAACTCCATATAGGTGTTCTTTTTTTAATTGTTTATAATTATTTTTTATCAAAAATAATTCTATTCGAGGTATGATCAAGCATTAACTGTGAGCTCTTTTTCAAAAAGGATTGAACTTTAGTTCGTCGAGTAACCAGCTCCTTGTGCTAAATTTAAAATCTATTAGTTAGTTCCTTTTCCTTTCATTTGTGTACGAGTTAATGGATGGAGCTGGCAACAGCAATAATGTGAGTACCGAGTACAGGAGGATGGGCCTGGTTAAACCTACATAGATTCCATGATTTGTTGTTGTTTTTAAAAAAGAAAAAGGGTTCCATGATCATCAACCAGTCCGCACAATCTTGCATGCTGGATTGCTGGTACGCTGGGGGAGTGTGGATTCTGTGGGATGCAAATTTCGTCTTTATTAATTATATTTGTTCTTCTACTCAATTGATACATTGTGAAGCTGTTAATCTTGACGATGGGTCCAAATTTCTCTCAATTGTCGTTTATGGCGAGCTAGCATAAGGGTTGCGGAAATCTCTCTGGACTGATTCGGTCAATTTCAGCGCTGGTGTTTCGAAACAACGGTTAGTCGTGGATGATTTTAGCACGTATCTCATATTTAGATAAACAAGGGGGGACTGAACCAAATTTTCCTTCTGTGCGACAGTTCAGGGATTGTGTTTGTAGGTCCAAACTTATTCCTCTAGATGTGCAAAAGAATTTGATGAAAGAGTGGATTGATTGGGCTTTGAGTGACATTGATGTTAGAATATTTATTTATAAATTTACATTAATTAATAAGTTCAAACAGATTAATCTTTATGATCTTGTGTGGATTGTGATAGATGGACCACACAAGTGAGCCCAATAGGTAAAGGCCAAAATTACAACCTTGTAGCCATCAGTTATTTCCTATCTTTTAACTGACTGAGCTAAAGGTAATGAAATATAATTTATTTATTTATTTATTTATTATAACAGTTACTGATCTAATCCATATAAAACCGATCAGTCTTCCACAAATACATGACAGTTTTCACTTTCTCTATTATCTTCAAACTCTCTGCAAAGCTATGGGGGTCCTGTAGATTATGTATCTGTCTATACTCAAGGTAATTGAGGTATCACAATCAGTCATGGATTCTTCATGTACGCACATATTACTTTGCTTAATATTATTTGTTTTTATAAATTGAGATACTAAATTTAACACGTAGCATCAAAGTCTGGTTAAAATTATTTGATTTGTAGTGTCTTAATCATTTTATGGATTATAATTTACTAATTTCTCATCTTCTACGGAGTCTTCTATTTAGTGAATATAGAATATTGCATACTAGCATTTGGTTTATTATTGACGGATTAATAGGAGTAAAATCAAGGAATATTTTGTTTTTTCATTATTTGAAGCCAAGCCTTTTGCAAATTACGGCTAAACCGAATGAATATTATAAACATTAGAAATTGACTGCAAGGTAATGAATATTATAATCACATGATAGTGATGTCATCCAAGTGTTTTGTTGCCTATATCATTGCCGCTGGAAAATGCATGTGATTTATTCAAGGTATGTAAAACTGGATCGATCATTAAATCGATCATGGTACTGGGTTATGGGTTAGTGATTCAATTGGGGTTGAACCGGGGGTTAAACCGATGGCAAATCGGTCATGATTAAATTACTACAATTTAAATAAAAAGACATTAATTATAAAAACATTCAACCAAATCCAACAACTCAAAAATCTAATAATAATAAAATACTATATTTTTGGACTTAGCATACTCTGCCTCTAATTTTTCATTTTTTGACTTCAATTTCACTTTTTTTGTTATCTTATTTTTGAATTCAGAGCTCTGAAAAATTAAAAATAAAAAAAATCAAAAACGACATCATTTTAGGGGTAAAAGTTTGAAAAAATAATAACTCAGTGGTGGGTTAACCGGGTTATACCAGGTTGAATCTGAGTTGACCAGATTACACCAGTTCACTTTCTCACCGGGTTAAGGGTAAACCCAGATCAGACAAGGGACCGGGTCACCGGTTTTCGGGTTGACTCGACAAGTCTGGTCCGGTTTTTAATACCATAAATTTATCAAAAAAAAATTGCTACTAAGATTTGTTGGTTCACGGTGTCACTGTGGATATTTGCTACTCAAAATCCTTGTTCATGGTGATGGACTTTGCTGTTAAGTTGATTGAAGAATCTGTCTGGGCATCGGCGTTGGGTTTCTGAGATGACAACAGCCAAGTTGCTAGAACACAGCTTCTGAGCATCATAGATGGCCGCCTCATCATCCCTGCTTTGTAGCTGCTGGAAGGCACAGGAAACCGGGTCAAGAAACTAGGCAATTCAGGTTCTAGGGATCTGAATGGTGGCAGAGGCTTAAAAGTGTGGGCCAAGATTCTAGGCTCAATTTTGTTGGAGGCTTTGAAAAAAAAAATTAAGTTTCAATAATTGCATTTGGCCCAGTTTAATAATTACCTATTTGGCCTAGAATTTATGAAATTTACTCTTTAAACCAAGAAATTTTTAGAAAGTATATGATGGTCCCTTAACTTTTAGAATTGCATTTTTTAACCCTAAGACCCTTCTATAATTACCTTTTAACCCTCAAATACCTTTCAAAATTTCACTTAAGTCTCAAGTTTATTTTCTAATTCCTTAAAGACCCTAAGGACTTTTGAAATTATTTTATTTTGTCCTAAAGTTATAAAGCTTGTTATTTTGTGAATTATTGATGACGCTTAAGATTTTGTAACATTGGTAATGGACATACCCCATAAGTGTGACATTATTAATATGATTTATATAGTTGGCTTTAAGGATAAGCAAATAGCATTTTTTGATGTATTAGATATTCGTTATACCCTATAGGTATAATATTTAATACATAATTTTAGGTACAATTTTTTTATGTGAGCCAAAATTTGTGGTATAAGAGCCTTTTTAGTGCATGATGATAGTTGCATCATTGAAATTTGCTTGTTAGAAATTCTGTACTATAATTATGTTATGTATGCATAATTATTATTTTTCATATTCTATTTTGTGATTTTAATTTTTATGTTTTGAGCAACTATCTTTTATTAAGGCCTTTTATGGTACTTGGTGCATGATAATAGTTGCATAACTGAAATGCGCTTGTTGAGAATTCTGTACTATAAGTATGTTATGCATGCATAATTATTATTTTCCATATTATGTTTTGTGATTTCAATGTCTATTTTGAGCAACTATTTTTTTTTGTAAAGGCTTTTTATAGGACTCGTTATGATCATTTGTGAGAGTCCTTAAGCATGCACCTTACCACTTTGAGAATTAGTTGGCTTTAAGAGAACCCAAACTAGAGGAACTCTCTTTACAGTCCAATACTTCTGACAAGGCCTATAATAAATATTAGTATAAGTTTAACTAGATCTCTTTGGCAGTGATTGAATTCACCATTAAGAAAAGGAATTAAGGACAACATTTTTTGTGGTGAGATATATTATGTGATACTTGATAACACTTAGTTATAATGGGACATTTAGTATTAAAAGGGGTATGTCTTGAACTTGTATAGGGTTGACTTTGGAGTATTTCTTATTTTATGGAATTATTACAACCTAATTATGAATTATTGACATCTTTGTACTTCACATAAGAAAAGGGAAAAATTGAAGGATCATACAATATTAATAGCAGTCCATAAGAACTTTTAATATGAGGGTTGAAGTGTTTCAAGTTTGGAATAACTTTGGAAGATAAGGCTTATTTAAGTGGGAGTTACTAGACTATTGTCCTTCTATGAGTTTATACAATTCTAAACTTATGACGAACTCTTGGCACTTTGGGCATGAAAAATCCATTTTATTGTAAGGCCTGTATATAATGTTCTACCATTAATAATCTAACTTCATTAGATATATGGATAAATTATAAATATTTGGAATTTTCATTTCCATCGACATGCCAAGTGTTATTTACACTTAGTGATTGTGTGCTTACCTCTAGTGAGTCAAATCATGATAGTGTATTATTTGAAATTATATTTCAAGATATTGTGTTGGCAATGAATTTTACCCCATAAGTATGTCATTGTCAATCTATTTTGTGTTTAAAACTTTAAAATTATTTCACAATACTGTATTAGTAAAGGACGCTGTCGGTAAAACAAAGATTACCATTATTGGTAGTTAGGTATTTATTTTGGCAAGTTTGCAAATAAGGGTTTTAATGTTTTGATATTTCTTGTACCCTATATGTATGGTGACATTAAATATATTTTGTTAGAACCCTTTTAATAAAGTCCTTAATTCATATTTGAACTAGATGCTTAATAATTTAGCATCCAAAATAATATAAGATAAATTATTTGTATTAAGCTAAAAAATCATAAGTGAGATCTTCAGTTGAAGAAGCTTGATCTCAAAATTTATTAAGGGATTCATTATTTATTATTGTATAAGATCAAGAAATGTGTCAATTTTATTACTCACTATCAAGTTAATCAAATTTGAATCTTACTTTCAAATAAATAGTAAGAATTATAAGCCTAGACCACTGGCCTACTTGTTAAGAGCACCACCTTTACCTAAGCATGTTTGTTTATCAACTTTATTTGATGATGATCAGGTTGTTAAGAAATCCATTTGTTAAAATAAACCTTTCTTGTTGTATACATTGAGGACATTATCACATTACTCATAGATGTCATAATAATTTGCCACTAACTTATCTCAAATGAATAGAGACTTGAAGGAAGGGATTGAAATGCCTTAATAAGATGGCTTTGTAGAATTTAGTTAGGAACATTTAATGTGCAACTATCTAAAATCACCTCTGGGAATTAGTAAGTCTTTAGGTAGTGATATCTAAAGTTTTGATGAGGCTATTAGCTCCCTTTAATTTTACTTAGAGTACTTCAAATTTGTGAATATTTGGGAAAAGCAGTCTTTTGCTCTTTATGCTCCATGCTAACAGCCAGTGATCAAGTAAATGAGACAACATACTTGTGGTTGTACCACCTTGATATAAAATTTTCTGTCTGACATATTTTATTCAAGAATTAATATTTATTTTAATATGTCTAATTGTAACCTTGATTTGTCTCAAGCAACCTATTTTAATCAAGTGTTTAAAGATCTAATGCACATTCCTAGTTTGATACTAGTTTAAGGGGTGTAAGATTGTTTAAGTTTTCACATCCTCAAAACTAATGTTGAGGAGGATTTAAAATTTGCATATAAATATTTTGTACGCTTCCACTATGAATGAATTTGAGGATGCTAAAATATGCATTAGTCTTTGATCTAGATTTTGCTTCGTATACCCCTTAGTAAATATTTGCAAAATCCTAGCAAGAAAATACTAAGATTATTTTAAAAAATTCTTGTATGCTGAAAAGTATATGACACATAATGTTGGTTGTTAAAAAAAATTTAATCTTCTTTTAAATTTGTGACTATGAGAATTTAGAATGTGCATCCTATATATTCCAAAATACAGAGAGGAGCTGTCTTGTAAAAATAAGTGTATTATATACTCTCATAGCTACCTTAATTTAGAATGTGGAATATATATATATATATATATATCACTTGTTGTAAATCCTTTTATTAGGTTATATAGTTGAGGATAGTATTATTAGACATGCATTTTGTTATTCCTCAAATTATTAATGTGATATTTTGTCTACCTTAAACTTCTCTCGAAGATTTTGTTGGAGAAGATTATAGACACTAGGACTTATCTAGTTCACTTTTGTGGTGAATATATGCTTATGCATTTATATGACTAAAGGCTTATCTTTGTGGGTTTTATTGATCTCTAGATAGCCTTAGTTTAGTGGGAGTTTGAGTTGTATTCTTTTAAGGGGATTTGATGGTTTAAGGCTATTTTTCTATTATGCTGAGTTCTTGTTTCAGAAACAATAAGATGCTTTATATCATTTGTTTTTCCATAAGATTCAATGATTCAAGTTTATGCATCTTGTATCACTTGTTTTCTCTTAGGATTCATTGATCTTGTATTGTTTCTCTACTGAGTTTCAATCTAAATTTAGAGATGTTGCGGTGCTTTATATCATTTGTCTCCCTATGGGATTCAATGATTTGTGTTAGAGCACCTTGTGTCACTTGTTTACTTATATGATTAAGTGACTTTATGTCATATCTTTATTGAGTTATGGTCAGAAGACCCATTCTATGTTCAGTTTAGTTAGATGCATCTACATCATTTGTATCTCTATAGGATTCAATGATTTTGTTGTGGTACGCTATACATGTCACTTGTTTTTCCATGAAAATCAGTGATCTTATGTTGTTATCTTACTGAACTGTGTTTGGAACAAAAAATTTCATATTTTGTTCAATTCAGATTATGAGACATATCACTTATTTTCTCATAGGATCCAGTGATTTTGTAAAATTTCTTTTTTTTTTTTAATTTTATTTGTGACTTGTTTATACAACTTGCTTAATTAATGCAATCTAAGTGAGAGATTGTTGGAATATTTATTTATGAATTTATATTAATTAATAAATCCAAACTGATTGGTTTTTAAAATCTTGTGTGGACTGTGATAAGTGGACCATACAAGTGAGCCCAATGGGCAAAGGCCTAACTTACAACCCTGTAGCCGTCAATTATTCTCTATCTCTTGACTGACTAAGTCAAAGATAATAAAATATAATTAATTAATTATAGCGGTTACTGATCTGGTATGTATAAGCTGATTAGTCTCCCACAAACACATGACAATTTTCACTTTCTCTATTATCTCTAAACTCTCTACAAAACTACCATGGTCTTGTGAGTTGTGCATCTATCTATACTCGAGGTAATTAAAATATCACAATCAGTCAGGGATTCTTCAAGTATGCACATATTACTTTGCTTAATATTATTTGTTCATATGAATTGAGATACTAAATTTAACAATTGATTGGAGCCTTACTTATCCATATGCTAAAGTTTATCATCTTTGTAGATTTGGTTCAAATCACAAACCTGTTTTGATGAAATTGAAGAATGATTCCCATGGCCAGCGTTATCAGCCACAATTTAAATGTCAAGCAGCATGGTCTTTAGAACACAAATTTACTGTTGTGGTCAGGGATGCTTAGGATGAAGGAGATTGGTGTGCTGGTCTGGAGAAGGTTACTAGGACAGCTGATGTTTGGAACAAGGAGGGAGCGGGTAATATTGTTCAGAAGAAGGAAAAAAAATCCTAAAACGCATTGAAGGGGCTAATATAAAGCAAGATCTTCTAGGGATAGTCAATACCTGGTTCGAATTGAGAAGGAATTATGGAATGATTATAATAAAACCTGTGCCCAGAGGAGTTGATTTGGTTTTAGAAGTCTAGATGTGATGGAGATAAAAAAAGTATATTTTTCCATGCTTCATACCCTTACACACAAGAAGAATAGAATTGCAGCTCTAAAGAATGATGAAGGCCAATGGGTTAATGATCAGACTTGCTTGAAAATGATAGCAAAACACTTCTATCACATGTTGTTCTCCAACAGTGTTGATTATGTACCGCAACTTCATACTGTTAGAAGTTTCTCGAAGTTGTCTGAGGCTGAGTTGTTATGGACACAAAAACTTCATACTGTTATGGAAACTTTTAAAGCTCCAGGCCCGATCTTGATGGGATACAAGTGTTCTTCTTCCATCTCTATCAATGGGGTAATATTAATTATTCTTTTGGACAAATTTTTTCATATTATTAACATACTAATCACATTACCTCTTTACATCATTACATGGTTGTGTGTATTTCTTTTGATTTTATTTATAAATCACTTTTATTATGTTTCATTAAAATTAAGAAAAACTTAAACCTCATTAATTCTGTTTTAAAATTTAATAATCTTTCACCTTTACCCCTAATAAAATACAAAAAGAACTATTTTTAATAATTTTTTTTAACATTTAATAAGACATAAAGGTAAAGAGGAAGATAAAAAATAGTGAAACATCCTATAAATAAATTAAAATTAATCTTCTTTCTTTGCCTTTATAAATAGAATCAAAGGAGTGTCATCTTAAATTAAATTAATGTAGGAGCAACACTGTGTGTGGTTAAGCTCCCCCGCATGTGTGAGGAATATATTTATATAATCTATCCTATTTATGAGACAGAGTGAGATTTTTATCTTTTTCCTTTTTTGCCTTTATTAAATATTAGTGAGAAAAAATATATTATTAAAACATGTATATTAAAAATGTGTATTTAAGAGGGGCAAAATTTAAAACTTAATAAATTTTGAGTCAAGGTTAATGATTAGTTTTCAAAACGGTGCATTATGGCCCTTACATTAATAAATATTAACTTTAATTATTAGTTGATCAAAAATTATAAAAAATGATCTTATAAGAAAAAAGAATAACTTTTTTATAATTTTAGTGGTAATTTTTTATAATTATGAGATCCCTTTTCTAATAACAAGACATCGAGAGATGACACATGTACACATACGTGGTGACTCACCAACTTAAATTAAAATCCATCTAATGGTGCGTCAATGCCTTAATGGCAGGACGACACCCGTAGTTAGATTTTGTAACGTTTAAAGGAGAAATGGCCCAAAGTGAGTTCAAGATTGATATTAAGTGTCCCTAAGCATTTCGAGAGTAAAAGTGACCTTTAATTTATTTGTAAATACTGAAGTGTATCACAGTGGGTAATATGGCAGAAAAATGACCTGCTTTATTCATTGAATGAGTCAATATATATACAGGAAAAGTAAACAGTTTAGTACAATAAAATATTGATAAATTAGAAAACTGGCCTAGCTGAATATACACGTGGCTGTTGAAAATATCAACCATCCTCACTATTATCATCTAATACCCCCCGCAAGCTGGAGCATGTATATCTATCATGCCCATCAGCTTGGTCAAACACGAGTTGAAAGGTCCAGCACCAAGGGGTTTGGTATGAATATCAGCAACCTGATTGGATGTATATGAATGGGAAGTAGATGAACCAAACCAGATGGAATTTTCTCTCGAACTAAGTGACAGTCCAGCTCGTTCGTGGGATTGGACGCAATATGAATGGCGGATTGGCTGTCACGAAAAACACTAGCAGGGGAAGGATGTGGGATTTAAAGATCAATGAGTAAGTAAAAGAGCCACTGAACTTCACAAGTGACAGCTGCAAGAGCACGGTACTCAGCTTCAGAGGATGAACGAGAGACTATGTGTTGCTTCTTGGAACGCCAAGCAATCAAAGCTTGATCGAGGTAAACACAAAAACCTGTTATAGAACGACGTGCATCTGGATAACCAGCCCAATCAGAGTCACAAAAGGCTTTAAGCTTAAAATCAGAATGAGCATGAAAGAATAAACCACGACCAGGACAACTCTTGAGATACCCAAGAACACGATATGCAGCCTGTAAATGTGTAGTACGAGGAGCAGAAATGAACTGGCTGAGCTGTGAAACAGCATAAGAAAGATCAGGACGTGTGGTTGTGAGATAAAGTAGACGCCCCACGAGACGCCGGTAAACAGAGGGATCTTCAAGAGAAGAACCAGAATCTTGAGACAACTTGGTTGAACGATCCATGGGAGTAGAAACTAGTCGGGCAGCAAGAACACGACAATCAGACAAAATGTCCAGAGCAAACTTGCGCTGACAAACAGATAAACCAGCATTGGAACGAGCAATCTCAAGCCCGAGAAAATATTTGAGAGGACCCAGATCCTTGATTTTGAACTTAGCATCTAAAAAGACTTTGATTCGATGGATCTCAGCCGTATCATTTCCTGCCAGAATGACATCATCGACATAGACTAAAAGCAGAGTGAAAGAAGCATCCTTGCAACGAACAAACCTAGAATAATCAGCCAGCCAAAGACTGAGTATAACCAGAATCAACCAAAGAAATGGACAATTTTGCAAACCATTGTCGACTAGCTTGTTTCAAGCCATAGAAGTGATTTCTGAAGCTTGCAAACAGTTCTTGGATTAGAAGTAAAACCTTGAGGTAAAACCATATAAACTTCCACATGAAGATCACCATGTAGAAAATCATTGTTAACATCTAATGGTTGTAAATGCCAATTTTTAGCAGCAGCAAGGGCAAGAATCAAACGAACAATAGTAAGTTTGGCCACAGGAGAACATGCATCAAAATAATCAATTCCCTCAGTTTGGGTATAATCCTTTGCAACTAAACGAACTTTGCAACGCTCAAGATCACCATTTGCTTTTTATTTCTTTTGGTACACCCACTTACACCCAATCGGACGCTTACCAGGAGGCAATTTAGTCAGAGCGCAAGTATTAGCTGAATATACACGTGGCTGTTGAAAATATCAACCATCCCCACTATTATCATCTAATAAAGTGAGGTGAAATTTTAAAATATATATATATATATATATTATAGTTAATGAGTTTTTAAAAAATAAACACAAATTATATGGATTAATTTATTCAACGTGATATTAAATTCCTAACACATTAAATTTTTTATGCATACATATTTCAAATGATATTTTAGCCAACTTACTTATTCAAATTTTAAAAAATTATATAAATAAGTTTACATAACCAAAAAAATGTTAAATATGATTTTAAAAATTTTTAAAAATTAGGCACCTAAAAATTATTTTTGATAACCCGAATGATTTTTAAAAAATACTTGCGTTAAAAGGGGTCATTTTGGTCTCAAATATGTAATTTAATGCCTAATTAATAGTTGAATGAATGAAAATTAAATCTCGAAGAATACAGGGAATGTCTTTGTTATGCAATTTTTATTTTAATAAAATTTTATATAGATTTTAAAAATAGAAGAAAAATTTTTATAATTAAAAAATTAAGAATACTCCGACGTATTATATGTGAAAAGAAAGCTCGCACAATATTAGAGAAGCGATGAGATAGTGGAATTTTATGCAAGTGTGCTTTTCTCAACGAAAGGAGACGTAGCTTTTGGATTGAAATTGTTTGAGACTAATACTTTATTTAGATGAAGAAAAAATGTGGGAGAAAAATAAAGAAGAAAACAAATTTTACCCTGTTTTAATAAAGAAGGAAAAGTGAGAAGAAAGAAAAATATGAGAGGAAATAACGTGTGGATGCATCACATTTTATTTTCAAATCTTCTCTCGGTGTGGAGAGATTTTAGGAAGAAATTTGTTGTTACGTATGTACCCTTCTTTCTTTCTTCTAGTTTTTCGTTTTCAATATTTCACATTGTGACTGCAGCAGTCATCGTCCACCTCTCTCTCCCTGTACAAAACCATGCATACTCCGTGCAGTTCCTCTTCTTCGACTCATAGCAAGTATCTCACCAGAGCTACACTTACCCGTACAGATGGAGTGTGTTTAATTTAAATTAATTGTCCCCATTTAATATTTTAGATATAAAAATAATAAATTTATACTAAAATTTTTGGCTTTAAAATATAATAATTAGAAAAATGTATTTTTAATAAATAAATTGATTTTAAATATTCTGATGAAGTTAATTTTAATATGATTTTTCCTTCGATTTATTTTTGGGAAAATAATTGTATGAAATATGATATGTTTTGACATAAGGAAATTATAGCCATTATATATTTGCTCATTTTCTTTTCTTTCTATTTTCTTCTATTCATTCAAACAAAAGAAGGGATAATATTTTTTTTTCAATTTTTTCCTCTCTTCATTTTTTCTCCTCTTTTTCTTTTCTCTCAACTTTTCTTCCCATGCAAATGAAAAGTAAGGTTAAGCAAATTAGTCTTCTTGAGACTTAGTTATCATTAACTTTTTTATATATGCACGGTGAAACTTGACGTAATCCAAAATAAAAAAAAAATGAATTTGCTTGACATGCTTTTTCCCATTAATTAATAAATTTGATGTAATCCAATATATATGTGCATATATATATATATATATAAGCTCCTTAAATTTATCATCGAATACTATTGCTTCATTGGCGTTTTTTAAAAAGTTAAAATATATAAAACTTTTATAAATTTTGAAACAGTTACATATGACTTTTTTCACCTTTAATAATTTAAAATTAACCTCCTAACTTTTAATTTTATTTTTTAAAGCCCCCACTATTAATTAATTGTTATATTATTATTATAGTTATTGCCATGTTAAATTAATGCAATGCACATGATACAAGATATGAAACAATATTTTTATTATTCTTTGACACAATTTAAGGAGGGGCAAAATTTAACACAATTCAAATATATAAGAAGAAACTAAAGAACATTGCCACAGAGGGACCAAACCAAACAGAACACACTTGTAGTGTGTTCTTTTATTACTTACAAAATTTAATTTATTTTATATTTGGATTGAGTAAAGTAATAATAATTTCTTTGATATTTATGCAAGATAGACTACCTCCTAATACTCAAGGCTCTTGCTCATCCTTGCTAGGATGAAGGATGGAATCACGTGTTGAGTGTCCATGAATATTTTTAATTAAACAAAATATTATATTGTAAAATTATTTATAATCAATTTTTTTATACTTTTTTGGATAGTTAAGGTATTGATAGCTAAAAAAATATTATTATTATTATATAAAATTTTAAATATTTTTGTATTAGTTTTATACTTGCTTTTTTTGTTATCAATGGTGTGTAGTATTCTTGTGTTAAAAGATAATTTTTTATTTATATGATTGTTATGAATGATAACTTTTAGATATTTTTTCATCTGTTTAATATAAAATAATATTTTAATTGATAAAGAATAATAAAATTATTTGTATAAAAAAGAATAATAAAATTATAATTTTTCTCTTAAATTCTTTTACCTATGAATAATGAGAACAATGTCCCTCATGTCATGTAAAACTGTGTTAAAAGTACAATTTTGCCCCTTCATAAATTGTGTTAAAAGTACACTCGCCTTATATCCTACTCAATCTCTTGTGAAGAGGCTGACTTAACTGGTGGTTGTCTTATGCAGTGAGACAAGGTCTCAATTGGGTGTCATTAGTGAAGGATTTAAGGCAAGTGTAAGTAAAATGAAGAGCTTCATCAAGTATGTTTTCTCCATGAACCTCTAATTGTGCAGCTTCATTCAAGGCTAACATTCCTCTCACGTCCTTGCTCACATTTTCATTATTAAACTCTCCCTTGTCATCCTTAAATCTCTCAAATACATCTGTTTCATATTGATAAGAAATTTAGAAAATATTATTTTAGAAAGAAATAGGCTTTTGTTATTTAAATATTTTTGTTAGCTTCCTATATGGGAAGGTAACCCACAAGTGGGATGTTTTCTTCATTCCTATTAGTATATAAACAAGTGGATAAGATGGTTTTTTTTCATAAGGAGAAAACCTTAATTAAGCTTATAAATAGGTTGCCCTTTTGTATTTTGAAGCAGACTTGGATAAATAAACACTTGAATATTATGATTCCCTGAAAGCTCTCTCTTACTCCCTCTTTGTTTGCCTCCTTGACCCTCCACTACTTCTAAGTATATGTCTCATTTGGATGATCTTATGATTAGAAGTGACATGCATGATGAAGAATGGCATATAATTACCATGTTTATCAATGGACTCAAACCCTATATACAAAAGGAACTCAAACTAAACTCCCTAGAGTCTCTTAAGGAAGTTTACCATAAGACATTGGAAGTAGAGTCTTTGTTGCAATACTCTTTTGTCAAGCTTACCGACACGCAGAGCAATCATTTTTGACAAACATAAAGTTCTAATGTGACAAGGTGACCTTCTAAAGCACCTACATATAAGCCTAACCCGTTCTCTACGCTAAGTCAAGCAACTAGGTCAAGAGTAATATCTATAAGCCTAGCGAGGCTTCCTACCCTAGTAACTCTCTTATTGAGTATTTCCACTGTCACTCGAAGGGTATTGCCTCAAAATGCCCACTGAGTGCTCTAGTTATTCACTCACATTGTGAGCACGAAAAGAACGTTGCTAATGTCGATGTAGTTGCGAATCTAGATGAGTGTCCTTCAGATATTAATGAGGATATCATTATTAATAAACATGGATATGAGACATGTCTAGTTAGAGTTATGCGATGCATTCTATCAATTCCTCTACTTAGAGATTCATGAAAACAGACAAGTATTTTTCGTACTTTTGTGAAATGGGGGGAGGAAGCTCGCAAATTAGTGATTGATGGTAGGACTTTTAGAAATGTCATTTCTAGTCGAGGAGTTGCTTGACTCAACCTCAAGAAAGAATATCACCTAGAACCTTTTCATGTTGCATGAGTTACCCAATAATGCCGCGTTCCTCTTCAATTAGGTGACTATAAAGTAAAGAATCTTTGTAATGTTCTCCTAATGGATGTTGCTCACATTTTGCTTAGTCAATCGTGGCTTTATGACTATAATGTCATCAATAATGATCGTGAGAATACCTATACCTTTAAGAATGATCATAAGACAATCTTATTACGTCCTACTAAGCCTAACAATAATGGTAGATACTAAAGCAAATCAAAAGGCACAAAACCTAAAACCTAAAGATTGTGTCTTTTGATAGAAAAACAATTTGTATGAGAAATTAGAGAAAGTAAAATTGTGCTTATTCTAGTGTCTAAGATATCACAATAAATTAAATTACTACTATTTCAAAAAATGCCTAAAGAAGTACAATAACTCTTAAAGCAATTTCAAGATGTCACTCGAATGAGTTTCCATCTGAATTACCACAAATAAGAGATATCCAACATGTAATTGATTTCATTCTAGGTTCACAACTTTCTAATCTACCACACTATAGAATGAACCTTAAAAATAGGAAAGAGCTTAATGAAGATGTTAATAGATTGTTGAAAAGGGGTTATATCCAACATAGTATGAGTCCTTATGTAGTACCTACTTTTTTGACTCCTAAAAAAGATAGTTCTTGAAGAATGTGTATAGACACCAGAGCCATCAATAAGATTACCATCAAGTATAGGTGTCACATTCCTAAACTTGATAACATACTTGACTTGGCATCCAAATTATCAAAGATTGATCTTCAAAGTAATTATCATTATATCAGGATTAGACTAAGAGATGAGTAAAAGACTACTTTTAAGATGAAAGATAGGTTATTTGAATGGCTTGTCATGCCATTTGGATTGTCAAATACACTAAGCACGTTCATGAGAGCAATGACTCACCTTCTTTATGCATAGTTGGGAAAATTCTCGGTGATATATTTTGATGATATATTAGTCTTAAAAAAATCTAAAGCTAAATACTTGGACCACCTTAAGTTAATTTTTCTCACCTTGCATTAGGAAAAGGTTTATGTTAATTTGCCTGAGTGCTCATTTCTTCAAAATCAAGCCATCTTCCTGAGCTTCATGGTTTCTGAAAGGGGTTTAGCAACTGACCCCGACAAAGTCCGTGCCATTCAAGAATAGCCTAAGAAACAATTTCTTCATGAAATACAAAGTTTCTATAGTCTTGCTTCTTTCTACAAATGATTCATTAGAAATTTTAGTACCATTATGGCTTCTATGAATGATTATTTGAAACAACAGAAGTTCAAGTGAACCTTTGCAATATCATTAGCTTTTCAAGATATTAAGAAAAAGCTTTTTGAAGCTCTAGTCTTGTCTTTTTTAGATTTTACAAATTGTTTTGAGGTTGCTTGTGAAGCATCTAGGACAAAAATTGGTGATGTTTTGAACTAAGAAAGTCACCCTATGGCTTTCTATAATGAAAATCTCAATGCTGCTAAGCAAAACTACTCCACTTATGATAAGGAGTTTTATGCAATTGTGAGATCCCCAGAGTATTGAAAATATTAACGTTTTTTATAGCATTTTGTTCTTTATTTCAATGATCAGGCACTTAGATTTATCAACTCTTAACAACACCTAAGTTCTAAACATGATAAGTAGGTTGATTATATTTAAGGGTTTGCTTTTGTTGTCAAGCATCACTTGGGAATTGAAAACAAAGTAGTTGATGCTCTAAGTCGCTGGATTAACTTGCTACATACTATGAGTGTTCGTGCATTGGCTTTAACAACTTAAAGGATGAATATGCGGCATGTCCTAATTTTAGGGTAATATACCATGAAGTTAATAGTGGTAATCATCACGATTGTGTTGATTTCATCTTTAAAGACGATCATCTCTTTCTTGAAAGCAAGCTGTGCATCCCATTTGCTTCTATGCGAGATTTTCTTATACATGAATTACATGCTAGAGGTTTAGCTGGTTATTTCAAGGTTAATAAGATTGTGGCATTAGTTGATGATAGATTCTATTGGCATCACTTAAGCGTGATGTGGCTTGAATAGTATCTCAGTGTCAAACTTGTCAAACATCTAAAGCAAGGAGATAAAATACCAAATGGTACACTTCTTTGCCAATCCTTAAAGCACCTTGGAAATACTTGAGTATGGACTTTGTCTTAGGATTGCCTCGAACAGATAAAGGTTATGATTTTGTATTGGTTGTTGCAAACAAATTCTCCAAGATGGCTCATTTTATTCTTTGTAGCAAGACTACAGACACTTCTCATTTAGCAAAGTTGTTCTTTAAGAAGAGTGTGTGTCTGTATGGGTTACCTACTATTATCGTATCTGATAGGGATGTTAAGTTTGTTAGCTACTTTTCACCTCCACATAGATAGGCAAACTAAAGTTACTAGCCATAGTATTGGTAATTTGCTTAGAAGTTTAGTCAAAAACAAGCTAAAGAATTGGAATTTAGGTTTAACCACTATCTAGCTTGCATATAATAATTCGATGAATAGTTCCACAAGCATATTTTTTTCCATATTGTTTAAGGTTTTAATCTTAAATAGCCTATTGATCGAATACCATTCACTTTAACATTTTGCACTTCTGAATTTGTAGAATTTTTGCCAATTACCTTCATAAATTTCATGCTAAAATTAAGTGCAAATTAGCAATGAGTAATGATAAGTATAAGTTATCTACTAATACTCATTGCTGATCTCAAAGCTTTAATGTAAGTGATTATGCTATGGCTTGAATTTGTCCATAATGTTATCCTAAACTGATTTTTGAAAAGTTGCATACTTGAGCTTCCAGACCTTTTCTCATATATAAGAAATTAATACTCAATACTTATCTTTTAGAATTAACTCTTGATATGATCATAAGTCTAGTTTTTAATGTGAAGAATCTTATGCCTTATTGAGAAACTTTTGAGCCTCTCCCTTTGCTTTTTGATGATTCTGCAAGTACTCGAACTTCTCATGTGTCAATCCCACTGTCATTATCTGTCTCACCATTAATTGAAGAAATCGAGACCATTATGGATGATTAACTTGTCCTTACCCCTGAGGGACCCCTTCGCTGCTACTTGATTCATTGGAAGGGTCGTTCAGATAAATATGCCACTTGGATTTTAAAAGACGAATTCTAACAACTTGATCCTATCTTGTTGGAAGCCTATCAATACTTTACCTCTCTAAAGGAGAGTTCTTTGAAGTGAGGGGAATTAATAAGAAATTTGCAAAATATTATTTTAAAAAGAAATAGGCTTTTTTGTTATTTAAATATTTTTGTAAGCTTCCTTAACGGAAAGGTAGCCTACAAGTGGGATGTTTTCTTCCTATTATTATATTTTAACGCTTTTCTGCGGAATTAGGTAGACCATCGTACCTGCAAAGAAGTCACGATTCTATTTTTTTTTTTTAACTGAAACTTTGTTTTTATTTGTTTATAGGATGAGAATTTTGAGTTTTATAATGCATCCAAACTATTAAGAATTAATACAGTGAGATTCTCTTAATTTTGATTTTAAAATATGCAATTTTAATAAAATCCAAACAATATTTATATAATTTATTATGTTTGGTTTGAGAGTATTTTTAATATATTTAAAAATAACTAATATATATTAAAACATTTCACAAAATGTGTATTATTGTCTTTGAGATGAAATTTTTTAGTTGCAGGCCCCCATCCTTTGGGGATACATGTGAAAGCAATGATATATGTGAACGTATTAACTGAATAATTTAAGATGATTTGATGTTCCACTTGCATATTATATATATATATATATATATAATATATATATATAGGTTAATGATTCAATTTATCCACACATGGTTTGATCACTTAATGAAAGAGAGATTGGAGCACTCAAATTATAGTAGTAGTATTAGTCGGCATTTCTTGTATATTTTAGTTTATGTTTGGTTGGGGAAGGAGAGGAGAAAGGAGGGAAAATTCATTAAAATTTAATATACTAATTGTTCTTGCAGAAAAAATTTTGAGGCAAAATTTTTCTTTAATTCTAGTCAAAATTATTTCTTTAATGGTCAAGCCTTAATATAGAACGACAGTGCAAACATTTTTTAATTTTTATAACAACATTGTGCTAGTTAAAAGTTAAAGATATCAGTTATATTTGGTGAAACTTTTAGAATAAATTTACCATTTAATAAAAAAAATATTTATACCAAGTTTGTCCACTTTTTTTTGGTGCTATATGTTAAAGCAATGGCCATGTGAACAAGATGATTTGATATTCCACTTGCATTATATATATATATATATATAGGTTAATAATTCAAATTCATGCAGCTTATTATACACAAGTTTGATTGGAATCATCTAATTACGTGTCTGGTTTTTTATTTTTTGAATATTCTACCTCCATTTTTTTAACGTTCATAAATTAGTCTAAGGCTAAGGATTTTTCACGTTTATATGGCTATAAATTCATTCTACACTCAATAATATCTGACTGTTATGTATATAAATATTATATACTCTCTCCTGTATTTATTATAGGATATTTTTTAGAATGATTTTTTTATCCTTAATACCAGGCACATGGAGTCATTGAGGATTATTTATAATCAGTTTTCAATTTTATTCATATTATAAATTTAATTTTATGGCTCATATATTTATTTTCTTATTTTTAATAAGGATAAAATTAAAAAAATATTTTAAAATATATTTAATAATTTAACTATTATTTTTTGATTTCAATAAAGTTGTTATAAGGGCCTTGTAATAATAGAGACCTAAAAGAATATGTCTGTTTAATATTATAAGCCATTTTCAATCTACACTCGTTTATCATAATTTCGATTACAAATGGTGGGTCGCTAGCGCGTGTAAACAAAATAAAAGAGATGACAACACATCATGATATTTTTCTCATTTTATTTTATACTGATTCACGGAGGAAAACTATATATATATATATATATATATATATAAAATCATACTTGATAGTGGTGGGGAGGCCAACTTTAGCTGAAAGCAAAAAAATATATAAATAAATCACACTTGCATTATCCTTCTTTTTTTTCTTTTTTTCTTTTTAACAACAAATGCCATTGGGTAGAATGGAGAATATAAGTTGAGCCTTTCAAACTTCCCATTTAAACTTTTTTTTTTTTTTGGGCTCGGGTTTTGAAAACTGATGCATTTTGTATGAAATGACTTGTAAAGCTGACTTGTTTAGCTCTTGAAAAAACATGCTCAAATTTGAACTAATGGTTTAAGCTCATATTTATTTTAATTCTAAAAAACTGAGATATTTTAAAGTCTTAAATTAAATATAAATTTTCAAATTTTTATCCATACTTTAAAGTTGATATTTATATTATTTATTTTGAATTTTAGAACACTAATTTATATTTTAGATAATGAATATGTGATACTATAATTTCAAATTTAATTTTTTTAAAAAAATAATAAATGAGATTTAGTCTGAGCTCATTTGGGGCAGACTCTCCCATTCTCGGCCCCGTCATTAGGCGTCCTACTTTCGTCATTTTTCTTTTCTTTTTTTTCTTTTTTTGGTATTGCATTTCTACTGGAGTTAGCATACACCAGGATAAAAGGCTGAAGTGGGGCCATTACATTTTTCACTTGTCAACGAAGTGGGCCCACATATGATATTGTGTGCATCCGTCAAACACAGTCTACGAATTTGGGGCCATGCTGAAAATTTGGAACACACCTTATTGTCATTTCTAGCCCAACAAATATAATTTTTTGTATTGCCTTGCAAACTATTTTTCTTTTGGAAATATTAATGAGAAAAAACAATACTTTGAATTTAAAACGAATCAGTAGACCGGTACAAATCTATTATGATTATCAATGAGTTCATAAATACAAAGTTTTGTTTACATACACAAAAAACTAAATTTATTTTTTTCATTAAAATCACTCAATGAGTTTTTAAATTTTTTATTTCATTGTGTCAATCACTTGATCAGAAGATCTATCTCTTTTCATATTATATAGGTAAATAACAAGG
This sequence comes from Prosopis cineraria, assembly GCF_029017545.1. Lineage (NCBI taxonomy): Eukaryota > Viridiplantae > Streptophyta > Magnoliopsida > Fabales > Fabaceae > Prosopis > Prosopis cineraria. Next base: position 7,083,630 of record NW_026555337.1, read on the forward strand.
GCAAAAACACTTAAAAATTATATATCACCTTGTCAAAAAATAACATTTTATTTTAATAAGTTGAGAACTATAAATTTAAAATCTAGATCATGCAAAATAGATTTAAACAATCTGGAATACTATGATATGGTACTTATAAGAAGCACCCAAAACAATACCCACTCAAATCTCAATTGACTGTCGTTTTCATCCTTTTAAATCAAATGGCACAACTATTAAGAATAATCGATGCATGATTAAGTTAACCAAAACAAGGGTTAAGTTAATAAAACTAAACTAATTGAAGTTAAGAATACGAAAAAAATGACAATTAATAGACCCTATTAAGTCATTAATTACAGTTACAAATCTCCGATTATTGAAGACACAAGAAGAAACAACATCAATATTCACAAGTACTTGAAACTCATAGTTGATTCTATGTGATTTTAGTACTTTTTCAATTGTGAGAACACAGAATGTTCAAATTAATTCTACAAGTTTTGAATGAGATTACTACAATCGTGTACAATCAATTCTAAATAAACTGCTTAGAAAACTAGATAACTCACTTAGGAAGGATATTTGTTTCCTAGTGTCATTCAACCCATTTCCAAGGGGGTAACTTGATATTCATTGGTAGTTCATCTAGAGTTCATAATTAATTACGTGTGAATTTAGTACTTTAGTTATGAAAAAATAAAAGTGTAAAAATATAATTTCACAAATTGAGAATGTGACTGCTGAAATAACATATAATAAGTTTTAAATTCTGGGCAAACCATTTGGGAAAATTAGGTAACCAGCCCACTTGAAAATGGATGGAGTTGTCTCCAAATTGGTCTCTCAAGAAAATTTCAATAATTAAAAGTATGTAATTAAATTAGTGGGGTCCTATATCATATGCAGATACATCTCTGTTTTTGAAGTATATAGGTGCTTTATAGATTAGCAATGTGTCACCTTTTCGACCACTTTGTTAGGAGGGAAAAGCGATGGACTTGCACTTGGAAAAAAAAAATGTTGGAGTTAAGAAAAACGTTTAGGCTAATTAATTAAAAAAAATTGGACAATGAGAAACATACAAGTGAACATAATTTACGGATCTAATTCCTTCCACTCTTAGAAAAATTATAATTAGTGTTAAATAATAAATTTATCCCTAAACTATAAGTTTATCATTTCAAAATGATATAATATTGTCTCTACCATTAATAAATATTAATTTTAACTTTTAGCTTATTAAAAAATTATAGAAAATGATCCAGAAATGATCATTTTTCATAATTTGGTCATTTTTTATAACTTTTTAATTCCTTGTCTGTAATTTTGATCTTTTTATGTTATTTTCTTGGTCCTTTTTTTTATAGCTTTTCATGTTGTTTTTGTATTTTTTTTCAACTATAAGTTAAAATTAACTTTTGTTAACGATGAGGTGACATTGCATTTGTCAAAAGTTAAAGGAAAACATTATATTAAAAATGAGTTAGAATCTCTTAAGCATATAGTTTAAATGTGAAATTGTTCTTAAACTTTTAATTTTATTATTCATTATCCTTCTGCTTGGACTCATGTGTAAGGACAAAGGATACTAAATATATCAGAACAAACTTCAAGGAAACGAGGTTTTATATATATATATATATATATATTACATTGCTCATAATATTGGCACAGGATCAACGAGTAAAGCTGTAATGGAATCCTTCATGATTCCTTGAGCATGAGTGTAATTATCTTCTTTGTAAAGGGCGTCCATGACACGAGCAAGGTTTAGAACTGGCAACAAACAAGGCCTCGCCACTTTGAAAGGTCTCAGGAATTCTTCATTCATATCCTTCCACGTGTTATTTATAACCTTTCGGAACTCATCAATGGCTTCTTCTCTTGACACCCCATGTTCTTTCATGTAGCAATCCAGGGCCGAAGCAACGTGCCCTCGTTTCTGCTCAAACTGTGAACGTATACATACAAAACGCTTAAAAATTACTAAAGGATGATCTTAATTTTAATGAGGGTTATTAAATAGTAAATTTACCCCTAAAGTCCAAAAGTGATAAAACTCTAAACTTGTTTTTGATAAAATATTTTTTAACTTTTGAAAACGATGTAATATTGTTACCTCTATTATTAACAAATATTAATTTTAATCATTATTTGATCAAAAAATTACAGAAAATAACCAAAAAAATTTACTTGGTCTTTTTCTTTAATTTTGGATCATTATCTGCAATTTTTGATATTATTTTTTGAAATATAATTTTTAGTAAACTAATAATCAAAGTTAACTTTTGTTAATGGTAGGAGCCACATTGCATCATTTTTAAAAGTTGAAGAGAACATTGTATTGAAAATGAATTTAGAATTTCAAATACCACTGAACTTATAATTTAAAGATGAAATTGCTCATTAAGCCTTTTAATTATATATGTGCCTAAGAAAGAAAGAAAACAAAAGTGAAACATATGTTGATATATGTAAGTATACCTCGCTAGAGACAATGTCGTCCATAGCCCTGCAAATGAGTGAAGAAGCTTTTACGAGTTTAGGCTCACTTGTGACCCATTTGAACGTGTCCTCCGTGGCAAGATGTCCCAAGCCGAAGTAAGAAATTGTTGAGAGCATTGAAAATGCACAAGTTATCATTGCTGTGCTGAGGTACTGTTCTGTTGTTGGTATGTAGTTTTCATTGAACCATTCGGCCTCTCTCATGAAAGCTCGCACCACGTTCTTTATCTGCCATCAACATGTGCCTTCATGAATAACCGCTTTTGCTTCTTTTTTATGTGTGTGTAAGAGCTTTTCTTTATTACTTTCTGGAAAAATTTTTAACATTGTTTGAAATGATTAAAAACTTAGAGCAAACTGGATGGCCAGCAGTCAACCGGTCAAGCTAAAAAAATCGTCTGGAGAGTTGGGTCGAATTGGGCAAGTTTAAACCAGTAGTCAGATCGGGAACTGGATCCGATTTTTAAAAATCAGACTATTTAAAAAAATAGCCTTTTCTTTTTTTTTTATCAAGTTTTTTAGAAAATGACTAATTTTTTTAATTATTTAATGTTATGTTGTATCATACGACTTGTTAAGTCATGATAAACTTAAAATATTTAATTTTATTTTTAAATTAAGCAGCAATCTCATATTTATTTCTCATATTTAGATTAGTATATACATATATAAATTTTTAAATTTACTCCCTCTGTCCCTATATATAAGGAGTTTTTAATCAAATCTCACATGCCGATAACAGTTTGTTATTTAGTTAAACTCACATGAAAACACAATGATTTTTCAGTTTTACCCCTAATAATATCATTATTAATATTATGATGGTGGTAGGAAAAACATACAATTAATGATCTATTTCATTTTTCAAGACAAGGATAAAATTATCTAATTATTTAAAAATATCATTGACACTCCTTATATTTGGGGACAAAAATAAGTTTTTAAAAGATAACTTATATATAGGGACGGAGGGAGTAATTATTACGTCATCGGTTCAACCATTAGTCCAACTTGATTGAACCATGCAAACCGTGAAACGTTAACCTTTTTGATTCAATATCTGATCCAATTCTGAAAATATTGATTGTTTGTTTTCCATCTTAATAGAAATTTGGTCATCACAATTACTAATGCAAATTTGCACCTTTGAGTTTTTCATACATAATGACTACGTACAGATTGCGATCAATAATACCCGAGTCTGTTAATTAAATTCTGTGCATATTACTCTATAACATTTCACCTTTTGATGTAAAACTACAAGCTTGCCAAACCTCTTAATCTTTTTTTCGCAAGGTATATGTTAGAGCTTCTTTTTTTTTAAATGGGTGTGCTGAAAACAAAATCTTATATAGAATCCACGAAAGCAAAAAATAAGTAAATGTTGGGAATTAATTTGTCTAAAAAAAAGTAAGTGTTGGATAGGAAATAAATGAAAAATAGAAATGATAGCAACATGAACCACAAATGGAAAATTCAGAATATGAAACCAGTATGTGTAAGTCCAAAAGCATAAAAGAACATAAATAAAAGGCAAATCTTTATATAGTCACGTACTTCAGATACTGCGTAGTTAAGACTGTATTCTCTGCCTTCCTTCTTCATGTATTGATCCATTTCATCATAAACATTCCATAGTGCCTCATAAGGTAACTTCATGTATTCTGGGAGATCATCCAAGCAGCAAATATCCCATCTTATAAAGCGATTATTGATTAGTTCATATATACTTTGAATCAGAAAACATCAAAACTATTACAAGAGAAGAAAAAAGCGTAAGTTTTGAGTGTGATATGTACGTATATATACCTCTCAAGTGCGTCAGTGAAAATGGTTAGCTCATCGATGGTTCCATAAGCATCGTAAGTATCATCAATAAGGGAAAAAACAGCCATCACTTTGGTGAGTATCAATCTGCCTAGAGAGTATTGAGGCTCAAAATAAACCGAAAGAATCCAAAAGTAACATTCCACAACCCTGTCTCTTGCATATGATAGATTCCTTGGCACATCCAAGCTGTTCCACCACCTATCCACCAAGAGTCATTATAGTTACAACAACAAGGTAAGTTAACCTCAATGGCCTTCTATATTTGAAACAGTTATTATTGTTAGAAAGAGAAAGCGATCACCTAAAAATGATGGGATAACAAACAAGCGAAGAGTAACGGTGGAGACAAGGCTACTTTTAGATTAATTTACATTTTGACTAATATCAATGAATTTCCAGATACACCAACTCTATATATAACATGTCTGGGCTCTATACATTCAACAATAAAGAAACATGTGGAACAGAGGTCAAAGAAACATGAGCCCTTCACAAGGGAGGCTCTCTCCTAATGCTCCCCCTTCTGCCCTCACACGGAGGGGGTGCCCAGTTTTTTTACATTTTTTTTTTTAAGAAAAAGTGGGCCCCGCCTCCACCATGTGAGGGCAGGAGGGGGAACACTAAGAGAGAGTCTTGATTCGGCCTACCACACCCCATAATGCTTCTTCTTCTCTATGTATAGTAGAGCACTTGATCAATCGAGTTATAACAAGTAGAAAACCTTCAAATTACAATCAACTACAAAATGTAATTCATTTAGAAAATTTAAGGATTGAGGGTACTTACTTACAAATATCTTCAACTTCTTTTTGGTGTAACTTTTGAAGGGCATTGAAATCCAATTTTGCTAAGGTTAGCAAGACTTCATTGTAAGAAGGATGTAAGTGATAGATAGAAATATACTTTCGAGCCTCTAACCGTGGCAATCCCCTGTGGAGAGATTGCCTTAAGCTATTATGGACTTGTTCACCAACAAAAGTGTTGGATTCAACAGTGTTACTGATAGCCTGAAGCTGAGTGGAAGTGAAAGTGATTGCTTCGTCTAAGGTGTCTTCTCCGTGAATACTCAGATGAGCAGCTTCGTACAAATTCAGCATTCCTTCCACATCGTTCCTAATTCTCCCACTAAAGTTTCCTTGTTCATCTTTAAACTTGTTAAACACATCTGGTTTACAGACATATATTCACAAATGGGTAAGAATTTAATGTACTTTTACTGATTATAAGGTTATGGCAGAATATATGTATATACCAGGTGAAATGAAATACCCATCTTGTCTCAATAATCTGAAAAGCAAAGCAAGGAGGCGTAGGTCTGCATCAAGATTGAGTTGACCGTTTTGAACGTAGTGGCGGTGAGTTTGTTGCAACACTTGTTCAATCTCACTTTCAAAATGGTGTCCCAAGCCCAAGCGTTGAATTGAATCAATCAATTCAACTTTAGAAATGGAGGGCTTTTCATTGGTAGGAACAAGCATCTTCCTCACTTCCTCTTTCAGTGCTTCAATGTGCTGCACCGTTTCAACATCAGCTTCCTATATACACGGATCAGTATGTTAAGGTCAAAAAAAAAAAAAATCAAATATGATGTAAAAAAAAAATTAACGGATAAGAACTTATAAGAATACTTCAGGAAAAAACTGAGCTAAAATCGGAAAAGCTCAAAGGTTCACTATACTGAGCATATAATACATTGGGTGAAGCTAGAAACTGTGATATAATAATAATGATCGAATTCAAATAACTTGGCTTTAAGTATATAACTTCTGAGATATAGGTAATGACAGTATGCTAAAAAAGGAAGAAAGCAGAAGAAGGAAGAATAATTAAAGCAGGAAGATATATGATGATAGAAGAGTAAAGAAGAGTGAGAGGCTAATTGAAGGAAATGATCGGTCCAAATAGAAGGGTGAAAATCTGCGCGGTTCCTTTTAATGTGGGACTCATTGGCATGTTTTTTTGAAGAAGGAACAGCAATTACTAATGTCGAAGCAGCAACAGAAGCCATTCTGTATCCCTCTTCTTTTTCATGGGAGAACAACGTTGGATTGTGTTGGTATTTATAGAAATCTTTTATCGCTATATCGGACTAGTTGAACACTACTGTGAGAATTGCAATAATTAACATGACATCATTACACCAACAAGCGTTTGGTATTAGTCAAGGAGGGATATTATCATTTAAGCATGAGATTTTGGTTCATATTTTTGAGATAGTTATCCCCAATTGAGCCTGATTATGCTCAAAACTAACCCAATCAAATAACTATATAAAAAACATGACATCATTACTAAATTAAATTTAGAAAATGACTAATTCGAAATGATAATTTATTTTGACTTTCAAACCAATTATTTTAACTAGTATGTATATTCTCAAGACTCAGCTACTCCCTCTGGTCTTTAATATAAGCCCAACATTTTTCAAACCATTGAGGCTTCTCCTCCCAACGCCGCAGACCACATGCCATGCAAGACGAGGTTGAACAGTCAACTGTTCAAGTGGTCCACGCGAGGGGTCTGTGGTACAGCCACCTACACCTTCCGAGTGGGTCGCACATTGACAAAACGTCTGTTATCTTGAAAGCATGGGTTACTTAATAGTCCTCAAACAATGGTTGATAATTAAATTTCCACATTTATCCTATATTAAATAACTGTTATATGGTCTCTTTATCTATAGAGCGGTTATCAAGAAAAGCTGTTATATAATCTTTAATTTTTTTAATTCTTTTCCTAGAATCTATATAGCATTTGTTTAAAAAAAACTGCTAAATAATTTCTACAATGTTATAGCAATTACTTTGAATAATCGTTATATAGACTTATTATTTTTAAATTTTTTAACCTACAGACTACACAACGGTTCGATGATCTCTGCGTTTCAATTAGAACCAGAAAAGCCACATTTATGGGTTTTATTAGAACCACACTGATCTTTTCATGGGCCCGAAAGAGACATGGGGCCACCCAGCAGAAAATAAAAAGAAAAGAGGGGGGCAATTTTTTCATGAAAGTAATTATATTTTTTAACTTTTACTCATAGTCAGAAACTGTAATTGCGCAACAAATCGTTTAAGATGTTCTAATAAATTATAAACAACATATAAAAAAATTTAGCTGTTCGAACTGATCCTATACATGTCAACGCAAATTTTTCAAAAAAAAAGTCACTGTATAAGATATAAGATCTAAAAATTATATATAATTGATTATATATACCTAAACTGGATTTCATATACAAATAAAAAAAAATTCATATGCATGCGACTATTAATTTTATAATCACATTTACAAACTTCCTAATATAAATATTATTATAACAATTTAGTAAAACAAACGGCCAAATATATAAAAATAGGTATTACGTAATACTTTCTCCTTCTTAATGAGGAGCCCATACAAATGAAAATAATTAAGGTTTATTATACAAAAAAAACATAAGCCTCTTTCTTTTTTAAACTACCTCAATAAAGTAACATATAGATATATAACACAGTATATGCTGAGATGTACACTGAATTATTGAGACTTTACATGCGAAACCATTGCCTAGTTCGAAGCCTATCCATTACCTTACTCTATACAGTATTCACACACACACATATATATATATATACATACTCTCTCTGTCTTTTAACATAGAAAAAAACTACTCTTTCCATTTAAAAATATAAAATATTTTTAATTAATTTTACTCTTTAATAAAATTATTACCTATTTTTAAACTAATCCTATCTTTTCATGTTTAGCTCTATTAAATATCATACAATAAATATAAAGCCATCATCAATGGGGCACTTTTGAAAAAAAGTCAATGATTACATTTCAAAAAATTAAAAATATTTTATATTTTTTAACATCTAGCTTCTCAAAAAATATATTTTTTAACGGAGGAAGTATCATATAATTTATTTTTTGTTATAATAAAATTATAAAATTCATGAAATACTATATATTATATTTTTTTCAAAATGCCCTTTTTAAAATGAAAATTTATTTTCAAGAAACAAACTTGTTTTATAAGTTATGAAGTAACTTAATCTAAATTTTTTAATGTCAAACATAATTATTATATTTAATTAATTTTTTAAAAATTATGTGAGTTGATTAAAATTTACTTACATTTTAACAATAAAGGCATGGCTCGGTATAATGTTAGGCCATTAAGGATAGTGTCTTAGGCCTAAAACATGTTTGCTTATAGCCTATATGACCAATCATTATTTTCTTGTTTAACTTTATTTTTTTAAAAAAATCAAAATTAAAATTTCTTAGATTTTATTTAAAATCAATCATATTATAAAATAAATTAAATGAATTAACTAGATTATCTATTGATAAAAGTAAAATATTAAAATTACTTGATTACAAAATTTTAATATCTACTTCTATAATGGGAAAAAAAAAGTGGTATGAAGATAGATAAATAATATTATATTAAACTTTTTAAATAATTTTATCTTAGATTTCAAGAGTTCTTCAGACAACCCTTCCAAAGAAATGTATGGAGCTGTTTTAAAACTATTTTTATTTTATTGTTCTGAAAACTGATATTCTATAAAACATGTTATGAGAATAAAAAATAATAAAAATAAATATTTTTATCATTCTCCCTTATTCTTCAAAACAATAATCACAAAACATTTAAAAATTATTTTTATTTTTTATTCTTTAAAATAATATTTTATTTTTTAAAAAAATATTTTTAAAAATACATTATTAAATAAATTTTTTTATTTTTTTATTAAAAAATAAAAAACTGTTCTTAAAATACGTTTTAAACAGGCCTGTATATGTGTGCGTGTGTGACGCCATGGGCAGGGCCCCCGCCTTTTCCGCATGTTCATCACGTTCTTAAAATTGGCGGAGGCTAAGGATATTTTATAATTTTTTGCGGCTGCGAATTTATCAGAAAACTCAAAAATCTAACCTGTTGTTTAGTTTATCGATTCATGTCATGACACGTGTGATGTGCAGCACTGAGTGGACGACAAGTAACAATCACAATTTGTGCCAGATATCCAGCCAAAAAATTAAGAATTACTTTGAGGCCAACATAACATGCTTTCATTAACAATTTTAATTATTTTTTGTTAAGTTATCATCTTATGATATTTAAATATATTACGCAAGATTCATATATAATTCTCCTACAATAAGCTGTACCAATATCAATAAGTATTACTCTCTCTATCTCAAATTATAAAAAACTTTTAGACAAAATCTCACATATCAATAAACTTCATTAAATACACATAACAATCTTATCTTTTTAAAATAAAAATATAATCTTTCAAAAATATTTATTATTTAATATATTGAAAAGAAAAAGGATGAAAATTAATTATAAAAAAAGAAAGGGTAATATTAAAATTAATGTATTTAATAAAACTTTAATATACTCAAATATTTTATATTTTGAGGCAAAAAAACTTCTTTAAAAGTGCGGACGGAGGGAGTATAACAACAATATTATTGCCTTTTGCACTTGTTCTATAATCTTACCACACGTCAATAAAAAGCATCACTCTTTCTTAATATTTTAGAACTGGACTGGATATTGAACCGAAACAGTCAGTAGTTCATAGTTTGTATGGTTTAACCAAGTTAGGTCAATGGCTAAACCGGTAATGTAATAATTAAATTAAAAAATTATATATGTATATAATAATTTAAATATAAGAAATAAATATGAAATTGCTACTTAACTTTAAAAAATTAAATATTTTAAGTTTATCATGACTAAACAAGCCATATGATACAACATAATATCAAATAATTAAAAAATTAGTCATTTTTTAAAAAAATTGATAAAAAAATTTTTTTGAACAGTCCAATTTTTAAAAACTGGATCCGGTTCCCAACTTGATTTCAATTCCCAATCCCACCACCGGTTTGAAACAGCCCAACCCGACTCAACCCTAAAATGATTTTCTCATATGAATTACACTAGAATTCGAATCGATCAACGGTCCGACCATATGATCCGATCCAGTTTTAAAAACACTGCTCTCTCCTTCTCAATTTATAAAATACTCAAAAGATTAAAAATGCCTTATATTTTTTACCATTTAACTTCTCAAAAAATGGTTTACATTCTTGAATGGAGGGAGTACTTTTTATAAATTATATATATCAATTAAATTTATAAATATTTATAATTTTTTGTAAATTTTTAAAAATACTTCCCATTAATGAGAGGGAGAGGAAATAAAATTTATTTAAGTAATAAAATAATGAGAGGCAATATTAAAATAATTATTATTGATGAAATCTTTTTTTTAAAACATTTTGTGATACCATATCATTTTGAATAATATCTTATAAAATGGAAGGAAAAGAGTATTATTTCAGAATAAATTATATGAATTTTAATCCATTTCAAACATGGTATTTGATAGTATGATTTACTAATTAAAAATAAATATTTTGTTACAAAGCAATGAAACATCAACGGCACACAAATGTGTGTGTCAAAGAAATAGTGCTTTTTAAACACGCGTGGTGTTTGAGAGGGGGAAAAACACTTGAATTATTGAACTAGTATTTTAATCAATTTAATAAAATGCATGCTTTATTTATTATCAATTTGATTATAATTCAATTATAATTTTAAGCATTAACCTTTGAATCGATGACTTAACTAATTAATAACGAGTCTAATTTTCAGTATTTTTTAAAAAACTCGCTCCATCTCAACGGCATTACGGTTAAATCTTCCTAGATTCCTAGATTTGTTGTCTTTTTGAAGAGAAAGAATTCCACGACCATCAACCAGTCCGTACAACCCGGTCGTTGTCTCTCCCTCCAGATCTTAAAATATGCTCCCTCCATATTAAGATATAAAATATTAATAACTGATTTATAATTTTGAAAAAAATATTGGTTGAAATTTTAATTCTTTTAAAAAAATTATATCTATCCAATTTTATCCTCATTAAATATCTTATGTAAATACTTTAATAATAATAATTAAAATTAAAAAAATTTATATACTTACCTTTATATATTTAATATGTTTATTTTCAATTAAATTAATACATATGTGTATATTATAGATTATTTATTCTATAATAAATTTTTATTATTAATATTCTTCACATATTAAAATTTACAAGTCTTGATTTAATTGAATAAAAATATATTAAATATATAAGGATAAGTATGTAAATCTTGCCCAAAATGTACCATTAATTAAAATTTTAATGCATCATTTAAAAAAAAGAGTAATAAATAAAATAGAAGTATAATTAAAAAATTATAAAAGTTAATCAATATCCTATATTTTGAACTAAATAAATCTTTTAGAAGATATATTATGTTGTGATCCGGAGGAAGTAAGAGAAAATAACTAACTCATATAGTTTTGAAAAGTTAATTAAGTGTAATAATTATGTTTAAAAATTTAAAAACTAGACTAAATTATTCCTATAATTAATTAAATAAATTTGTCTGATGAAAATAAACATTAACTTCATGAGGAACAATTTAAGAAAAATATGATAAATGTTTATCAAAACTTGTAATTGTGCTAATAAATAAAAAAAATATCGTAGTTTCTTTCATATATAAGAAGGTAGTAGTATGATCCCCTGCAGTCATGCGTATTAATAGCTACGTGTGTTTATAAAAAACAACAACAACAAAAATCTCCTACACATATTAAGTATTCTTTTGTTCAAATTTATTCGTATTACTATCATAATAACCGTGTTACCACTTGACATGGTTGTTGTGTGCGCATCGTCTTAAGTTAATGTATATGTACGTAGGAGGGACTATTGAGTGTGGTTAAGAGATGCTCTCTTCAAATCATAATATGAGTCGTTTTTTAAAAGCACCCATTGATCCAAAATATAAATATTAGATAAATTTTATATTTGTTTGACATTTATACCCTTATTTTAATGAAATTAATGTAATTAATAAAGGTAGTTTAAATATTCCACTCAATGCTATAAATGAAAATATGTGAATATTTTTAGGAAACTAAAATATTAACTAATTTTTTTTAGAAACGTAAGTTAGTTAGCAATTATTTATATTATGATTCAGAGGAAGTGCATGCGTGTGAGAAATATATTTATATATACAATATTCTTTATCTTATTTATAAGCTACATCGTTAAATTTTTATCACAAATTTTTACCATCCATTAAATATTGATAAAAAAATACAATATTAAAGCATATATATTAACAGTGGCAAGGTTGAAAATTTATTTATATTTTAGACAAAGTGAATGTTTATTTTTAAATTTTAAAGTTTTTCTTACCTTCAATTAAACATATTAAAAGTGACTTATAAATGTAATTAGATAAATATAAGTGTGTGGGCACAGGTGCAAGAGTGTAACCACACGTGATGTATGTATATTATAAAAACCAATTTTATGAAAACCGAATCAGTCATTGAACCGATTGAGTTATAGGTTCACAGTTCAATGGTCGAACCGTGGTCTAAATTGGGGTTCAATTGGTTATAAATAAATTGATATATTTTAAAAATTATATATTTAAAATAGAAAAAAAAATCATATATGGTAAGAAAAATGAATATGTAAATTTTAAACAAGATAATTTATAATTTATGACATCATTTTCATCCAAAATATATATAATTATTTCATAATTTATAATCTATAACTTTAAAATATACATAATTCGTACATATTTTTTCATTTTATCATGCTTATTGGGTATAGATATATATAAATTATATTTTAAAAATATGAATTAAAAATAAAAATATAAAAGTAACATGGTCGGTTCAATCGATTTTTTGTCAGTTTTACTGGTTTTGGTCTGTTTGCAGTCAGTTCTACCAATTCATGAGCGATTTTCAGGAAAAGTTGTTTTCAGGTGTAATCGAATCGGACCTATAACAGGTTCAATCAGTTGGATCGGCTGGTTCGATTCGATTTTGATAATAGTGATAAAAAATCTTGCCAATCGATCGATGCATGTATTATATGACCTATTCTCAAACTGCATAAAAAATAAATGCACACAGTTAGATTTAAAACTTAAAATTAAAAAAATTGTTAAGTTCGACATGAAGTGATGAGAGGTTAGGAACATTTGTGGTCTTCATTGTTCTAATAATTAAAACAATCATGATAAGCTTACAGTGATTAATCCTCAATGATGAATCTGTGGCTGTGAGGGACGAAACTTGGCTTGTCGCTGATAACTCAATGGAGAGAATTAAAGTTATATGAGATCTATGAAATATAGCTGATAGCTCACACGTGATGATGAGGACCCCTTTTTTTCTTCTTCTTCTTTCATACACATCTAGGAAATACATTTTCAGCCACCGACTCTTATTTTAAGTCTTTTTCATTCTTATCATTTTTAATAAACTTTTCACATACACATATAGGAAATTCTTTTTTTTTTTTACTTTTCATACACTTAAAAAAATTATACATTATTGTTCAATTAAACTACGTGAATTGCATATATAACAAGCGAACATTTTGTTATTAATATATAGAGTTTATTATGTTATATACAAGCATTCTGTTGTACATGTAATTAAGAAATTTATACATTTTAAATGAGGGATAAATGAATCTTTTCACTAAAAAAATATCTGCATATAGGGCCTTTGGGTCCATAGAATCAATGTAGAATATATTAAATATTAGGTGCGAATTTCTGTGATATAGGAACCTCAGGTCCAATTCTCACTATTAAAAAGTTGTGTAATTAAAGGCTTGTTCGATCTTGTGTTTGGCTTCTTCTATTTTAAAATTCTATGTTTTAATACAATTTTCATCATCATTTTTCGTGACAAAACCAAAAAAATCTATTTATTAATATTAATTTAAAAATAATTTCATCACCAAAAAAGTAGCTGATAATGATCATTGATGGTGGCTTATGATAGTGATGGGTCATAATAAAGAATAATTTTTAATAATAAAATATAGTGTACTTTTAAAAAAATAACAACAACTCTAAAATAATTTCATTTAAAAAAAAGAACAACTTTAAAAATATTTATCCAAAATTTTTTATTTTTAAAAATAAAAAACATTTTTTCAAAACAAAATCTAACCAGGCGTAAGTTTTCATTATGAGCTCCCTCCCTTGTCGGTCTCTTTAAAAATATTTATCCAAATTTTTATATTTTCAAAAATCGAAAAGTTTGTCTTGGAATTTTTTTTAGGAGATGAAAATAAACTAAAACTCACGAAAAACAAAAGAAACAAATTAAGAACAATTAATAAATAAAAATGGTAAATTTGAAAAATAAAATCAATTACTCTAACAACTTGACGTTATGTTAAGAATAAAAAAAAAAACTTTTAAACTTTGTCTTGTTTTCGTCCACGGAATCAAGAATATTGATTCTCGTGTCCATTATCGTTCAACCCAATAATTGAGGCATATTGCTTTTTTTAACATGCATGCTTAGGGACACTATTTAAAAAATAGCATATACACTTTGTATACAAAGATTATTTAAAATACCGTTATACAATTGAGGCAAAATTAGAGTTGAGAAACTATATAACGATTGCATTAAATAACCTTATATGATCTCTATATCTACATAGCAGTTACCAAAAAAAAATTATTATATAATCTTCAATTTCTTTAAATTTTTTTCCTAAAATATATACAGCAATTGTTTGAAAAAAAACTGCTAAATAGTTTTTACAACTTTATAGAAATTATTTTAAATAATCTTTATATAGACTAATTATTTTCTATTTTTTTTAACTCTATGACTATATACTGGACTTGGCTATTTAAGAATAATCGTTGTATATTATAAAGACTATATAACATTTATTTTAAAATAATCACTATATAGATATTTTTTAAATTTTTTCAGCTACTTCTAGAATCGAAATCTATAACGTCTTGAATTTTTATAAACTTTCCCTTCCTCCAAGAAAATCACTCCCCTTTCACTCGAAACTCTCCTGATCACCATGACTTATTATTTTCAGACTTTCCCCTCTGTTCTCCATTGTTGAAATGCCATGGGTTGATGTTCGTTAGCCATGTTGCCGTCGTTTTCATGGTTCTCATCTCTTCATTGTTGAATATATGGGTTTTCATTCTTATGTTAAATTGTCTAAGTGTGAGAGAGCTTGAATTCGACCTGAGAAGTTCCACTTCCATTTTATATCTATTAAGTATGTAATATCTCCCTATTCTCAAAATTTTTAAAAAGGTTTCTACATATATAAATGCACGCCTGCACTAAGCTCACTAAGCTCATATTATTGCAAAGTTGTGCTCTTTCATAAAAATTTACCTCTTTCAATGTTAAGGACACCTGTCCCCCCCCCCAACCCCCCTCCCCTTTCTCTAAAAATTAGGGCCAAGTTTGCACAAGAAGATGAAAAATGCTTTTTCTCACAAAAGTTTATCGCATTGACGGTTTATAATACTAAAAATGTTTATTACAAAATGATAATGGATAATTTGTATGCCATGAAATATTGAACGGCATCACAACTTAAAAAAAATGAAAACACACATTTATATTAATTATACATTTTAAAAATTGAATAAGAATGTGTTAAAATATTTATATTATATTAGTTATATATATTCATATAGTATAATTATAAGTCATTTTTAATATATTTCACCAAAAATAAGATAAATTTCAAAACTCATTAACTCTATTTAAAAATTAAATAAGTTTTTAACTTTATTCTTATCTCATATATATATATATATATATATTTTAACAACCATACTCCCTCCATTCCAAAATTTAAACATCTTTTAACAATAATTTATATTTTAATAAAATCATTATTCTCATAAGAAATATATATTATTTTTATTCTTTTAGCCTTAGTTACAATTAATGATGAGTGAGAAATGATAAAAGAATATTTTTGTCTCTTGTCATCCAATTTTCAACGTTAATCACTAAAAAATACTAATTGAAATTCCAAGTTAGTTGTTAGAAAGTTTAATGATAAGGGACCCTTTCTTAATATAAGTAGTTAAATTTGGCATAAAAAATTACCGAAGAAGCACTCATCATCACGTGATTATTTTTCATCCACAAAATTGGAAACAAGAATCTTGTCTCCATAATTGTTCAAACCATTCAACAACCCTTGCGCGCGCCCCCTCCCTCCTGTTGGGTTCGATGATCTCTTCATTTCAATTAGAACCAAACTCGCCACATTTGTGGATTTTATTAAAATAACCCATGGTCAGAAATTATATTTTTTATGAAATTAATTATATTTTTTAAATTTTAATATTTATTGTCAATAAATTTTTAAATAATCTCATAGTCAGAAAATTTAATTGGGCAACAAATTCTATATAATGTTCTAATAAATTATAAACAGAATATAAAAAAAGTCTAGCTGTTCGAAATGATTCTATTATATTTAATCAAAATTTGTAATTTCAAATAAAATTATTAATTTAACTATTTTTAAAAAAATTATGTGAGTTAATTAAAATTAACTTCCATTTTAACAATAAAGGCATGGCTGCCTATAATGTTGGCTATTAAGCTATCGCCTTATGCTTGTAAAATGTTTGCTTATAGCCTTTCATAATCAATAATTATTTTCTTTTTTAGCATTATTTTGAAAAAAAATTTTAAAACTAAAATTACTTAAATTTTATTTATAATCAATCATGTTATAAAATAAATTAAATAAAATAGCTATATCATCTATTGATGAAAGTAAAATATTAAAATTATTTGATCGCAAAATTTTAATATTTGATTTTGTGGTCCAAAACGCTTAAAAAAATTATGTGAAAATAAATAAATAACACTATATTATATCTCATAAATAATTTTGTTTTAAATCTCAAGCCTTCTTCCTACAACCTATACAAGAAAAAAAAAAAAAAATATATATATATATATATATATATATAACACCATGGGCTGGGCCCCTGCCTTTCCCGCATGTTCATCACGTTCTTAAAATAGGCTCAGGCTAAGGGTGTTTCTAAATTTTTGCGGCTACGAATTTATTAGTATACTCAATAAAATCTGACCTTTTTTTTTTTTTTGCAAAAACCTGACCCTTTTGTTGTTTTTTGACCAACAATCTGACCTTTTGTTTAGTTTAGCGATTCATGTTATGACACGTGGCGATGTGCAGCACTGACAGGCTAAGAATCACAATTTTGTGCCAAATATCCAGGCAAAAAATTGAGAATTCTTTTGAGGCCCCACATGACCGACTTAAATAACATAGAGGTTGATTGGCAATTTTAATTATCATTTTTCTTTAATATTTTATCTTATAATATTTAAATATATTATGTGAGATTTATGTACAATTTTAATGATTAGCTCAGTGTCAGTATTTTTATTTTTAAATAAACAGGTGTCAGTTGTTTTCCCTTTAATGTGTGTGGAGCTACGAGGATGGACCCGGTTAAACCTTAAACCTACGTAGATTTCATGATTTGTTGTTATCTTTCAAAAAACAAAAAGGTTTCCATGGTCATCAGCCAGTCCGTACGACCCTGCACGTTATCTCGCACTCAAAATCCAACCAATGGACGATCCCCGATCCCCACATAGATATTAATAGGTTCGTGTGCTTACAAGGAAAAAAAAAAACGACAAATTTATCTGACACTAGTAGAGATGTAAAATGGACAGAATAGATGGAGCCCATATAAGCTCAATCCTTAAGGGTTAGAGTTTATAAGTTTAATTATTTTGAAATCTATCATTTTTTAAAATTCAATCCTTGCTCAAATGGTTTAAGGCTAGGCGCATAAACCCATTTTTATTTTTTTATTTTTTAAAAATTTGTGAATATTAAAATTTTCAATTATAATAGTTCATAGTTTTTTAAAATATGATTTATAATGTTCAAAAATTAAAAATAAATAATAAAAATCTTTATATTAAAATATAAACATATATTTTAAAATTTAAATTCAATTTAAAAATTAAAATGTATTTTAATTTTGTAGGGGTTAAAAAAATAAAGGCAGTGTGGACTCAATTTTTTTTAATGAAAGTAATTATATTTTTGAACTTTTACTCATAGTTAGAAACTGTAATTGGGCAATAAGTTGTTTAAAATGTTCTAATAAATTATAAACAATACATGAAAAAAAGTTTAGCTGTTCGAAATGATCCTCTATGTCAATGAAAATTTTTCAAAAAAAAAAAGGGTCATCGTATAAGATATAAGATTTAAAGGTTACTCCTTCTATTAAAAAATATAAGTTATTTTTAATCGAATCTTACCTCTCAATAAAATAATTATTTACTTTTAAATTAACCCTATCTTTTTATATTTACCGCTATTAAATACCCCACAATAAATATAAAATCATTATCAATAGAGGCACTTTTGAAAAAAAATGATGATTACACCTTGAAAAACTAAAAATGTCTTACATTTTTAAACATTCAACTCCTCAAAAAAAAATTTATATTTTTGAACAGAAAGAGTATATATAATTGATGATATATACTTAAACTAGATTTCGTGAACAAATTAAAAAAAAACAAGTTTATAGGCAAATGTCAATATTGATGCTACTGTCAAATCTCACTAAAATTAATAAAAACTATATGTTACAGCAAAGCACAATCGAGGTCATCTCTTTAAGAGTTAAGAGATTAACTATTCGAATTAAGATTATAAAAAGCTAAATGGATGGGGAATTTTTTTATGACAAAATTAATTAAAAACTAATTTAAAATTAAATCATTAAAGCAAGTTCAACTTAAAAAATTAACAAGCACAAGCAGCGCAATTAATCACAATCTAATCACTTAGACTTAATCTTTCTTATCTATAACATAAATTACATTTATTTAACTTTATTATTCTAGTTTTATTATATATTTTTCCAAATTATCATTCAAGGATTAAATAGAAAATTAAGTTATAGAGTAATAATTAAAATCTCACTTAACCCACAACCTCACAACTATTTCTATGTAACCCACACCAAAAACAAAGCATGCATAATTACTTAAGTCAGGCCAAATTATTTGTATGTTACTATATCAATTGATTAGAGTAAGCAAAATCTTAGATAAAACATATAACTCAAAAATCATGGAGTAAGGCTACTTCAATTAACAATAGTAATTAAAGCATGAAATTTAAAGGTAGAAAGAAAAAGAATAAAGTTAAACAAAATTTTGAGATAATATAACTTTTAGTCCTTGAAGTTTGTCTTATTTATCAATTTAGTCTCTCAAGTTTAATTTTTATTAATTGAGTCTCTTAAATTTACTTCGATTATTAATTTGATTTTTATTGTTAAAAAATTAGGTTGCATTGTTAAAATTTGTTGATTTGGATAATTGGATATTGATGGAAGCCATATAAATTAATGAAAATGAGTATAATTATTTAGGTAGAGAAAGATAGACTCTAAAATTTTAAAAAATAAGGGAACAAAATACATTGTAAAGAATTATACTAGTAAAAGTTAAACTTATTTGAGAGTTAATTTGTTCTTATTTAGCTACTTATGTGTGTCAAATAATCAATCTATTTTACACATTAGATTTTCTAAAAGTCAAATTGTGTTTTAAAATTTAAAGGACTCACATGATAATTCAAGAAAACCTAAGGGATCAAATTGATAAAAATTAAACTTAAGAGATTAAATCAATAATTGAGACAAACTTGAGGGCCCAAAAGTTTGATTATCCCTAAAATTTTTACCGAATATCAAAAACTATAATTACAACTAAGGGCCATGGCTTGTGATTGACCACACTAAGAAAATTATGACCTTTTTGGTAGAGTGGAACTAGAGTTGGAGAAGTGGAAGTGGAAGTGAAATCAAAAAATTAAAATGTTTGGTAAGCATGATCTTACTTCCTCATTGAACTAGGTTCCATAAAAAATGGTGGAAAGGAGTTCCATCATTGGGCCTAAAGAACTCACTTCCCCCCCAATTCCTTGCTTATTGTCTCATTTTTACCCTCAATATCTCTTCTTTCGTGTTTGACCCAGCTTTATCACCTACCATGTCTATCAATGGCGGCATGATAAAGGACTAAATTGGTAACGATGATGACGATGGCTACTGCAACTGGATTGATGACAGTTGAACCTTACCCTTCTAGCAACGATCGTTGGTGACCTTGGATGCATGTAGGTGTTCTTGAATCAAATTTTAATTTTCTTTTGTTTTTCTTTGATCTTTCGATCTTCAACCTTCCACCTCCAGCTCCTCCTCTGTAGTGATTTTTGTAGCACTTCTATCTTCCTCACCCATTTCAACTCTTTCTCCATTCTCATATCTAAGCCATGATAAATTTTAAATTTAAGTACAACAATCTACTTCTCAATAGCCACGGTGATATACTTCAATCAATTTTCCCATTTCCCCATTTTGCAATACGTGTCATCAAACCCCACTTCCTATCACACATGCTAAACTAGAATTTGCTACTACATAAGGAGCCAAATTGCTTTAATGTGCAGGTGAAGGTGCTATTATTAAATCATGGCTTTTTTTCCAAAATATTTCTCATAATCTTCAATGATTACAAGTCATAAATGATGTAATTCAAAAGTAAAAGTATTGTATTCAGCCAAATATAGTGCGAGATTATCAAATAAAGGCATGATAGATCCAAACTAAGTAGGAATGGGTGGGTTGAAAAGGAATACTGATGAGAGTGGCATGTAATAAAATTTAAATTGAGTAGGTTTGAGAGAGGTGAAAGGGGATGATGATATCAATAAAGAAAAGTAAGAGAGTATCGCAATTGACAATGAATATTATGACATGCAATGAAAAAAGTTGAAATCATTCTTGCCTTGAACAATTTCACTTTTCATTGAATAAAAAAAATAATTTATGACTAAAAAATTGTTCTTAGGCTGAACAACTTATTCACAATTACAAACTCGTTCTTGGTCTGAATGATGTTCAGTATAGTACTTTGATAAATATTTTTCACGATGCAACATTTAGGTAGTTTCTTTTATTATTTATAGTATATTGGTGAAAAAAAGCCTTCCTCTTTCTTTGTTTAAATTGATTGGCATAGCAAGCCATATATACCTAATACTACTAGAAAAATAAAATTTAGTGAGGGATAAATCTCTAGTTAAATGTCATTTTCCCTAGCTAAATTGAATTTTAGCGAGGAATTTTGTCCCTCTCTAGATTAGCAAGGGATTGAATCCCTCGCTAAAACTATTCAAAATTCATTTAGCTACGGATTAGTCCCTCGCTAAATATGCATATATTTAAAAACAATGATGCCATATTACTCGCTATGTGTGTGTCAAATTATGACATGCCACCAACAATCTCATGCCTTGTCAACCTCTACATCACCTACCATCTCGTGCCCTATTACTTGCCACATGTGTGACAATTCATAACATGTCATTGTCCACCTTGCACCATGTCACTTGCTCCTTACCATGTCATATATTCATTATGTTTATGCCAAATTTAAGACTTAAACCTTGATCTCATATCTTTCAAGCCTCATGCTTTCTTTTTTTGCCAGTTAAACTGAAAGGCACTTGCAGTCATTATATGAGAAATTAAATATATATTATTTAACTACATAAATATATCAAATAATATATTATAAAAATACACACACACATATATATTAAATTTTATTTTCAATTATTAATATGTTAAAAATATTTATGTTTTATTTAAATTATTCTTTATATTATATTTTTAATAAAATATTATTTTATTAATGAAAATCAACTTAAAATAAATAAAATATTAAATAATTTTATTATGAATATTTTAGTTAATTTTTAAATTTAATTTTTATTTTTAAATAAAAATAATTAAATATATAATTAAAAGTCATTGTCAAAAGTTTTTTTTTCAGTAATTAGTTAGGGATAAAATTCATTGCAAAATTTCTCTCTAATTCTCTGTTAGAGAGAGATTCACAATTTCTCACTATTTTTCTCGCTAATTGTCTTATTTAAGAGAAAAATTGGTAGTTTTTCACTATTTTTTTCATTAATTCTCTTATTTTAAAAAGAGATTCACAGTCCCTTATTATTTTTCTCGCTAATTTTAAGTCAAACTATGAAATTAACATTTCTCACTAATTTGGTATTTTATAACAGAATAGGCGATCCCTCACTAATTTACATTTTTCTAGTAGTCAACACCAAAACAAACCTAATATTTTAATAAAATAAAAAAACTATCTTAATAATCCTAATTAAAAACTATACTAAAAAATTCAAAACAAACATAAATGAAGTTTTTAAAATTTGATACTTTACTTGGTAGTGCACTTGTGCGTGTATGTGTGTGAGGAATGCAAGACAGAGAGAGGAAATTTTTTATCATATTTTGTTTTAAAAATGACATTTTGATTCAAATAGGGTATACCTCGTATACTTTTACAATGAACAAGATGTCCACCACGCATTGGGATGGGCCGATGAAATACCCAACAGCTCCAAACCCAATCCAAAGTTCTTACATACACTCTACAACTGAAAATATGCACTGCTCCAATCAAAACATTGTGGTAAGGGCTTTGCGATTTAAGCAAGTGATTAGAAGTTTAAATTTTAATTATTGTGCACTACTCCATTTTCAAATATAAAAAAAATTATCATGTTTTTTATTTATAAGTAAAATTATAAATTTTAAGAAGCATTTATTAATTTTTTTTTAAATTGTCTTGCATAAAGTTAGTGTTTATTTTCTCCAGACATATTTGCTTCATTACTTACAGGATAATTTTGAACATTCTTTAAATTTTTCAATATAATTATTATAATTAACTAATTTTTTTAAACTATATGACTTAATTATTTTCTCTTACATTCAAAAACAGAAGAAGTATGTCCCTACTTAATTGGAAGGAATCTACCATTTATCTTCATTCTTCAAGGCCTACTTAATTCTCCCTCCATCCTAATTTACATTCAAGATCTCAAAATATAGGGTATTTTGACAAAAATGAGGTTTTAATGAAGATGTTTTTTGAAAATTACCCTTCTTATTATGTTGTCTTACAAGTGGCTGGAGCATTAAATGAAGAGGTATTTATGAAATTTGCATTCTTATTTTTAAAAAATAAAATTATAAAATATATTTAATAAACTTTGTTAACATAGTTTTGTATAAAAGATGACGTTGCGGCAGGAAAATGATTATTTTATTTCTATCGTACGGAGGACTTTTCCAGGATACATAGCTTAACAACTTTTTTTGTATTTTTGTCAAAAATGTATTTCATGCAAAACTTTAAGGGCTTAGGGTAATGAGAAACAACGCAACTGACCCTAACCCAACAATCACATGAATCTAAACGGAAAACAAAAACAAAACAAAACAAAACAGTGGCATTTGCTAGAAACGATTAATAATTATATAAATCTATTCTCTATTGTAAATAGCGTGGAATGGTTGCTGTAGCTCTACCGACCTATTTTTTTATAGTAATTTTTTAATTATTATATAGTAAATAAAATACAAAAGATTATAAATATTTTATGATAGAAAAAGGTTGGCTTGGGACTCAATAGAAAAATGAGCGGTCAATATTAAACCAATACTAAAAAATATTCCCTTCAAATCACGATATAAAATATTTTTTAAAAGTTTATTTAATTTAAAATATAAAATGTTAATAATTTTTATAATTATTTTTTAATTAAATCCCTACTTCATCTATTATATTTTTTAAAAAAATAATTATTAAAATTTTAATTGTCATTATAAGGCACTTATAAAAAAATATTTAATAAGAGTATAATTGAAAAGATATATTATTTTTTCAAAAGATTAAGGTTTTAAATGACTTTTTTGACATCATAATGTACAAATATTTATCCTAATGTCATCCAAACCTGAGCTTATTTTTGTACTATTACCAATGAGAGTTAATACATGTGCATCGCGCACGGGTATAACGATCAATAATTATATAAATTAATTCGAAATCTGATTAAAATCTAATAATTGAAATTAAATAATATACATGGTTGTCAATGCAGGAAATTGTATGGTCCAATAAATTCTACTCACATCTGATGAGGGTGAGGAGCTGAAACAAACAATTTGCATTTTTTATAGAACGACACGTGTCCAGCTGGACAAGTGTCATTATGTGATGAACCTACTGAATATGCATAGTGAAGCTGCTGTGATGATCAATTCAATTCAGTAGGTACAGCACACTAATAACTCGTTTTTAGATGGGGAGAAGGGCGCTAAATTTCAAAGAAACAATTAATTCAATTTAAATCTTAATCAATTTCAGAATTCAAGAAAAGTCCCATCTGTTTTTTTTCCCCGACAAAAATTAAATAAAATATGCTTAAGTTAAATATGTAATTAAAATTTAAAAAAAAGTTGCCATTTATTAGTTTAAAGTTGTAAAATTAAGAGTCAAATTTACAAATTTTTAGGATTGTTAAAATAATGACTTTATTACTTTTAAATTTTAAATATTAACATCTATGTTCTTTTTTAAAATTTAAAAAATAAATTACAAATTTAATGGATTGAAGTTGTAAAATTGGGTGTCAAATTTGCAAATTATATTTTTTTCAAATTAAAAAAATAAATTACAAATTTACTACAATAAAATTGTAAAATTAAGATGCAGAGTTGCATGTCCCCATATCATTTGGAATAATAACAAAATGTCACTTAAAAATTAAGAGACTTATTTGGTATTATGAAATTGCTTGGGGCTACTAAAAATGTGAGGGAAAAATAAAGAAGAAAACAAATTTTATCCTATTTTAATAAGGAAGGAGAAGTGAGGAGAAAGAAAAATATGAGAGAAAATAACGTGCGGATGCATCACATTTTATTTTCAAATCTTCTCTCGGTGTGGAGAGATTTTAGGAAGAAATTTGTTGTTATACGTGTGTACCCTTCTTTCTTTCTTCTAGTTTTTCGTTTTCAATATTTCACGTTGTTACTGCGGCGGCCATTGTCCACCTCTCTCTCCCTGTACAAAACCATGCATACCCCGTGCCCTTCCTCTTCTTCTTCGACACAGCGCAAGTATCTCACCAGAGCTACACTTGCCGTACAGATGGAGTGTGTTTAATTTAAATTAATTGTCCCCATTTAATATTTTAGATATACAAATAATAAATTTATACTAAATTTTTTGGTTTTAAAATATAATGATACGAAAAATTTATTTTTAATAAATCAATTCATTTTAAATATTCTGATGAAGCTAATTTTAATGTGATTTTTCCTTCAATTTATTTTTGGGAAAACAATTATATGAAATATGATATGCTTTGATATAAGGATATATAGTCATTATAAATTTGCTCATTTTCTTTTCTTTTTATTTTTTCTTATTCATTCAAACAAAAGAAGGGTTTGATCCTACAACCTCTCCTACAAAGTGAAGAAATAGGCAACATTGATACCACTAATCTGATTAGCTCTAGGTCCCTTCATAAGTGGTGTTATAAGGATCTAAAATACTAAAAAATAAAAGTATAGAGACCTAGAATATCAAAAAAAAAGTGCAGAGATATATAGCAAAATTCAAGCAAAGTGTAAAAATCTGAAGTTATATTTTTTCTTATTTTTTTATTATTCTAAAAAATAGTGTTTTGTAGAACATATTTTAAGAACTAAAAAAATAATAAAAATAGTTATTTTTTTTAAGGATGTTCATAGGACAGGACGGGACCGAAACATCCCCGTCTTGTGTCCCATCTCGAAAAAATAATCGGGATTGAATTTTGTCCCTGTCCCGTCCCGTCCCGAAAGTCATCCAATCTCGTTAGAAGTCAGGACGGGACGGGACCGAGACACCCTCATCTCGTGTTCTATCCCAAAAAAATAATCGAGATTGAATTTTAATCTCGTGTCCCATCCCATCCTAAAAGTCGTCCAGTCCTGTTAAGAGTCAGGATGGGATCGGGACAAGATAGGGATATCCCGCCGTCCCAATAAATGAGATAATATCGAAGACAAATCTAGAAAATAACATTTATTAAAATTTTAAATTATATAGTTTATTAAGTTTAAAATCAAAACAATATAAGTACATAAATCACAACAATTTAAAGTCAATTATTGAATTATATTAATTAAAACTACACATTATAATGGCAAATACAGGTGATCTTTATGCTATAAGAGTAGCAACAATAGGCAAGTCAAGTACAACATTAAATTATTATTTTTCTACTTTAGTGAAAATGTATTAAGCTAATTACTCTTCTGAAAATAAAATAATTTCTTACTTTATAAATAAAAGTTATTAAACAGATAGATATAAGAAATTACATTAATATAATTAATATATTATAAAGAAAGATATCGTTATGTTTACTCCATGTCATTAAAATTATCAACATAAAAAAACTTTAGTTTTAAATAAGAATTGCAAATATTGAAATTATAATTGATATAATTAATATAAGTTTAAATTATATTAATATAATTAATATATTTAAAATAAAAATAATATATATAATATTTGGGATGGGGCGGGACATCCCGATGGTAATCCTGTGTCCTGTTCGGTCTCAAATTTTTTTTTATCCTGTCTCGTAAAGCCTCGTCCCAATTATTTTCGGGTCAAGACAAGACCTGTCTCGATATGATTAGGACGAAATCAGGTCAATTGAGATGGGTTCAAGTCGAACGCTCCTAATTTTTTATATTCTCTTTTGTTTTTCAGAACAAAAATAAGAGAACACCTAAAAGATATTTTTATTTTTTCTATTCTCTAAAATAATATTTAATTTTTTGTTCTCCAAAACACTTTCTAAAAACATATTACCAAACAATTTTTTTATTTTTTATTTTGAAAAAAAAAATTGTTCACAAATATGTTACCAAATAAGCCCATAATGACTCTAAATATTTTCTCTTCCTCTTTTAAAAAATTACAATTGCCCCCATCTTTCAAAACAAAAAATTCATTCATTCCCTTAAAAAGTTTGACTCATCCTCGTCAAAAGTTTGTTTAACTAAAATATTATATATATATATATATATATATTGTTATAATATTAAACTTTAATAGTTTAAGAATAGAGAAAGTAGTCATTTCAAAAATAAAATTTTAAATTGTTTCCCTACTCTATAACAGAAATAAATAAATTAAAATTAATAAAAATAAAACTCACATGCCTGGCTATTTAGTATTTAATTTCAGTAAATGTTTTCCTCTAATATAATTTTATAAATATTTGGAATTATTTTTAGAAAAATGATTAATATTTAACTTGAGTAAATATTTTGCCAGGGCGGTCGCTGGTTGGAAATTAATTACGAAAAAAAACATTGGATCAAGTCAATAAAGTTTAACAGTTTAACATTTTTAAATGAAGAAAATAAAGGTTAATGAATATTTTAAACTTTAAATTATTACGCGAATAATATTTTAGATTTTAAATTTCTTTAAATATGTAAAAACTCTCCTCAATTTTTAAATTTTAAATGCCTAAAACATTGCTGTTAAATCAAAAAAAATGATAGTTACTCTTATATTTGTGGAGTCCAGTCAAATGTTAATATAATACTCATTTTAACTCTTAAAAATAACAGCCATCTTCTTTAACTTGACAATAAAATTTTAGATGTTTGAAATTTAAAAATTACAAAGAGTTTTTATATATATTTCAAAAGCTTAATATTTTGGATGCTATTTGCACAATTTATCATGACACGATGTGTAACGCTGAGATTCGTAGTCCCAGGTTCCGCCAAATTTCTCTTCGCTTTAGGGTGCGTTTGGTAAACTTACTTTTCACATTCCAAATGTGAATTTTAACTTTTGAGATGTGGGATGTTGTTTGGAATATATTTTTGAGATAAAATGTGCTTTTTAAAAGGGCTTTTAAATGGGTATGAAACTGAAAAAATAAAAAGCAACTTTTGGGAGCTTTTCAAACGCAGATGAGAAATATTGAGCATTAATGATTGGTACCTAATATTGCAAAAGACCATGATGCCCTCATCTTCTCCTTCTTCACGTGCACCGACAGTGGCCTCACTTTCATTCTGCATATTCTCTCGCTCGCTCGTCCCTTTCTCACTGGTCTCTCGTCCGTCGCTCTGTCGCTGCTCCTCCTTCTCTCCTCCGTCTCTCCTCCGCCATCTAGTCACAGATCCCGAGCTCCTTATCTCCAGCGTCTAGGCACCAGCGGCGGCCCTCTCATAAGTTGCCTCTACTTCCTCCACAGCGGCAAACGCGTCTGGCTCTCCAGCTGGCTCAAAACCGGCGGATTCCTTGTCTGCCTCCTTCCCCTATTCATCTCTTTCATTCGCAGCCGCCTCTCCCGACAAGCCAAGCCCTTCATCTTCATCGACACGAGCTTGTTCCTTTCAGCCTTCGTCATCAGTGTTCTGTCTAGCCTCGATGATTACCTCTATGCTTGTAGCTCAGCTCGCCTCCCCATCTCCACGTCTGCTCTAATCATCGCCACCCAGCTAGCTTTCACCGCCGCCTTTGCCTTCCTTCTCGTCAGGAAAAAGTTCACCCTTTTCTCCATAAATGCTGTCGTCTTGCTCATTACTGGAGCTGGTATGCTGGCTCTTCATTCATCTGGAGATCGCCCCTGAGGCGAGTCCACCAAGCAATACGTGCTGGGGTTCGTGTTAACGTCGGCGGCGGCGGCCTTGTATGGTTTTTTATTGCCTTTGATAGAGCTTATGTACGGCAAGAGCAAGCAAAGAGTGACTATTGCTAATATATTAAATTTCATAACATAATTTTTTTCAAAATTAAATTTTATATTTTTTCTTATTGTTTAACATTTTAAATTTTATGTTATTTTAAATTTGTTTCACATTTTTAAACATTGCTAATATATTATATTTATATAATAAAAATTATAAATTATCATAAATTAATGTCCTTTTTGGTCATTTTATATTAAAAAGTACATTTTAAAAGAATAAATTTTTATTAATCCAAACAACTTTCAGTTTGTCAAACTGACTTTTGAAAAAAAATATCCAAACAAAAATTTCATTACAACAACTGACTTTCACTCAACTGATTTTTGTCAAATAAACTTTCATCAAACTGACTTTTGACAAACTGAAAACCAAACACACACTTAGTCATACTCAATCCAATCCATTCGCTCCAATTTTTTTGATCTTAAAAAAAATACTAATAAAATAAATTAAATATAATTTAAAATCTTAATTTCTTAAAAAATATAAAATATTTTAAAATATTTTTCAGTAATGAACCACTATTATGAAAATATTTAAATAAAATAATAGGATAATATGTAAGACATGAATGTGTGTCCCCAGGAGAGGGCCTGAAGCCAAGTTATAAGCCGAGGACTAAATACTTTTTTTATTTATTTATTGTGCTTTTTTTTTATTCTCAGATCAGTGTTTTTTAAAGTTCAATTTATTGTGGCATGTAAAAGGATAAATACTTCCATTTTTAATCTATATTTTTAACTATGTACGCAACTTCTCATACGTACTCATTTATTGTGTGCTCTAAATTTTACAACATACTCCCTCTATTTAAAAATATAAAATATTTTTAATCTTTTGATGTGTAATCATTATTATTTTAAAAATATCTCTATTAATAATGACTTTATATTTACTGTAGGATGTTTAATAGGGGTAAATATAAAAAGATAGGATTAATTAAAAAATAAATAACTAATTATTGAGAGATAAGATTCGATTAAAAATATTTTATATTTTTTAAGGAAAGAAGTATGTTATATATATGCAAAAATCATTTTTTTTCCCTTTAATGACACGTGCTTATTAATGCTATTGCCTCCTAGCCAAAGTTGACGGGTATGTTTATTGTTTAGCATTGGACAACAGAGTCGGTCCAAAAAAGAAACCATGGAAATCAACGCCTGCTGTAGCTAGCATATAAGATAAGATCCTCTAACGTAATCACTTTTGTCCATGCCTCAAAACAGATAAACAAACACAACGATAAAAGTAACGGCATCATTCGATAACCTATGAAGTAGCTATAAATATTCCACAATCCATATCGCCGTCAAACTTGACAACAACAAATTAAAATATAAAGTTAAGGTTTAAATTTATTCATATATTTATTTTTTAAAAACATTGAGCACTATATATTTTTAAATGAAATAATTTTATTTTTAAATTATTTTTTAAAAGAAATTTTTTTTTGTTAATTAACTATTAATTTTTTCATTTTCTGTTGATGTGGCATGTGCCTTAAACTCACGTATAGTGACATTCAATGGCAAACACAAGATCCTGAATGGGGGCATAAATTATATAAAATGTAAAAATAATTAAGAAAAAAAATTTAATATATAGAATAAATATTTACATACTTTACAAGTTTTCTCTATGTGGCTTCATGTTTTGAAACTGTTGAATGATCAGCTTATTATCAATACTATTAAATTATAGGTTTTTCATTCGATTATGCAACCGATTTTTCACAAGCTTAACAAAAAAAAACTCTTTTTACAATTATTGTGACAACAGGCAATATCATTGCTACCTTTAATTATTTTCTCACACTTAACCTCATTCTCACACCATTCACTCTGTTTCTTGTCTCAAATTCTATTTTCTAGCAAAGAGTCTCTCTATCTTCCTGTCTTTTAGTCTTATTTTAGTTTTTGTATGTTTTAAAATTTCAGATTTTATTTTTATTAAGGTTATTTATTATTTAGTTTGACTTTAGATTTGTAAAATATTAAAAATAAAAATAAAAATAAAAATTATATTCCTATAAAAGTAATCTAAATTTAAATATAATAAATTAAAAATTAAAAATTATTAGGCTTAAGTGAAATATGAAAGACCTAAATATTTTTGAACTGAAATACATTTTAGTTTGGGTTTAATGGGTTTAAAATCATAGGAACAATGGGGGTAAATTTTTAAAACCCCTACCTCTCTTTGTAATTTTCCCAACAATTGCCCCCCTCAACAATATGTAGGTCCGTCACTGGTGACATGACTATATCTTTTGGTATTAATTTATCCTTAAATTATTTTTTTGTAAGCATTAAACACCTTAAAGTATTTTTCTCGGAGCGCTATGCATCCTGAAGTCTTGTTAAAATAAAATTTAATAAATATTATTAAAATATTAAGTATTTTAATATTTAATGTTTTAAATATTACTATTTGAAACATTACACTACCTGATTTAATAATAATATTTAAATTATTAAATATTAAAATACTTAATACTTTAACAATATTTATTTAATTTTATTTTAAAAGGTCCAACTCTCCAAGAAAAAAATTTTAAAGTGCTTAACGCTCCTAAAAAAAAGAATTCAGAGGTAAATTAACATAAAAGGACATGCTACATCTTACATATTACTATGCATGGGCTCCACGTACATGCCAAATCAGCTGAAAACGGAAAAATTAACGGCTGATTAATGAAAGAGAGTTTTTGCTCCTCTGAAAAATAGTTCAAGAGTAAAATTATCCCACATAAGAATATAAAATGTCCAGTACTCTTAAAAAATAAATACAAGAGCAAATTTAAACCTTAACTTAAAAATATATAAAGCTACGTCACGGTTCAATGGGTATGGGATCCAGAAGGAGTTGGTCTACATAATGTTTGAGGGACTCGCCATTAGTGAATCTGTCTCGCAGGTTTTCATAGGCAACTTCAGACACTCGAGCAAAATTGACAGCAATATCAAGCACAGATTTTGGGACGTCATGTGGATTATTCAAACACTCTTCATTAATATCCTTCCAGCAATTTCTGACGTCATTGCTGAGAATTTTATAAGCCTCTTCTTCTGAAACTCCAAACTGCTTCATGCAACACTCCACTCCTGAAGCAACATGCTCTCTCTCCTGCTCAAACTACACACACACACACATTATATATCCATGCAAAACCATAAAACTTCTCGCATCGTCTCTACCAATTAATATAATAATACTCTAAAATGTAAGGATATATAGAACCAACAGTTTCGTTTTCTTGTTTCATTAGAAACATCAAAATTGATTATATTTAGGTTACGTTGAATTCATGTGCATGCAAGGTGTCTTAAGCTGTACCTTATGAGAGGCCATATCATCCATGAGTCTGCCGATAATTGAGCTAGCCCTAACAATTGTCAGATCGGTGGCAATCCATTCAAGAACCTCTTTCGTTGCAAGGTTTCCAAGGACCAGGAATGAAGTTATCTGAAGTGGGTAAGTAGAAGACACAACTCCGTTATCCTTGTACTCCTCATATCTTGGAATGTAGCCTTCATAGCACCATCTTGCTTCCATCAAGTACGCCTTAGCCAAGTTGAAAAACTACAAACAGAATATATGTAAGTAGCAAAGTTAAACTCGAATGAAGTATCATTTGAAATTATAAGTTATATTATAAAGTATCGCCTTTACAGCTTGTTTCACATGCGGCATCACAAGATTTGACGTTCCTTGTTTTGCAGTCACCGTCTCCATTTCATTGCACACCTCCACTACTGCTTCAAACACCACTTTCATGCACTCTGGAAGAGATTTAATAGGACTTACGTCCCATCTGGATAATCAGATAAAACGAGGAATTAATTTAAGTCGTAAAATTCGTGATTTCAGTGACAGGATTGGTAATATAATGGCCCCAGCTACGTATAATCTGTGATTAAACATTAAACCTGTGAATGGCCTCGGTGAAGAGCTCGAGTTCTTCAAGGGTGCCATAGGCGTCATAGGTATCATCAAGAAGACAGATAATAGCAACCATTTTGCCGGTTATCATTCTTGCAGTGCTGAATTGAGGCTCATAGGACATGGCTAATGGCCAAAAGAAGGACTCCACCAACCTATCTCTAGCATAAGGCACCTTTCTTGTCAACTCTGATTCTTTCCACCACCTGTGTAATTCAAATAAAAAAGAGCTTTTACTGTTAATTATATTTATCCTGTGGGTCGACATTAATATACTATTTAAGATTATAGCGCTTCTCACTTGGTGATATTGCCAAGTTCTTTCTGATGCAGTTTCTGCAGCATATTGAAATCTAACTTTGCAAAGTTGAGCAGCATTAAGTAATTTTGGGAAGGATCTTGCTGCTGGTAGACTAAAGACATGTAATGCCTTGCTTCTATCCTACTCAATCTCTTGTGAAGAGGCTGACTTAAGCGGTGGCTGTCTTGTGCATTGAGACAAGGGCTCAGTTGGGTGTCATCAGTCAAGGATTTAAGGCGAGTGTAAGTGAAATGAAGAGCTTCATCAAGTATGTTTTCTCCGTGAACCTCTAATTGTGCAGCTTCATACAAGGCTAACATTCCTCTCACATCCTTGCTAACATTTTCGTTGTTAAACTCGCCCTTGTCGTCTTTGAATCTCTCAAATACATCTGTTTCATATACACACGAATTAGTGTAAGCTCTTGAGAAGAGAAAAGCTCTTGATCTGATATTAGACAAGGCAAAATAATATTGACGAGCGAATTAAATTTGAATAACATATACCAGATGATGAAATGGGATATCCATGTTGCCTCAGCAATCGAAAGAGTAAAGCAAGAGAGTGAAGATTATCATCCCCATCCCGATGCGTGATAAGGCTGTTATTTCTGGTATAAATGCTGTGAAGCTTTGCCAATGCGTCTTCAATTTCATGTTCGAAATGGTAAGAGACTCCCAAACGTTGGACCAAGTCAATGAAGTTTAGCATTTGTAGACGACTCTGATGGTTGGAAGATATGAACATCTTTATTTTCTCTTTATTCACTTTATGTTCCACCTTGTCATCAACTTCCTGAAAAATCAAATCACAAACACACATGTAATCCTCACACGCCACAATCTGGTTTAATTCAATGAACACTGAACAGACAGTAATTAATTAATTTTAAGACATGTTCAATTCCAAAAAAAAAAAACAAAATAAATAAATAAACTAGCCAGGTATTCGATCATTAGGTTGCATATGCATATAATGGTGTGTGTATGTGTATATTAAATACCACAGATTTTGAAGCAAATTGAAGAAACTCGTTTCCCCAGATGGTAGGAGCATAGTTGACACATCTTCTCGTGTTGTCATGATGAGATGCCGCAACAGACATGGCTTCGTATTTTGAAATGTGGCTTTGATAGAAATTAAGAGCTTGATATGTATTCAATTCATTTATATAGAGGATTTCATTCATTGAATCCACTTTCGGACTTTCCTTTGGGGTTAGGTAAGCGTGAGTATTAGACCGCTGTACATACAAAAGAAGTCGTTTCTATTTTTTCATTGAAACTTTGTTTTTATTTGTTTATAGGATGAGATATTTGAGTAGTTTTTAATATATTTTAATAACGAATATATAGAGAGAGAGAGAGATTAAAAATTTTCGCAAGATAATGTGAAAGCAATGATAAATGTAAGCGTATTAACTTAATAACTAAAGATGATTTGATGTTCCATTGCGCGCGCGCGCGCGCGTGTGCGGGTTAACGATTCAATTTCATAAGCAGCTCATTATATCAACCCATGGCTAAAGGAAAGAAAAATTGGACCGTTCAAGTTGTACGTTGTTGCATTATTAGACGTTTTTCTTAGTGGGCCAATCAACACATGTAATATCTATCAATATTTTATCATTTTCATTCAATATATATATATATATATATATTTATTTTATAATTCAAAGAAAACATGTCTTTGCATTTTGTTAGGATTTGGTATAAATCTTTATACTTTTTTTTGGTATTTCAAATCTCTACACTTTTTTTCATCTGCAGTATTCATCCTTTCATTTTCAGAGAAATGTTAACATAGTAGAAATAGTGTTAATAATACTAACATGTCAATTAAAACTATTAAATTTGTGCTTATGTGTCAAAATGATGTTAACATGATTTTTAATAAGTAAACATTTAAAAAAAAAGATTACATCAAATGAAATAAAAAAGTTGACCTAGACTTTTTTGTACCTTAGAAAATGAAGAACCAAGTCTTTTTTTCAATTTGTGTATTTTGCTGATCGTTTAAAAATTTAGATAAGCTTTTTATTTCATTTGGCGTAAACTTTTTTTTGTTTAATTTTGCTTATTAAAAAATTTATGTCAGCATCAACTTGGCACATAGGTACAAAATTAATGGCATTAATTGACATGTATCAGCATTATTAGTACCATTTGTTCCATGTTAATGTCTTTATTAAAAATATAAAAACTTATAACATCAAAAAAAAAATAGAAATATATATTAAAATTCGAGCAAAATACAGGGATTGTTTTTTCAATAACTCATAGTAGATAATTTTATTTAAGAACTGTGAATACTAAATATTATTGAAATTCTATAAAAAAGCACGAGGTTCGTGGACAAAATTTTTGAGTAGACAAGGATGACTTCATGGTACGAGCCGTTGTCATCGCCGCCAAGCTTTGCTAATCCCTCGGCGTTGCTGCGTTGACTTGACCATGCAAAATATTTCTGACCTAATTTTCAATTTTCTTACCTAAGAAATTAAATCATAAATAATTGAATCTTCGAACAATTTGGAATTATTTTCGTGTATCTTTCTTGAAGATAGAAGATAGACCATTTATAAACAAAAAAAGATGGAGGATATTTACCATATGAATTTATCATGTAGGTACGTGAAATACTTTATAACTATCTTTCAGCTAGTCTAACTTTCCTCGTCATTTAGTCTAAAATGCAATTTTTTTTATTATAAGAAACAAAGATACAAGAAAAGAAACCTAATTAAGAGAAACAAGATCAACAAATCTGGAAGACTAAGCACTTAGAAAAGACCTATTCCAAGCATCTAAAGCTGAAGAAGGTAAAAGTTCAAAGAAAACATTACTAAAATAATACAGAAGATTATTAATATCATGAGCCATAATTTTTAGAGCAGCATCCTTGTCAGCAGATTGTATGAAAAATTTAGTTTGTCTTTTCTTAATAAAAACCATTGTAATATTAGAGAATCCAGGAGCTCCAAATTCTCCCAAGTCAGTGATCCATTTAATGTAGTTCTTGATAGTCTCCATAAGACATATTATTTGCAACTTCAGCAGGTTGTCATCTCTTCGCTTAATGACCAATTGAAAATCATGAAAGATTATAACTTGAGCATAGCAAGATATCTGTCTGGTTCTACTCTTAATTCTCTGGATGCCTACAAACAAAAACCATCCTTTTCTGGCTTTTGCATGTGATATTTCTCATTCCTTCTTCGTTTCTTGAACTGCATTAGAATGAGATATCTGCATTGAAAAGGCCAACTCACAAGTTGATAACAGCCATCGAATTTTATGGATTATCTGTGTAGGATTACAGCTTTTTGTTCTGGTGTTTCATCAGATTTCTACTATCCCAGAAAACTGCAAAGTTATAAAAATCATCTTGACCACCTGAATCCAGTCTTTGCAAGAAATCGCTTTATGACACCAGTATAAAATGAACTCTGTGCAGTCATGAATCACATCAGTTCTAAGAGCAAGATCAAGACCAAACCAAATAGCCCGAGCACAATGACAATGGAGAAAAACATGATTAAGAGACTCCCCTTCTTCATTGCAGAAAGAACAAATTCCAGAGCTGTTGATAGGATGTTCCATCAAGATATCTGAAGTAGGCAAAGCATGGTTTAGAATTTTCCAGCCCAGAAGAATAGTTCTCTGAGGAAGCTGCAATTTCCATATAAAATTCCAAACCAAATAGCTATGGTTGATATCCCCAGAAGCATCATTGATCATTTGAAATCCTTTTTTGACTTTGTATTCTCCGGAGGTACTGCCTATCCAAATTAATCGATCTTCCTCATCAAAAATGGAAAAAGGAGTAAAAAGGATCTCCCGTGCATGCTGTGGGTTATGGCAAGAATTAATAAGCTGCACATTCCGATTACAACTATCATGCAACCTAAGGTCTGACACCTTCAAGTTTAAGCATTTTTTGTCTTCATGAATCGGGAACCACTTAATATGATCAAAGGGAATGGACTTCCCTAAGCCAACCTGCCATTTCAGGTTGCTAGACACGACAGGAGAAGCTTTGACCACATCCTTCATCATCCAAGAGAAAGTCGGTTTAAGTTCTTTTTCCCCTTTTATCAGAGTTTCTAAATATTTCCTTCTGAGGGTTAAACCAATCAGAGAAGAATCATTTGCTGATATTATCCTCTATGATTGTTTAGCAAGAAGTGCCAAGTTGAAATTATAAAAAGATCTAAATCTCAAGCCTCCCTCCTTCTTGTTCTTGCAAAGTTTTTTCCAGGCTTTCAAATGTAGCTTTCTTTTATCATTTTCAGCAACACCCCAGAAAAAATCAGCACATTTTGGATCAAGCTTACCCGCAATTTTCTTTGTTAGAAGAAAGCAAGACAATTGATAAATGCATGTAGAAGACACAACTGATTTGATTAAGGTCATTCTACCAGCTTGGGATAACAGCTGAGACTTCCATAAACTAAGTTTTCGGTCAAAAGCATTGATAGGAAAATGATATATAGAATTCTTCCCAGAGGCAGCATCAACAAGTATTCCCAAGTATTTCTCAATACTATCTGAACATCTCACTCCCAGAGCATCTATAATTTCCTCTTTTAGCGTAGGGGGAGTATTTGGACTCAATATAAGCTCGAATTTTGAAAAATTTATTTCCTAGCCTGAATGATGATAGAAAATATTCAGAACCTCCTTAACAACTTGAGTGTTACTTTTATTTCCTTGAAAGAAGAGTATTGTGTCATCTGCATATGCCAAATGTGACACTGGATCTGCCTTTCTAGAAATCTTGATGCCCTTCCAAGAACCAATTCTTTCCTTCTCCACTATCATACAAGACAGAACATTTGAACATAATATGAACAAGTAGGGAGATAATGGATCACCCTGCCTTATTCCTCTGAAAGGCTTGAAGCTTGCTGTCAAACTCCCATTCACCAAGATCTAATAAGAGACTATAGATAAGCATTGAGAAATCATCATAATCCAATCACAAGGAAAGTTCATGATAAGCATAATTTGTTGTAGGAAATTCCAATCAACTCTATCAAATGCTTTGAAAAAATCAATTTTGAGTGCAACCCAGCAAGTTTGAGTTCTCCTTATTTTCTTCAAATAGTGAATGATTTCGACTGTCAAGAGGATGTTATCTGAGATGAGCCTCCCTTTGATAAATGCACTTTGATGTAGAAGAATCAAATCCGGGAGAATAAGCCTTAATCTGTTAGCAAGTACTAGTCTAAAATGCATTAATACAAGGAGGTCATTGCAATCATGTTTAATGAATTCATCCAAATGAGGATTTGAACTTTGATTTGTCACATTATGAGAGATTAGTTCCCTCCACCAATCCTTTTAATACATCTGCCTTTTTATAGTTTGCTTAAAACTTACAATTATATAAAATTTTCATTTATTTTGAAACTTATATTTTAATCTAATGTTTAACGTTGTTAAAAATGTTCCGATGAAACTTGAAAAATACTATTCGATTAATTGAAATTGATGTTAAAAATGCTGCAAACGATTAGCTCGCCCCAATAATCAAATTGTCTACTCCCTTCTTCCTTTCCTCTCTCTTCAATTTTAAAAATCATAAATAATTAAGCATAATAATATTTCAATAAATATTTTAAAAATATATTAAAATTAAAAAATTAAAGTAAATAAAATATAAATTATAGTGAACAATTTATTTCTCATATATTAAATTCTTAATTCAGTCACCTGAGGCCAGCCTAAGTGACAAAGGCAAGGTGGAACGAGATATCCTAATCATTATAAAGTTTCTGTTTACGTGTTTTAAAAGATTTTTCTAGCATGTATTAAAAAAAAAAAAAAGATTTTTAGCCCAAATGTGCTTAAGGCTAGAAAAATTAATAATCTTGATTTTGTGAAAGATTGCGTTGGTTTTAAAAAATAAGAAACATTTTTATAATTAAATAAACTATAAAATAGAGGCCAGTATATTTTACTCCAAATAATTAAAACATGGCAAATTTGCAAAAACCTCACAGGTGTTCAGTGAGGAGACATTGAAAGGGGCCGACGAAAAGCCCACCAGCTCCAAAGTCCAAACCCAATCCGATGGACATCTCTCTCTTCTTTTGTCCACATCTAACCCTGGACGGCACACACTTCAACGAAAATCCAAGTCTACAATACCATCTACAATCTATTGCCTTCATTCTCGCATTCAGTAGTGTTATGAGAAGATACCCAAACCCAAATTTTAATTTATCCAAGAATTACTAGTTAGAAAATTGAGTTTCAGCCTCAAGCCTGTAATTTAAGCCTGATGAACAAGAAGCCACGTACTAGACTACGGTGCTTGTGAAGAGATGTTGAGATGGGCCAATGAAATATGCAATCCGAAATTCCTATGCACTTCACAACAAAGGATCTGTCCATTGCCCCAAAAAACAGTCTAGCACTCCTTAGGTTGGACGTTGGAGCAGAAGGCCATTTAATTTGATATCAGATTATCTTATGGCCTAAAAATTCTCCTTTTCTTTTAGGCAATAAAGTTTTTCCACCGCAAAAGCCGAACTTGGTTTGCAGACGGAAAGTTGGGAAGCTGGGCTTGCCATAGTCATGAAGAATATAAGAATGCAATAGGCCAAGAATTTCTAATTTTCACTTATTTATGCAGTATGAAAACATCAGCTCCAAATACAAACACATGCACCTAATCTTTGTATACAAAAATCGGAGTATTTCAGTATAAGAACATAAAAACTTTTTATGAACCTATCTAACAAAAAGAGAGAAATA
Organism: Prosopis cineraria; assembly: GCF_029017545.1. NCBI lineage: Eukaryota > Viridiplantae > Streptophyta > Magnoliopsida > Fabales > Fabaceae > Prosopis > Prosopis cineraria. The sequence goes on from NW_026555337.1 coordinate 7,123,602, forward strand.
AATCGTGTGTAAAGATCCATGGAACTATAAATCAACATAAACCTTAGTTGATCAATGCCATGCTGAGGCTGATATCAGATTTCTACTCTTCCACCCCAACAACATAGCACCATCCTTCTCCACTAGTGTATAATTCTCTGAATAGTATCTCAGCAAGGTTCGAATAACAGAATTCACATAGGTGCTCATCGGGTATTGCCGAAAACCTGCCATTGTCAACCTAGACTTCCACTTGCCAAACAGTTCATGTCGTTCTACCCTTTCCTTCCCTCACAGGCAATAACATTCACAACATCCCTGGCCAAACAATGTTGCTCCACGTTAATCCTTTCCTTGCTGTCTCTCAAGAGCGTGACATCATAGACTCAAACATTGCCAGGAGTAATCTAGGGTTTCCATGAACCTGTTGAAGAAAGGCGTCGTGTTGGTGTTTGACTCTTGTTCTACCAATGTAACCACCTTGGGAGACAGTGATTTTACCATTCTCAGAAGCCCATCCTTGGGTTATTCACATCAACACTTTCATCAGCTGTGTGATGGAGCTGCAATGGAAAGTTCACAGCCCAAAGCCTCTCCAGCTGGATGTCAAGCATGTCCCTTGTCACGTTAGGACCTAAAATCTGGCAATGCATGAAACTCAACTGGATGCCAAATTTTCTCAGAGATTATGGCCAACCGTTTACCAACTGCCTCAAGCCCATCACCACGAGCATATTAGAAACAGATATCCAATCCCTGTGATCCTAACACAGGGAGGCCCACTGGGTCTGCCGCAAGGGCTTGAAGAAGAGTCACCCATTGAGTTCCCTGGGCAATCTGAAAGTCTATGATGTGAATATGATCCTCATTTTCTGCAAGGCTTCTGCAATGGCTCCATTGGCAGCCATGTAAACGAATTTCAAGTAAGGGCAGATTTCGTACAACATGTGCATATATATAGGAGAGCAAGTCCTGCCTTCCGGCTCTTTGCACCTGAGGGACGATAGATGTTTCTCCGGATGCTTCCTTCCTTGCAACAAGCCCTTCTACCAAATAAGCACCAGCCTTTGGATTGGGTCCCCGGTAATGGACACACAATTCTAGCCCTTTCAATCAACTGACCAAAGTTTTTCTGGTTGTGTTTTCGGAAAGCGCTTTTGCACATGCAATCAGCAACTGTCTCAAATTACTTGGCGGGAAACCTTGCACCAATTCTTCCTCTATTGCTTTGTGACGTTTCTCTACATGTGCAACTTCACCCAACTGCGCTGACTACTAGAAGCAAAAATGGCTGACTTTGAAAATTTTGTAAACTCTGGTCATGACTCCAGGATTGTTTCTATGGCCAGAGGTCATTGGCCTGCTACTAACATTCTCAGTAAGAGGACTATTTGACGTGGAGGCATTATTACCATTGTTAGGGGCCACCAGAGTTGACTCCATTTCTAGCAGAACGTGTCTGATTTTCTGGCTACAATTTGCATCATTTAGAAGAGAGCTCCTCCCATAATATTGATGCGGTCTATCTTGGTGATAATCCATGGATGAGGTTTGAATCGTACCAATTGTGATTGGTTTCCAGAAAAGAGTTCACAAGAAGGGCTCACACCAGAAAGGATCTCACTATAACTGTATTTATTATCCTGGCTGTCGCTCAATGTTGAAAGAGAATCGGAATCAAAGTGATTAGAAAATGAGGAATTAGGTGAGCTTCTAAGTCAATTTTCAAGGATTCAAGCAGCCTGCTGGGTACTGATGAAAAAGCAGGATGTGACGGAAATTAGTTTAGTCCAGTATCAGTCTCACTATAACTGAGAGGCCGCTGTGAGTCCATACTACAAGGATGGCACTAGCCGTTCTGTGAAAGAAGATATCCAAATAGGGCAACTAGCAAAATCAGAAATGCATCAGCCTGGAATTTATGTTGCCAATCGAAACATGAACCAAATGCGTTTGAATGACAGAAGTGAAGCCCAGCTACAACAATAAAGAAGATGCTCTGTAAATGTCCAACATAATCAACGAAGAGTAAAAATGAAATGAGTCATATAAAGTTATAAACACAAAGGCAAACACAAATTCACAACAGAAAGAAAATGAGCAGACACTAGAACATTGTGATTTGGATTGTGACTGACTCCTAGCAGCCAAACAAAACTTCTCAAGAATACAATAAAGTTCATGATACTTTCATGGAAACAATTCACACACCCATCTTTCCCCACGTAATTTGAAAAGTAACAAGGGAAGATATTTTCCTGTGATTATTTCGTTTGGCTATCAAATATTATTATTTTGCTCCAATACCAAAAAAAAAAAATGCAGGCACCGATCGGAAGCATGACAGGAATGAATTTATAAACTACTTTTTCACTACCAAAGATGAGAAATTGTTCGAAACGCAGAAGTCTTGATTCAAAGCACCTAAATCATCAAATCATGCGAAATCATACACACACACACATATATATTATAGACATAGAAAGCACTACTGAAAGAGGCCATATAAGAGAAGCAGAAAATGCATGCCGCCTGGCCGTAATAGAATCAAACAGTTATAGTTCAGAACTGAAATAGGAAACAAATTACTCACAACTACGACACCCCCACAAAACAAGAACAGAGCAGAGCAACATTGTCACACCCCATCGACCCTCGCACGGTTTTGTATTTTACATGAAAGATTTCATGACTCGTGAAAGATAAAGTGACAGGAAGAAACTACCAACCATAGCTATTAAGTGCCCTCATAGCCAGAGGGATTCATACGGGGTTTCAATCAAAGAGAATGAAGCAACATAGATTACCTCAGAAGTAATTCCAAGTTCAACCCCAAAAAGTTGAAAAGCTGGAAGCTCTGCTTGACTTTTCTTTTTCTTTGATTCTGTTCTCTACGTTTGAATGGGGCGAATGTAAGTTCAGGGGGCCTCGGAGGAAGTTGTTTGGGAAATAAAACTCTAGACAGAAGGAATTTGCATTATATAGAGAGAAATGAGAGGGAAGGAACATAAGAGGCCGGAAGGGGTTTTGACGGATGTCTCTGATTTTGACAATAAACGGCGAAAGGAGTTGATGATGGGGTCTTCAATGTACGGAGCGGCGTTACCCATAACGTGGTGGTTAACGGTCAAGACCGCCGACCAAACCACACACGTTTGCGAAGACTTGCAACTTTCCGAGCGGTGAGATTCCTCGTTATCTTTGTGCTCGGCGAATATTCATTGTTTTTGAAACTGTGGGGAAGGCCAATTTGTTCTGATCAATTTTTAATTTAAGAAAAGACTTGGGTTTGAATTGGGTACGGGCCTACTTTCGAATTCACAGAATATCGTAAATCGTCCACCAAATCACTGTCGATGATCTAATTCGAATTTCGAAGCATTTTAAAGAATTGAAGAAAATTGAGTCCATAGTTCATGGGTCACGAATTATTCTTGAATTAACCTAACACAGTTTTAATTTGAATTTTAAGCTTTCGTCCCATGTTTAACTTAATCCTCTATGGCACGGGCAAGTGGCAACATAACTTTAAAGCCTGATATTAAGTCCACTTGTTTGACTTTTTTTAATAGTGTCACAACACTTGTTCATGGTGGAGACTGTGTGATGTGGACAAGCTAGCTCCTAACACTAATCTTTATTTCTCAGCTACTTTATCCAAGTAAATATATTTTCTTATCCATTGTATAAAACTTAAAAAAAAATCACATATATATATATATATATAATCTATACTTAAACATTGACACTTAGAATTAGAGAGAATTTGTGCCACTGCTTAATCAAACGAGAGAGAAGACAAAGTGCCGGCAAAGAAGGGAGGAAAAAGAATGAGGAGTAGAGTAGAGTAAGTTTAACATAATGAAGGAAATATTATTAGTGTGAGTTAAATTTGTAGTTGAAAATCCAGCATTAGGAAGAAGGTTAATCCAAATTGAAATTTGCTCAAAGTGTGAATGAAAGACGAGGGGCTCGACGTGGGAAGCAAGGCCCCACACAGCTCAGCATGTCCATTATGAGTCCAAATTCCAATCATATGCTTTGCATTAAATGATCTTTAAATCAATGTAAAGAGCGGGTTTAAAACATGTAACATCGAGGGGCACAATCTTGCTTTAAATGTTGGAGTGAGTTAAAGCAGGTTATCCTGAAAATATCTGTAAGGCACCATTGATAATAGTGATATCACAAAGCAAGAGTTTGGATTAGAGTTTCACAATGTCAGGAGATAAAATAAAAAAACAATAACATAGCCATAAATCAATTTGATAGTTTTTTTTTTTCATGAATTAGCGAATTACATTTATAAATTATTTTTTTCTGTAATTACAAATCAAGAAATGAAAGTAGCAAATTTTAAGAGCAACCACTAAAGGATTTTATGCTCAGGTGTTGAAATCTTTTATCTTTATTTTAGTTTAATTTAATTTTATCCTCTGACGTCATCCCCTCGTTACTTTTAAAGAGAATAAGGTGGGCTGGCATGTGATGCCTTTGCATTTGGAATCATTATCAAAATTAATCCAAGTAGATGCTGAGTTTAATTTTCAAATAAGCATCTGCTCAAGCAATATACAAAAAGAAATATTATTATGCATCTTCCCAAGAGCAGGACTAATATCGGTCACATATTTAATTTGAATCTTCTAGACAATGCGAATATATATATATATATATATATATATATATATTAGTTTAATTAATTCAAATTCTTTTGTGCGTCACTTTGTCGTGCGTCCTAAGGCGTGCCCAAATCAAAGTGGCTTTCAGTGGCTTTAAAGTGGAAGGTGTTCATTTTTATGCCCAATATGGAGTTTCAATGAAGTTTCCTCATTCACACGACAAATTTATTTTGATCCCGTCTAGCTTTATCACAGTTACAACTATACTGTTTTTGCTCGGCTAACATTGAGCCACCTTATTTTATAATTTATAATTATAATGTAACTTCATTTATAAATTTTGTGTTATATATTATCATTATTCATCCTCTAATATATTCTAATAAGATGTGCCAGGTTTGAACACGGATATTTAAAGTGATAAGAAGCACACTTTAAGTAACCATTAAAACGTGGTACTTGCTATTTAAATCTCTATATTTGCAGTAGTAATAGTCTAGTTATCCACATATTCAGTCAAAAAATTAATAGTTAAGCATTGGAATTATATTTTTAAGTCTCGTGTAACTATATTAAGTTGTTGCGTGGCCAGTTAGTTTGGACATTGCAAGCTAAACATAACATTTTTTAATAAAAGATCATGGAAAAAAACTTAACAAGTAGGTCCATACTTTTCTAATCATATTTACAGCACAGAGATAGAATATTTATCTTAAACGTATTTATAAGGCATTTGATGATGATTATTATATTCATCTTTCATTCTTTTACCCCTATTAAATACTGCAAAGGTTTTTAATATTAGAATATATTATTTTTTAAATTATGTGTATTTAACTGGAATAAAATTGAAAACTTAATGAATCTTTAAGCAAAGTCAATAAGATTTAAAATTTTTCTTGATTTAATAAAAATACAAGAAGTGAGTTATAAATAGGATAGGAAATAATTTATCTCAAAAGCTTTTTGCATTTTTAAGGGTGGGCTACAATCACTTGTATTGGTGGTGAAAGGCTTAATAGGCAAACTAATTCGTACTTGCTTAGCTCTGCTAAAAATATGGTTAAAAATGATTAATCAATTTTTTATGATAATATCTCTTATTTTCTTGATAGAATACTTTAAAGATGATGCTAGTAGGAAAAAACTTATTAATAAATTTGATCTAGATGATTATTAAATATTTTTATCGTGTCTGTTGTATGGTCACTGGTTACAAAGGTAGAATTAATGAAATGGACCACGGCTTCGTAGAACGAACTCTTGATTTGGACAACGTTTTCTATATATGAGTTCTAACAAGCATGAATCTTGATACATATAGATATTGAGAAAACCATGGTCGAAGAAAAGTGTAATTTGATTTTTCCAATAATAATATCACGTGGCAATGCCGACAGGATGAATGAACACGTGTGAAATGAAATAGCGAGATGGGTTCCCATTCGGCTGGTGACTGCTTCGGAAGAGAATGGAAAGCTGTCTAAGCGCCACGTAGCGATTGCAATGGGACCGAGCGGGGCCGTTATCCGGATTCGTTGAATAAGCCGAAGCCGCTAGGAATTTTTTCCTCACATTTGTTCCCTTTTCGATAATCTGGATTTTCACATGTCTTTTATATATAGACTGTGTTTAGTAGATCTGATAATTCCAGCCAAATCCAATGAATCATGCTGAATAAATTGGAAAAATCTTAGACTGTATTTAAGACTTTAGAAAAAAAAAATTTGCTTTGGCCTTGTGTGGGCTGCCGAAGACTATGTTTAGTAAATTCGATAATTCAAATTAAACTCAATGAGTCATTCCAAATGAATTTTAAAAAATCTTAAGCCATATCAAGGAGTTTAGAAAATTTTATTTGCTCTAGACTTATTTGAATCACCTAAATAGGCTTGAAAAAATTCAGGTTGAACTCGAATCAAATTGGTTAAATCCAAATACCTTAATTCCTTTTTATTATTAAAAAATAAAATTAACATTTACCTTAGCTTTCACTTAACACAAATAAACCCTCTAATAGACTCTCAAGTCCCACATTTTGAATTAGCACAAGAGGTTAATTTATATACTTTTATTGTCTCTTTCAATACTTGATCTCATTTTAATAAAAATAGAATAAAAGGTGAATTGTAGTGTTGTATTGCTTGAATGTTGTTTTAAGATAAAACATTAAAATTAGTTTAAAAATAAAATAATATTTAATAATTTGAGTACTTGAGTTTGCTCAAATAAGCACTAAAACCCGCAATGTTATGAGTGGGCCTGGCTATGTAATCTTTTAAACATGTTTGAGTATTTTAAATCAAATTTAAATTGAGCTTGACCTGTTTGAATTACTAGTTTTTATATGTCTTAGCTTGGGCTTTTCATTCTTTGAATATCATTCATCATAATTTATGTTTCTCCATGATTAAAGGAAAGAAAAAAAAAATAAGTTTCAGTCCTTGAATTTTTTTCAATTACCAATTCAATTCTTAAATTTTCATTCAAAATAATGAATTAAATATCTTTCTAATTTTTTTAACTTGGAACAATTTAGTTATCATAGCTATTGACTTCATACAATTTAGCTCATGATTCTTAACTTAATAAATTCAAGGATTGAGTTATATCAAATTAAAATTTAATAATTAAATTCATAGTTGAATGAAAGTTTTAGGGACTAAATTAAAGCTATATCATCCGATTAAAAACATTTTTTCACGGAAAAATCCCAACCATACATCGGTGACATTAATATAACAATATAATAGCGTATTATTTAAAATTCATGAGACTGATATTGACCTCCACAAATATAATTAGTTTATAATTAAAAAGAAAACAGAAGAAATTATAATGTGCGTGGGGGGCAATAAAAGTGCGTTATGGGACGCTCTAAATTCAGATGGTGTTTGGGTGGAAGAAAATTAAAGCACATGAGAGCACATGAGGGAATGAAATATGGAGGAAGAGGTCGTGATGATGAGAAACTGAGAATTCACACATGCTTCCTTTCTTTGATATTTGAGTGTGATGCCAATAATAACAGTGAACGTGTTTGAATCTTTGGATCTAAGTTACACAGAGCTGTACGTGCTCACCAGCACCATGTATATGTATGCCCACATCCTCTTTAATTATACCTATGTATCTATTTCCCTTTTAAGTAATAATAATATAATATACTTTCCTCGCTGATCTAATTTATAAGATAGAGGAAAAGTTTTTTTTTTGTTATATCTATCAAGTATGTTATTGACTTTTTATCATAAGTTTTCCATTTTCTCTTTGTTAAATTCTGGTGAAAAAAAAACGTAAATAATAGAAGTAAAATTGAAAAATTATCATCCTTGTTCACACACACACACACAAAATACACTTGTTGAGTATATATACTCCCTTCCGTTTCTCAGTATGTTACTTAAAAAAAAAAAAAATAATATCACCAACATATCAGATCTCCACCATTCCCCGATGGCTGAGGAGTTAATAAAAATAGGAAGCATTCTAGTTTGCAAGTTTACTTAAAAAGTTATATATATATATATATATATATATATATATAAGAGTTAAAGGGCAAACTTCTCATGAAAATTTTCTGCCAGGTGTAACTAATATCATTAACTTTCAATTAATATAATGTTATTTAGAAAGTTTAAAAAATAATACAATGTCGCAATATAGTAACATTTCACCAATGTTAATAGTTATTTTGAGTGTTAAAAAGGCACTTTTGCCTCAAAAAAAAGTTTGTTCGAGAGGATAATTAGTATTTTAAATATTTTAATTGGTGTAATATTTTTGAGTTATCAATTTTTAAATCAAAAGAATGATCCAACACACTTTGTTTAAACCCAAAATTAAAAGAAAATTTAAGGTTGAATTACATTGAATGCCTCTGAATCAAAATTAAGGCTAGTTTATGTTGCTCATGAGTAGGTGTGAACAAGTATGTATTTAAACTCATGCAAGCCAAGAACTACTTATAAGTAAAATAAGGGCATGCCCACACTTTAAGATAAAGTCCGTGAAATATTTAATGTAGTGTCAATTTTATGTCTAAGTAACCTTGGATAAGATATAACCAAAATTCAGAAATATAAATCATGTTTAACAATAATAATGGGTTGCTATAATTTTTTAATTTGAACATTAATAACCCAAAAACATTGCGTTATTAGAAAATTTAGGACGCCAATTGTTTATTCAGGCAAACTTCTATAGTAAAATTGTTCTATAAACTAAGATCCCATTTGATTACTAGAACAGAATAGATTGAAAAAAATTAAAATAAAAATGAATTAAATCACCCTTTTTCTTATAGTAAATATAATAGAACTCGTTGACATGTACTACAAATATGAAAATCATCACACCCTTTAAAAATTTCAGGAATTATAATTCCCAACTTTATGAATTAAATTACCTTTTTTTTTGTGAATGTACTCATCTATTCCCTTTAATTATCTAATTTTTATTTTTATTTTTTTAATTCATTTTATTTTATTTCTTTTTAATAAATAAACGAGACCTTAATCAGCTTTTTCAACCCACAGTCAGTGCCAATCAAATATTAGTGTAGAGCAAAACTGCATTATTTTAGAAATTTCTGCCATAACATTGTATCAATCAAAAGTTAGTCACACTAGTTACACCTTACGAAAAACTTTCAAAACAAGTTTTTCATTTAACCTCTAATGGTGATAGTAATAGTAATAATAATAAAACTTGATTCCGTATGCCTTCTTGGAGTCTCCGTGTTTCCTGAAAGTGTAATTGAAGACCCTGTGTGGTGATACTTTTTCTGATAGTTTGATGTATAGCTGAATTATTCATGTACTAATAATATACAGTACATATATACCTCATAATATAATAAATAGTTCATTTATAATAAACAAGACGTGCGTGTCACCACCGACTACCATTGCAACAATCGGAGTTGGTGGGTGTCTGATTCAAAATACACCGTCTTCAACCAAAAAGATCTGAGTTCGTCCACAATAAACATAAAAAAATTTAAATATGAAGTGTGGGGTTGTTGAGAGAATTTTTGTATAAATTTAATTTGTTGAATCTTAGTTCATCCCAATTCCCAAGTGGATTATAATGATGAATTGAACATATCTAGATTGGGATTTATATTTTAGAAATTTATTTTTTGACCAGATATTTCAGAGTTTAGAAGTGTAAACAGCTACCAACTACTAAGCACTTAACAAACAATATAGGCAAAATTCATGAGAAGTTTGACAGAAACACCAGATAGACTAATAAATAAATTAAGTCGTTGATTATTCTGAAAGGAAATATTGATATTTGCAAGAAAATTAAATCAGTAATAATAAATAAGATAAGAATAAAGATACAAAATCCCAAAAAAAAAATTGACCTGCTCAATTAAAAATAACGAGATACAGTGTAAACGGAGGTCAAGGATCCAACCCCATAAAAATATCAATGTCAAATTAGCATTTATTTAACATTGACGTTCTCAAATTCTGTACTTCTTCTCTCATATTTTAATATTAAAAATCTTGATTTTACATTAATTTTTTTATAAGGTCCTTACTTGTCATTCTCCCTCTAAACTTTCTCCATGCATAAAAAATATTTTTAAATAATCCAGTAATTTATACGTAGTGAAAATAAATTTTCATCCACTTACTAGAACATTAGAGGAGCAAATAAACAAATACATGACAAAAAATAAATGGCACAAATCAATAAAAGACACCATAAATTATTAATATGGAAAACTACTCAATGCACAAGTATGAGCCATCAAGACCAATAACGAATGATTTTACTGTGATCAAAATAGAGTATAAGAGAGTTTTAATCAGAAGCACAAATAAGTGTGAACAATCAGTTAAAGCATTAAAATAACAAACTTATAAAGGAAAATAAGAAGATGAAAAACACTCAAACATAAAGTGTAATGCCAACAAAATAACTCTCATATCATGCAACAAATCAATGATCAAATGATTGAAAATAATGCATTGAATGTTTCAAACCTTTTTGACCAAACTTTAACCTGATCTAATGGTTAACAAATTCACAAATATCGGTTTATTAAGACTATTATATAATAAACATATGAAAATAATTTTATCGTTTCTTCTCTTTCAAATGGTTGCACCTCATTTTTGATCTCTCTCTCATAACTTAATATAAACTCTCTCCACCTTAGTCGGTGAGATTCATAATAAAATTTACTATTAAGCTTTTTTTTACATAGGAAAGGAGCCCACACCCAACAATTTCAAGAGCTACAGGTAATTTTGATTTCACCCACGCCAATATTTGACTTGTCTTTCATATATATACACAGCCAATTGTCGAGATGATGTTAAATTAAATTCAAACACAACGATTGTGATTTTATGTTTAACTAATGCTACTAAAAAACAATTAAATTAGATTCCAATCATATTGATATGGAGTAAAAATTAGGGCGATGAAAATGATGGATTAAATAAAATAAAATAAAAATCATCGAAGAGCTAAGAGGTGAGTTCATTCTAGAATAAGACTTGTTGCTTAAACTCTTCACTTTCCCACACTTTATATCAAATCAAAATTGGGTCATTTAGGTGTGTTAGGTTGGCTGGCTGTTCACCCTCTTAAATTTCTCCCTTTTTTATCAAACCCAATTAATGCTAACTTCCTATATCAACTACTTATAATTATAATTTCTTTATCATCCATATCTCCATTAAGATTTTATTTTCATATTGTTTGTTTATCTGAGATTCCCACTCGGAGTATATTTTATAAATGGAAATTAATTATGCCAGTTCTATTTATTATTATTGCACATGAAAGACAAATGTTGTACATGCTGGTGCTGTTCTGGAGGAAGAGGTGTAGCAAGCTGTATTTTTTTTTTTTAAGAGCTAACTGAGTCCAATTGACATAGGGTGTGATTTGTACTGAGAATTTAAGGTTAGAATTTATCATTTGAGTTGTTTAATTAGGTTTAGAGACACTTAATTAGAATTTAGGTGGTTTGTCTATCCATTAACATGAACTACTTATTAACTGTTTTGTTCAATGCCTTAGTTAAAATGTTTTATATCAGAGCACATTCCAAACAAATTCAGAGAGCTCACGGTTCACAAATCAATATCTATAGGAAATATCGAACTATAAAAGCATTATATATTATTTATAAATTATAAAAGGCACAATTATTTTAACTTTTCTAAAAATGAAAATATGTGGCTGACATTTCTGTAGTGCATTAAAGTTGTGACTTTTTCCTGTAAATATTTCTTTTAGTTATATATATTTGAATTTTTATCCAAAAAAACATACTTTCTAAATTTTTTTAAGAAGTTAGATATTAAAAAATATAAAATATTTTTAATCTTTTGAAATATAATCATTGTCTTTTTTTAAAAGTGTCCCTAGTAATAATAACTTTATATTTATTGTAAAGTGTTTAATAAAAATAAATATGAAAAGATAGAGTTAGCTGAAAAGTAAGTAACTGCTTTATTAAAAATAAAATTTAATTAAAAATATTTTATATTTATAGATGGAGGGAGTATATGGCTGGCAAAAGAAAAGGTAATTTTTGGTTTTTTTTTAAAAAAGTAAATATATGTGACTCATTTTAATTTCATTACTTAAGAGGGGAGAAAGGACTAGGAGACCCCTGCTCGCGGTCACAGATGTAAATAATTAAAAAGATAAAAAGCATTCAAAAAAAAAAAAAGGCTAAAAAGTATATAGAACTCAAAATTAATGTTTTTACAAATATTTTTTCCAGCAGAATATTATTTATCTAAAAATTAATAAAAGTAATAAGAAATTATTATTTTTTTGGCCAGATGCATTAACAATTAACATTAACAAGTTTACTTCTTTGGCAAAAAAAAAAAAAAACAAGTTTACTTCATTATATGGACTCTTTTTTTAGAAATTAAATGTTAAAAAGTATAAAATATTTTTAATATTTTTATTATATTTTTTTTTTAAAAATACTTATATAAATAAATTATTTTATATTTATTTTAAAATAAAATACTCTTTTAAAATAATAAATAAATATAAAAAAATTTAAAGATATATAACTATTTTACTAAAAGAAAAATTCAGTTAATAATTTAAAAATCAGGTGAACAACGTCATTTATGATATTTTCAATTAAAATATTTTAAATAATTTAAATAAATTTTTGTATGGTATTTTTTAAATTAATTTTATTTATAGTAAAATACATATTTAATTTTTTTTTACTATCATTAATATTAAAATTAATTTACATTTAATGTTATGTAAATGCCACACTTTTATTTTATTAAATAGATCATAAATAATATAAATAATTAATTTACCTAAATATTTTTCGTACATATTTTAAGGCATTAGTCCACGACCCAATAACAGATATCTTATTTTAATTAGAAAGAGCAAAGACTTTCCGACTCCCAAAGACTACGTCAATGAAAGAGTATTTTAATAAATAATAATTATGGAGAGCTTAACTCATCCCTATCAATATAATTTCAAAAACGCGATTATTTCCATGTAATTCTATTTTTATATACTTTTTTAGGCTTAAAATTTTTATTTTTCTATTTTAACATTTTACATATTTTGTGAAGATTTAGTAGTATACTCTATCAAAACTTTCGTAAATAGAGAAAAAAAATAAAAAATATGTAAAGTTTGCCATATTTTTTTTGAATAAATGAACCGCTTAGGATGTCAAAATCATGGTCAAAAGTCAATTTTTATTTTGATTTTGTTACGGCAAAGCCGCGACTTGTCATTTTTTCTCATTCTTTTGCGAGGGGCATGCAATTTTTAGTATTTTCCTATTTCCTATGACTCTTACTCTACGGTCCAACTGTGGCGCTGCTGAAACCTCAAGCTGATGCTTCTTTTTCCTTCAGATTCTCTCTGTCGATTTTGTTCGTGTAATCCCATTCGAGAGTGAATGTTCCTTCCCAGTCGTACACTTCTGGGTTCTCCTTTTCGAAATAGTGTTACTTTTTCAACTCTTCTTATCTCGAATGAACTGGTAAATTTCTGGTCTCAATTCCTTTTTATTGCGTTTCAGATTTTCCCAGAACCTTTTTTTTTTTTTTTGGTTGGGGTCAACCGTTACTGTTGTGAATGTTTCGATCTGTCTGCTCTGTTCCAGGAAGCTGTCTTCTGTGTGTTGTTTTGTCATGTGGGTGCTTGCGTGTTAATGGAGTTTCATTGCGTGTTGCACTTGCTTGTTTGCTGAGAAAGAAAAACTGAGTAAAATGAAAGAGAAAGGGGGAAAAAATACGATGTTAGCTGCATTTCGTCAAAAGCCTGTACTAGTCTCAGTAGAAGCTAAGCAGTTGTTGACCTGTTTTTGGTTCTGATCTTGCTCTTTCTTCTAAGATATTTTCTCCCTCACTTTTTTCCTCCAAACTTTTTGTCTCTAGCGTTACCTATATGAAGGCAAGAATTGAAAATTATATAACAGATCAAGTGTAAAGTTTATACGCTTCAGCTGAAGGTGAGGATTGACCCATCTTAAGATTAGCATTTTATCCTCCTGCCTTCTCTTTTTTTGGATCTTAAGAGGAATCTCCTTTCTTTATTCTCTAAATTTGCAATTTTTGGTGGATTGAATTTTACAAAAGAATGGGTTGTGTTTGTGTATTGTTGTTTCTCTATTAGCTCTCAATTGTTGCAAACAGTAACGCCTAGCTCTGATTTTATCTGCTGTGTTCACACATGCTTCTGGTTTATAATTCAAAGTAATAGCCTACAGTTGATCACTTGCCATTCAATTTAATAAGCCATGTAGTGAAATTTAGCATTGATTTGATGTGTGGTCAACGTTTTTCTCAGGTGTATGATTCAATGAATTGGATGATCAACTGAGAATAGAAAAGCGCGAAAGAGGAGATGAAAGACGAATCAATTGGACTGATAATTGGAATTTCCATAGGTGTGGTTATTGGAGTGATTTTGGCTATTTCTGCACTGTTCTGTCTCAGATACCATAGGAAGCGTTCACTGATAGGCAATAGCAGTTCCCGGAGGGCAGCCACCATACCCATCCGTGCAAATGGTGCTGATTCTTGTACTATTCTATCAGACTCGACGCTAGGTCCAGAATCTCCTGTAAAGTCTGGGAGGAGCGGCACTGCCTTCTGGGTTGATGGATTTAGGAGGGGTAGCATGGTTTCAGCATCTGGAATACCTGAGTATTCATACAAGTATGTCTTTCTTATAAGAAGTTGCAGTCACGTGTCATTGTTCTAGATTTATATAAGCCTACTCTAGATTCTAGATTTCGAAATAACACTTAATCTTGCATATTTCTTATTTATAATGAGAATAAAATGTGGATGCTTTATGATCTACGTGCACTGAAGAAATATTTGTTGGATGGCTAGAATGTGTTAGTCTTTCCAACATTATGCTATTAAACTTGTTTAATCTAGATGCGTGTGCTTGAAGGCATGTGTTTCATTGGCACATGCTTAATATGCCTCTGCTAGATTCGTAAGGTTTTTGTTTCTCAGGATTTTCTACATCAGATATTAATATGTTTAATCCGGATGTGAGTGCTTGAAGTTGAAGGCATGTGTTTCATTGGCACTTGCTTAATATGTTTCATAAGGTTAATGATAAAGCACAATGATGTCGTGCAATCCATGTGGCCTCACCTAGTGGGATAAGGCTGCATGTTGTTTTTGTTCTTCATCAGATATTCTGTTTATTGATGTGATAATTTAAGTGAGCATTAGTTGTAATGTATATTAGAGTTCACCATTAGTTTTTCTTTCTGTTTAATATTGTGTTCGCACTTCAGGGATCTGCAGAAGGCAACATATAATTTCACTACACTCATAGGACATGGTGCATTTGGTCCTGTTTATAAAGCTCAGATGTCTACTGGGGAGACAGTTGCGGTTAAGGTTCTTGCAACTAATTCTAAGCAAGGGGAGAAAGAATTCCATACAGAGGTTGTTATAGTCACTGGATAATTTAATATATTTATTGTATGGAATTGATCTACATTTAATTTCAGTGACATAGATTTAGAGTTGAGTGTTTTCTAAACGGGGTAACTTGATAAATGAACGGTAAAAGTCCAATGAATAAAAATATAGATCTGGTATCAGTGAATACTGTTCTTCCCCTTGAAACCATTTTGGAAAATGGGAAAACTAAATACATGGTTGTGACTAGATCTTCAATTAGAAATTTGTTTTTTTTAATTCTTGATATACATAATTGGCAGCTCAACATGTTTGACTGTTGTTCAGGGCAGTTTGTGATTCTTCTGTTGTACAGTCTCTAGTTATCATTTAGTTGATATTTCGTAATGGTTTTTTTCTTCTTTACATAGCAAATAATCAATTTTGACATTTTGTGTTATTTTAAATTATTCTCAGGTCATGTTATTGGGAAGGTTACATCATCGAAACTTGGTGAATTTAATCGGATACTGTGCAGAAAAAGGTCAGCATATGCTCATTTATGTCTACATGAGTAAGGGCAGCTTGGCTTCACACTTGTATAGTAAGTTTCCTCTCCCTCTCTCTACTCGATAAACTTCAAGCATTATAGTGTTCCACATTGATTCCACTTGTAGCCAGAGCCTAATGAATTAGTCTAATCGCTTATTTGTCATTCCTCTGCTTCATAAATTGGTTGGACATTTGTTTTAAGACTTCATGCATGCCTGAAAGATAAGTGGTCCTGTTGTTTCAGTATTTACTGCAATTTCTTGCAGCATGATGAAGGCAGTGCAGTTTTACAAGAGGTTTTTACTGTATATTGTATTGTGTAACAATGGAATCGTTATTTGAGAACTTTTGTTTGTAATGGGACTATTGGATTAGTAGGGATCTGAATAAATGCTCCCAGGGTTTTGTTACCTCTTATCTAGATTCATTGTAGGATTACGAAACTTTGTTTCATTCAAATTCTGCTGACTTGTAGGCATATTCACACCTTTATTATTAATATATACACATTTTGGAACTTTGTGATTTTCTCTTTTGTTCCTTCTTGTTCTGCACCAAAACAGCCTGCTTGAGTTATACAATAATTCGACCCATATTCACACCTTTATTATTTTAGAATTCAATGGTTGGAAGGAGGATAAACAAGAAGATTCTTGCATAGGTCATTGCTCTTTGCATCTAAATAGCCGAATTAATACATCAAAAATTTATAACGAGTCGCGCGATTCATAAATCATAAACAATGTGAGGCATTTGTCAAATTCTATGCAATGCATAGGGAAACACGTTTAGTTTGTTTCACAAAATTATGTCTAGATAAGTTCAGTTTTTCCTTCTTTTGGCTCAGCATCCCGATGCTCTCCTACCTTGTTTATAGGAAAAAAATCATTTAATGTATAATATTCTGCAATATCTTCTATTTTTTCCATATTTCAAACTAATTTTGTGATAGACTGTAACTCAACTTGTCTAGATCTGTTTAACAATTTATCAATTTTTCCTCCTGAAACTGTTGTTGTTTTCCTCCTGAAATTCCACAAATTGCCATGAATATATTCCATGAACCAATCCCTCACAGTCTATGCAGTCATGCATTAAAGAGTAGCAAGGGAATAAGACTATGTATAAGGCCCACTTTCCCCCTTTGTGCTTATCTTCTCTTTTTCTTTCTAACTCTCCCTGACAACATTTATGACTGCAGAGAATATGGATTCAATTATAAATGAAAATAAAAATCACTTTTCTTGCCTCTATATTCAGGTGAAGAGAACAAGGCACTGAGCTGGGATTTGAGGGTTCATATAGCCTTGGATGTGGCAAGAGGCTTGGAATATCTTCATGATGGAGTAAGTTTTCAAGTCATCAGCATCAATCTGCTTTGGTGATGTTTGTTAATTTTCAAGTTTTATGCATTAATACTTCAGGCAGTTCCTCCTGTGATCCATCGAGATATCAAATCTTCGAATATTCTATTGGACCATTCCATGCGAGCTCGGGTATGTCCTTCACGGATGAAAGATGTACAAATGCTAAATGGCTAAGCATTTATATTCTTGTGATGTCATTTTCTGTTGGTTAGGTCGGTTCTAATATAGTAGTATTTAATGGTGAATCAAGCAGGTTTCAGATTTTGGGTTATCAAGAGAAGAGATGGTGGATAAGCATGCAGCTATTCGGGGAACCTTTGGGTATCTTGACCCTGAGTATATCTCTTCTGGCACTTTCACTAAAAAAAGTGACGTGTATAGCTTTGGGGTGTTGCTTTTTGAACTCATTGCCGGCCGAAATCCTCAACAGGGTCTTATGGAATATGTTGAGCTTGTAAGACACACACTCTCTCTCTCACTCACTCACCTCCCCCCCCCCCCCCGCGGCCCATTTGCAAGCTATCTGGAGGCAGAGTTAATACATGGTTTAAAAAAAAAAAAATCTTTCCAGGATTGCAATGGTTTCTTATTTATGGAAAACACTTGGGCAGAGTGTAGAGTGTATAGTTTTTGTAAGTTTACAGATCAGGTTCTCAAGTATATTACTATGAACATTTTCTATAATTTGCCTCTACAACATCAACTCTTTCAAAAGAGCCTCTCCTAATGTCAGACTCTTGAAGAACTGCATCTAAACTCTGTCACCCGCCCCCCTAGGTTCTTTTGTGCAGATTGTTTGGTACGTGCTATTGGTTTCTTCAATAAAAGTACAACACGTGACTCCATAAAATTGTCTCCACATAACATGATTGTATTAAAGAATTTTATAACAAACATATGCAAATACATGTGCTGCTTTGTTTACAGATCTAAGTGGGTTCTTTAGGTGTCTGCTTTTAGTTTATTTGATAAAAGTATAACATGTGACATTTCTTACAAGTCAACACCAAACCCTTAATTCGTTCAAAATAGTTTCTCAACTTATCATAATTCTACTTAAGAACCTAATAATAAACATCTAACAGACACCAAGATCTTGCCCATTTATTTATTTGATAACTGCGGTGAAAATTTCATGTTGTGGTTGAATGATCACGTATGGTCAAGGAAGCAAGAATAATTTGAAAATAGTTATTGTGTACTTTCCATCTTTGAGCTTATTGAATGTTATTATTGATGGATGATTAGGCAGCAATGAGCACTGAGGGTAAAGCTGGTTGGGAGGAAATTGCTGATGCTCGCCTTGAAGGAAAGTTTGATGTTCAAGAGCTGAATGAAGTTGCAGCCCTTGCATACAAGTGCGTGAACCGTGCCCCGAGGAAACGTCCCTCGATGAGGGACATAGTGCAAGTCCTGACACGGATTCTGAAGTCAAGACGCCCCAGGAATCACCACAGGAAGGCCTTGTCTGCAACTGCAGATGAAGTGGCTTCCGTTGATGGTGATCCGCCAGAAACAAAGATTACTGTAACTGAGCACAGGCGAGAAGAGTCCATGGATAGTACAGTTGATGCCTATGAAGTATAGAAGTTGGTTTTGCCTTTACCTCATTCTTTTCTTCTTAAAAAGTAACATTTTCATGGCTGGGTTTTGCCTTTACATGTCATGTGGCCGTATATAATGTGGTGTAGGTTCTGATTTCTATGATTGGCTTGATCATCATTCCCTGTATTTCCCTGTAACTTTTTTCTTTGTGGCTTTGATCCTTTTCTCTTGTTTTGCCTTTGTACATTCAATACTTAAGGAATGAAAATGATTAGAAAGAAAACAAAAGAATGTTACCTTCCATGCTTTTGTCAGCATGTGGTTTTTCACTTCATTAATAATTTATCGCACATTGTAAATAATTTTAGTTTGATTCAGTTAAATTGCCCTACAAATAGACAAAAACAGTAACAACAAACAGTTATATTTCACTACATGGGACTTCCATATGAATAAATTTTGAAATATTTCAAGACATCACACGTTGGTCCTTGTTCTGTGAGATAGGAAAGAAAGACTCTGCAGATGGTCTTATGGCTTAATAGCATGCAAGTTTCTCTATGAGCGAGAAGTCATGGGTTCAATTCTTCTCTTATAATCTCAAGCCGTTAGTATTTGTCCCTCCAATTCAAAATAAAAGAAAAGTAAGAAAGATTCAGATTCAATGCTATAAGAAAACAAGCTACTTTAAACAGAGCAATTTTACAGCTCTCCAGAGCTAACTTTCGAAAACTTGAAAATTATAAATCCATAAATTCGCTGATAAATTGTTGTTCAAGTCGAGACAAATGGAAGGAACTAGCAACGAAACAAGGATTTCAAGCACTGAACTAATAAAAAAAACAAGATTGGCTTACTTGATGGATCGAGCAAAAAGCTTTGTGATTCAATAAGTAAGGAAAAATCGTGTTCGAATATTGTCCTGGAAAAAAGCCACAATGAGATAGGCCACAATGAGAACAGCCATATTCCATGGTGCTGGAGATCTTGAGAGAGACGATAGCTTTTGACGAGCATGAAGTCCTTTTGGCAGCGACAATGAAGGCTTTGAAAATCTGCCAATGAGCTTTCCAATCAACTGTGAAACTATTTCTAGTTTGTGTAATGCTACTGGAATTGCAATCGGTACTACCCAAAGCATCCTTCGCTTCAGGTGATCTGCATATTGCAGAAAAGATGAACTTAACAAACTAGGAATAAAGAACAACGCCACCACGGATACAAGTAGAAAAACTTTGTGGTTCGCCATTGCTGGAGTTTCTGGGCAATGGTAAGATAGGGTGCATATATATCATGTATGAGAAAGAATGATATAACTGGAAAGTTTTGTTGCTTTGCCTGCAAGTTTAAAGTATTATTTCATTGGTCTCTATTATAAATCACTTTTATCAGTTTATCAAAATCAAGAAAGACGTTTTAACTTATTAAATCTGTATTAAAATGAAATAAAAAAATCAACTTTGCCTGTGTTAAAGAGAGAAACACAATATCCGAAGAGCTATTTATAAATACTAAATTAAAATTAAACTATTCTTTTAGTAATTTGTAACAAGGATAAAATTAGAAAATATTAATTGATAACTCTTTATATGATTTATATCAAGGATCAGGAATTATTATTATTTTTTTAAGTTCTATGACAGGAACAGGTGGAGTGGCATTAAGAAAAAGGGTAACAGCATTAGTATTTTGTGGAAGAAAGTTGATTTTAAGTATTTAGATGAGAAAAAAATTAATTAATATATTTGAATGGAATATTTTAATTCTTTGATTCCATTTCCATATATAGTTTTTTTTCCTATGTTATTACACAATAAATACAGTTTCAATAGGAAATTAGTTGTTTTGTTACAAAAATTGCCATGCCGACTAACTTAGGTTTCAAGAATGGTAAGGGCTCTAGTTTTTTAAGCGATCGTTAGGGTTTCGATTTTGAACTCTTCTGCGTGGAGCAAACCAAGTTAAAAGAAGGCTTTGATTTTCAATTATGTGTATAAATCAAATTAAGTTAAAAAGGATTTGTATTTTACCTTCTATATTTAAGTGACTAGTCTCTACACGTATTGTTTTTACTTTTTATTATGCTTTGGCTAAATTATTCAATTTTTTATTTTTTAATGCATTTATTTTTCTTGGGGTTAGTCACATCAAAACTATACAATTATCAACTGATGAGATACGTTTAACAAATCCTGGATCTCGTATGATTGTAAATTGATTGCATGTAATAAATATATTCAAAAAGATCAAAAGAAAAGAATGAAACAATGGACCTAATATATTACTCCTCCATTTAAAAATATAAAATATTTTTAATTAAATCTCATCTTTTAATAAAGTAATTATTTAATTTCAAACTAACTCTATTTTTTTATATTTATTCTTATTAAACACCCTATCATAAATATAAAGTTACGATCAATATGAACACTTTTAAAAAGAATAATAATTATACCTTAAAATGTTAAAAATACTTTATATTTTTGAACATCTAACTCCTTAAAAAATGTCTTATATTTTTAAACAGAGGAAGTATGTCATTCATATTTTGTCCAATAAAAGCATGACATATTGTACCAATTCTATCTAATAAAATATGATATGTCATTATTTTAATGACTTTATTTTTTAAATAGATTGCCTCTTGTCTTTTATCTTTATATCATTGTCAATTGATATAATCAATTTATATTTACAATTATATGATATGATCTGTTTTTATTAGACAGCAAATAAATAATGTGATCTATTGGATCTATGCAAGAATTTCTGTATTTTTATGTTGTTGTTAATCGTTATCATCTTTTTGAATGCATAATTAGATGACTATCATCATCAAGCTATCATCCAATTTACGGACTTTGAGCAGTGCAAGTTATCCATATGCAAATAAAATAATCTGTTTCAGTGATTTTAATTATAAGCAATCTCTTAAAGATTTATCCTTCTGAGTGCCGAGATGAAGGGTTCGTGGCTTCGAGCTTTCTGCAGCCACCCAACCAGCAAATCGTTTCTCTTGTAATACTTTTTTGATTAATAAAAAATTAGATAAATTAGATTTCTGAGATCTTATTATACTTTTGGTTCCCTATAATTTGTAGATTTAATTATAGCCCTCCGTGAAGGGGTCAACACACTATCCTATAAAAATCTATAGCCTCTGCGCAGTTTATGCTTCCCCATTATTTCAATTAAAAAATTAAAATCATAATGATAAATCTCTCTGTGGCTAATTTTTACCTTTCTGACCATTTAAATTTCAAATCCATCCCTCCTATATTTATCTTGTATCCTTTTATTGTCATTTCCGTTGTCGATTCTAAGTTTTTTCTAACTCTTCAGTTCACTCATTAATTTTTTTCTCATTTTAAAACATATAAAATACATTTCAATTTAAATTTTAGATAAAAAATAAAAAATTGAAAATATTTACAAACGCTGTAAACATTAAATGAAACTGAAAACATAGATCAAAGGAAAGTGTGATTTTTATTGGACAATAGTTACGTATCTTTTATACTCTTAAATTAAATAAGGAAAATAATAAAATAATATGTGTAATTTATTAATATTAAAATAATTATTGCTACCAGCCAACAGTACAGGGCTCGGTCTTGGTCGCTTGCCACCAAACATGAGTTGGGTCCATGATGCATTATCCTGCCAAGACCATCATGAAGCCATCTTCAATTGACACCTGCAAAGATTCCGAATCTCTTCTTTTCCAAAAGTTTTCATTTTTAGATTCGGGACTGTACAAAGTTTTTATTTACTTTGTTTCCTGAGTTTTTTTAAAATTATTCATAAGTGTAATTCTAATTATATCATGGTAGGAGTATATAATAATTTTATAATTATACCCAAAAAATTGAGAATATAGACCAAAGGCTTGGTATTTTTTAGATTTGTCCAAATTCCTTGCCACGTTGGCTTGGTCTTGGTGATTTTGCATGCCTATACAATCATTTAATAATTAATTTCAATGTATCCAGTGCAATTATTGGAGATCATTATGTTGGCAGATTACTATGGCAGATGATCTGAGGCAGTGCTCCCAGTCATGATTCTAAACACATGCAGAATGTGAATACCATGTGGCAACCATGCATGACAACACCCCATTTCCTCTTCTCTCTCACTGTTCACCATATTTTCTTAACACTCTGGTTTAAAAATACTACATTTTTTTAGTGATTGAATATTAAAAAATATAAAATATTTTTAATATTTTAAAATAAAATTATTACATTTTTTAAAAATATCTCTAATAGATAAATCACCTTATATTTATTTTTAGAGTGAAATATCATACTAAATAAAATTAAATATGAAAAAATATTAGTTTGAAAACAAATAACTATTTTATTAGGAAGTGTGATTTAATTCAAAATATTTTCTATTTTTAAATGAATAAACCATGCAAGGTAATAATCAGTCCATTTTATAAGTATATAAAGCTTCACATCTAAAGGCTTATTTGGTATGTGGTATTGATTTTTTTTAGATTGGGAATAAAACTGAAAATGAAAGTGAAAATAAGTTCTAAAATTATGTTTGACATGACACGTGATTAAAAAAAAACAAGACTCAAATTTAACACAATAATAGTTAAAAAAACAGCATTGCCCTCATTTTCTTCTTCTTCTTCATCATCCTCTCATTCCACTACTTCCACCATTAACAACGGTGTATATGATCAAACCATACGCTTTAACTTGCAAGACGGATGCAATAGAGAGATAACGTCGATGAATCCAAATCCGGTTGCTACTTCATCTTGCATAATCAAATCTAACTTCCAAATTTGTCCTCCTCGACCTCCACCTTCGTTGCGATCAAGCTCATCAAGTCTAGACTGAGAAGGGAGAGGGGTTGTCGTCGAGCTCACCAAATTTGAACTTGCATAACCAAATCTGAACAAATCCAGGGACGCCGATGATGACAAGCTCGCCAAATCTGATCTTCCAAGTATGCCAACAATGAGCAAGAACATGATTTTATTGATAATATCTGAGAGGGAATGATTTTGGGTAAAACTAAACTAAATGAATGAGAGCTTCAATTAAATCAGAGTCATTGTTCACCACATTAACTCATAAAGGGTTGTTTGATTTAGTCGTAGAGACATGATCACATGGAAATGTAGAATGTATTTAAGAATTTGTTGGTTATATTTCCTCCTCTTTCTGTTACAAAATGTTTAATATATTTTTATATAGATTTAAAAAATCATGCAAATTGAGACATTTTCAATTATACCTTTATTTATCAAGTCATAAACCCGTTATTAAAATTTTAGAGGTAAAAAGGAAAAATTATTGATATTTTACCACAATACCTTGTAAATTGAATTAATTTTATTTTTTTATAGGACACCTTATATACAGTACAGGAGGGAGTGTTCCTTAAACACAGGCTAAATCTATTCTCAAAGTGTTTATGCATTTATTTTCGATTTAAAAAATTCATTATTAAAAGCTTCTTATACTAACACTTTTATATAAGCTATTTTTTTACTTGAATTTATAAGTCACTTTTAAAAAAAATTATAAATACCAATAATTTTTTTAAATATGTTTTATAATTTTATTTTTAAAAAATAAAAATAAAATATAAGTTTTTAAAGATATCCTTCATTTAATTCTTCATTTATAAAAAAATATTAAAAAAATATAATAAAAAATATTATTATTAAAATTTTATTTTTATTAAAATATCTTATATGTTAAAATATCTTATTTTCTTAAAATGGAGAGGTCTTCAATCAGCAGTGGCATAAATTACTAGCACAATGTGATAATAACGACAATGAATGTTGAAGACATGGCAACCATAAAAAGTAAGGCACGAGTGAAGGTAATTAATGATTCAGAACAACGTGCATTGAATATTATAGTAAAAATTTACTGCTACATCCCTAGGCAGCAAGAAGCGTGCTGGAGCGGAGGCATAAATAATTAATACAGTGATTAAACCAAATAATTAATTAATAATAGTAATAATAATATAATAAAAAGAGAATCAAGGCATTAAAAAGAGTAATTAAACCACCTATAATGCAGGCAGGGATGGGTAGCTTTTTGAGGAAGAAGGAGAGGAGGAGAGAGATGGAGAGGGGAGAGGAAGAAGGAAGAGGAGGAAGAAGATACTGCGTGACAGGAGCCACAGGGTACATCGGATCATGGCTCGTCGAGTCCCTTCTTGAACGAGGCTTCTTCGTCCATGCCACTGTCAGAGATCCTGGTTTTTCCTCTTTTCTCTCTCCTCTTCTTTCTTTTTGCTTCTGCACTCTCATTTCTTGCTTTCTATCACCTCCCAAGTAGTCAACATGTAAACTAATTAATGTTGCCTTTGCCTCTGTTTTCATTAAACCACAGAATCTTATAAGCTGAATGATCCTTGAGGGTATAAGGTGATTAATCCACGAAGAGCTTATTAGGCAGGGGAGGGAATTAATTTCCAGTCTTTCTCTGGAAGAAGAATATGGGGATGTAAATGGGTGAATACGTGGAGTCTTAATTAATCCACAGAAATCATCAGGGGTCCATAATTAAGACAGATAATTATGGTGATCTGCTTGATTAGTGGGCTCCTGAACTAGAAGTAGAAGATTCTCAATTTGGTGGAGAGCTTTATTTATTTGAATGCCTGAAACAAACTCACTCAAGTCAAACGATAGATTTCATATATATCATATATAGGAATGAGAGCTCAGGTTCAACCCTGTAGATTTCATGCGTTAACTTTTGCCGGAATTCAAAAATCTTGATTTTTATAGTTGAAATGTCAAATCCATTTATATGTATCATTTTATAACTCTTACATCCTGGTGAATTTGTCCCATTCTTGGATGTTGTCTTACACAACACATACGAAGGCCTCAAATTCAAGAATTGGTTTGGGCAGAGAGAAAAATAGGGAAAAAATAAAAATAAGAGAAATTTAAAAAAATAGTTTTTTTTTAAACTATTTTTAAGAATGTTTTCTTTTAATTTTTCTTTCTTACCCTCCTTCCTTTTCTCCTCATTCAAATGAAGGGTAAATCTATGAAAAGAAAGCATAGTTTTGAATCTTTGAAAATTGAAAAATGAATGAAGAGAAGGGAGACAAGAAGAGACCTCAAATTTGAACTTGGTGGCTATGTGTTGTCGTACCTCTAATGCACTTAGTGACTCATTCTAGAAGCCTCTGTCAACTTCAACTTGTGTTTTTTTGTTTTTGTGGGTACAAACATCAAATTGTGTTGTGCTTTCTTCTTTTTGTTTTTGTGCCAAGTTCATCTGATTTTTGGGGAGCCAACGACCTCCAAAATTAGAATGTCTGGCTTTTAAATGGGTATTGATGGAATGATGAATGAATGTGGGAGGCAGCAAAGTCAATGCACCTAGTGTCCCTGTGGACGGGGAGTGAACGGCTGAGATTGTTCAGGGCAGATTTGGAAGATGAAGGAAGCTTTGATGAGGCACTCCAAGGCTGTGATGGCGTCTTCCATGTTGCTGCTTCAATGCAATTCCATGTCCCTCCTCATCACCATCACAATATTGGTAATTCCATCTTTTCTTGCTTTAACTTATTTACTCCTCATTTTTCCTGAAAAAAAAAATTATACATAGATAAAATTTTGTATTGATTCCAGTTTTTTTTTGTAATTTTAGTATAATATAAAAAATTTTGGATTAATTTTTTAAAAAATTGTATAATTTTAGCAAGAAGTTAAAAGGTTTGAGTAATTCTTATTCATATATTGGATAAACTAACACTATCAGGTGGGCTTGTTCAATAAATTGGGAAAAATAATAATAAAATCCCAAAAGAAGAAATTAATCATAGTTAGTAGATCCTTAACAAAAAATTTTGAAAAATAAATTATAAATATCAATCCAAACATTGCAAACAAGATTACAAATTGATTGTTATATTTAAAATTTCAACGTTTTATTGAGAATTAAAACCCTTGAATTTGTATTTATTTGAATTGATATTTACAACTTATTTTTTTAAAAATTTTGTAAGATCTAATTGTCATTAATTCTTTGGTTTAGGACTTAAAAAGGGCCAAGATTCACCCATTATAGTTTACACGAGCCATTTCATGGACTTTTTTTTCAAAAAAAGAATCGTGGACTTTTAATAAATAGGCTAACATGAAACTTAGCCCATTCCAAGTCAATCTGTTCTTGGTCCCTCATTTTAGCAAAGACTAAACTGGTATGTATAAACCTGTTCAATAAATGAATTAAATATGTACATGAACTTAAGCCCATCTGTACAGAGTGTGCAAAAATATGTAACAACTAGCAAGTCACTTGGCTCATGAACAGAAATTTTGGGGATTGCATATGATTTCCTACGAGGTGGTTGTGTTTCTGTGTGTAAATTGATGACTTTGAACCCTGTTATGTTTGACTCTGCAGAAGCCTATGTTGAAGCAAACATACTTGACCCTGCGATCAAAGGAATCATCAACGTTCTAAAATCCTGCTTGAAATCCAAATCTGTGAAACGAGTCGTTTTTACATCTTCCATAAGCACCATCACTGCCAAAGACAGCAATGGCACGTACAAGCCCATTGTTGATGAGTCTTGTCAGATTCAAGCTGACCAAGTATGGAACACAAAAGCCACTGGATGGGTAATTCATTATTGTTTCCTCTGCCTCTTTTACAGGGAATATATATTTCAAATATGAAACTGTAACATGTTCATTCTTTAAGTGATTGTTACGTATTATAACATGTCCATTCTTGATGTGGCAGGTTTACGCACTTTCAAAGCTTTTAGCAGAAGAAGCAGCATTTAAATTTGCACAAGAGAATGGCATTGATCTTGTATCAGTCATAACTACAACTGTTGCAGGCCCATTTTTTACTGCTTCTGTACCATCAAGTATTAAAGTCCTTCTATCACCAATAACAGGTAATTTGGCCACAATCTACATGTTTAATCCAAAAGAGGTTTCACTTAAGTTTAAGATTTCTATTGGTATATATCATTTCTAAGCTTATAATTAGGGAAAACAAAATTAATGGTCCTTATAGTTTTAATGTATTTTGGTATAGGTCTTTGTATTTTTTTCACTGCTCTAGGTCCCTCAATTTTTCCTGTCTGCAACTTCTTTAGTCTTTCTAGTTTTAAATATGTCTAGAGGGACAACGATGTGGTATTAATGATGTTAAACATATTGATTTGTCACTAACGATGTTAATGAGAATGTTGAAGTGTTAAAATCTCGAAGACACTAAAGATTTTGCATAATAGAATGGTGAAAAAAACCAAAGTTTGATCAGATAGACGAAATCAACTTCTTCAGCATGCCACCTCATGGAGATTTTAACACTTCAACATCCTCATTAACACTGTTAGTGACATGTCTGCATATTTAATACCATTAGTGTCACATCATTATCCATTTGAACATATTTAAAAATAGAGAGACTAAGATTGTAGATGGGAAAAAATAGAAGGACCTGCACCAAAACATGTTAAAACTATAAAAATCAATAATTGTGTTTTTTCCTGCAATTAATACCTGAAGCTTTCAACTACTTGGGGATCTAGTAGCCTTTTCAGTGTTTGTTTATGAACTGTTCTAAACAAAAGCCATCCTAGATAATGATATAGAACGTACTATACAAGGCAAGAACTGACACTGACAAACACACAAGACAATGGAATTAAACATCTAGCGTCCATGTCCATTATATTGTGCATTGAGAATAGTTTGAGCAATTTAATGTTGAATTAACGTAGGTGAAAGTGAGTTCTTCAAGATATTATCAGCCGTAAATTCGAGAATGGGGTCATTAGGTGTAGTTCACATCGAAGATATATGCAGTGCCCACATATTCCTAATGGAGCATGCCAGAGCAGAGGGTAGATACATCTGCTGCAGTGAAAGTTGTTCACTGTCCAAATTATATAATCTTCTCTTCCAAAAGCATCCTTGCTCAAATACTCAGAGGTAACAATATTCACTTCTTGAACCAGGTTTATTTATAAAACTTTGTTTTTGTTTATGTCTTCTTATTTCATGCACATGCTTCTGCAGAATTGCTGATAAAAGTGATAACAAAGTTGATCCTGAGATATCCTCAAAGAAGCTAAAAGATTTGGGATTTAGCTACAAGTATGGACTTGAGGATATAATTCATCAGGCAATCTTGTGCTGTCAAGATTATGGTTATTTATCTCCTGTAAGCCAGTAGATTATCCTCTATCATTTCTAGCTGTTTGTACATAAATATCTTTGTAGATTCATTGGGTTTTGAATGGATGTTCAAACGCAATAAATGTGGTCATATCTTTACCCAAAACTCACTTAATTCCTTCTTGAATGTTTGGTATATGTTACTTTCCATGCAGTTGTAAGATTCATAGCTATCATTAAATGATCATGAGAAATGGAGGGCGTAGTTCCCCGGAAAATTTTAGCACAATTTGCGCCGAATATGTATACCGACTAATAAGAAATTCTTACATAAACTCGATGTTATAAGTATAATAAGCATATTTATATTTCCTTTTCGCCGTAGTATAAATAAAAGGGAAGCAAAATTTTAAGAATAAAGGAAAGTGAGTCCCACTTGGCACTTGTCAAGTAAATCCCACTATCATACTCTCCAGCTACATTATACAGCTGGAGAGTCTTGTTCCCCAAAAACCTAATGCATTAAAGGCAACCTTGTGGAAAGATTGAGGCCTAACTGTAAAGTAGAAAAAAAAAATGAAGTTTAAACTCTAAAATAGGAAAAGAAAAGTCATGTGAAAGAAAAACGTGACTAATTTTAGAAATAACTGGGAAAGATACCCATGCATAAGCTAGTTTTTCAGTGAAGGCTGCATAACTCTCATAATGCAGTTCATATCTGAGAAGCCTCTTTTCAGACAGTGGTTTGCTATATGTATCCCGTATGTTCTGACTTATATACGAATATCAGTTAAAAGTGTCTCGCTGGAAAATTAGACATTTTTTTCTTTGCATCAGTATACCAAACACAAATATCCTGATCATATTAGTTCAATATTTTTCTCTTATCCTCAAATGAACTACTTACATCCCTCTTC
This sequence comes from Prosopis cineraria, assembly GCF_029017545.1. NCBI lineage: Eukaryota > Viridiplantae > Streptophyta > Magnoliopsida > Fabales > Fabaceae > Prosopis > Prosopis cineraria. The sequence continues at coordinate 7,153,638 of NW_026555337.1, forward strand.
AAATAGAAATTCATGTAACAAGTAACTTCACAAATATTACTGTGAGGTGACAGAGATTGGATTTGGATAAGAACTAATATTAGGGAGGGAAGAGCACAAATAGAAATTTGAGGCAAGTTGTATTATAGCAAAAGGAAGGTACATAGGAAGACTGAACTAAAGAATTCATGAGTGACGTGTAAAACCCATTTTGTTTTTCCAGAGTCCTTATAATTGGGCATGAGAAAATGGTGAGTCAGAATCAAACATTAATATGAGAGAGAGATGCCTCAAATGAAAGGGCTTTCGGTTCAAAACTCTGAATATGTAGTTGTAGTTGTTGTGGGGTGTGGGGGCTTGCTGTGCCAGAGTAGCTAGCTAATTAGAAGGGTTATTCCAAGTTCTTGGACAAGTTGAATTTTTCCATAAATAATTGTGAGACTTCAAATTTTGAACATATATTATCATTAAATGAGCAGAGAAAGTGTTTCACATGTTTACGAGGGTTGGTGGATATAAGACATTTAGGGAAAATGACAACTAAGAACTTTATAAGATTAATATCAAATCAAGATTTTTAATACTGAAACATGAGAGAAGGATTAGTATTGAATGTGGGAACTTTAGCTGTAAAAAAAAAAAAATTCCTAATTTAGCATTAATTTTTTTATAAAGTCTTTACTTGTCATTTTCCCAAACATTAATTTATGAGTGGCCTCGCCTCTTAATGCTTGATCTTCAGACTGCTTCTGTCATGAATGTGTAATTAAACTCCACAGTCTGCCATTTCATATTAACATAGATGTAGTAAAATATTGCAATATAATTTTTCAAAGAAGAAATGTTTTTTTATCAAAATAATATTAAACACTTTAAATAAAAAAGTAGCAAATATATATATAAATATATATATATTAAAAAGAAGGATTACTCCTAACCTATCCCTTTTTAAAATGAAAGGGGGACATACACTGATGCACGCTACAAAAGCACACAAAATAAATATGTCAACATTGAGTTCAAACCTGAAACTTCTTCCACGCGAGGGAACTGATGTTGTCACTAAAACAACTAATCATGCATTGAAAACGATAGTGAATATATAGTTACAATCAAATTAAACTGCAATCAAAGTTTAAATCATATAATTGAAATATCAATGAATGATCTTCCATGTAAATTAATTATGCTTTATTCTCTAACACACTTACGACACGAAAACTATTTACTCGGCAAAGAGGGGACAGCTAAAACATTCTTTGGGCTCAGGCGCTGAGCAATTTCACATGCTTAGAAATACGAACTTTTTATCATGCGAAGCGCGATTCCTTACCAGCAAAAAAATTTCAGCTGTCACAACAGACATATGCAGAATGCATGTGAGAGTATTTAAATATCATCTGCTTATATTTGGATTGCTTCATGCATATTGAACAGGTTGTTGTACTTCATTCTAGGCTGTACTTTCTAATTAAATGAACTCATGCACATGCCTTTTTTTTTTTTTGTCCAACATGCACATGCCATTCATATCACACATGTATTATATTTTGGGGAAATTAAGATAATATTATTATCTTACATCCTGGCATGCTCACAGCAAACAGTGTTCATATAATCGGAACACATCAACATATAACTTCATTGTTGGAGTAAATTACTGTCTCCCTCTTCACTTATGCTGTTATTTCAATGCGATCCCTTGTCTTGTAATCCTCATTTATCTCACAGACAACTTATTTATTCTTTTGCAAATTTAGTCCTGCTGTCAAATCAACTTGCACAATCAAATTCTTGACACGTTGGAAAAATGTAAATCAATAATCCATGTGTCTTTGGGTTGATGCTATTTTATATACACCTATAATCTATATATATTCATGTATATGATACAAAAATTTTAAACCATACTATTATGCGTGTGAGTTATGAAAAACTAGAACTCATTATTTTAGATTTGATATAATACATAATACTCAGACTAATTCAACATTCTAAATATCTTGAAGAAACCAGTTTGTGTATCAAGGTTTACAAATGATAACAAAACAGGGAAGAAGAGAAGAAGGATTAAGCAAATAAAGCTCCTCAATGTTGGAATAAACCCCAAGTTTGCCAGCCAAAGAATCAAACCCACTCTGAAGCTCAGCCATGTCCTTCACATTCTCCAATGGCCTATGAACCCTGCCTGCAATAACCCTACACACTATCAACACCTTCTTCTTCTCCTCCTCGTCGACTCCTTCATCCCCGCCGCTATCATCCTCCACGCTCTCCAGTGCTCTACCGCTTGTCGACGTCGTGAATATCCCGATCCCACTGCCTTTAATGTTCACCTCCTCCTTCACCGAGAAACCGTTTCTGATGATTCTGCAGACGCAGCATCTCTCAGAAACGCAGAGGCTGTTGGTGTTGAAGCCGAGAGAGCAGGAAAGGGTGGTGGCGTAGAAGCGAAGAAGCTCGTTGCCGTCGGCCAGGCAGCGAGGGTGCTTCTTCTGGAGCTTGCTGGCTCTCATCTTCACGCTCTCTCTGTACTCTTCGAATCGAGCTAGGGTTTTCTGAGTGTTATGCACAACCTTGTCCAATAATCCTGAACAGTAGTACTTCTCCGGCTCAACCCAGCTTGATCTGCATATTATCTCCACTATTTTCCTCGATGAGTCTCCCACCACAAGCTCTGTCACTGTTTAAATATTGCAAATTTGATATTTTAACTGATAAATATTATTGTAGAAACATGCACGAATTAATCAGCAACTATAACAAGCCGTAATTCAATGTGTTATATTTTTGTATGTCGAGTGTGTTTGATTAAGAGATACTCGTTCCTTGTTTGTACCCAAAGAAGACTTAAGTTTTAATTCAGTCCTTTTTCACCCTTTTCTTAGTCAATCAATAGTATGATATAAGCAAACAATTAATGTTGAAGGTAACAAAATGGGATTAGATTAAGAGGGCAAGAAAGAAAAATGCTCCCACCATTCAAAAGTACAAGGTAATTTTCATTATCATCAATAAAATAATTATTTATTTAAATAATTTATATTTTTTAATATCTAATCTCTTAAAAAAAAAAAACTAACATTATTGAACAGACGAAGCATATAACAAGCATTTCAGTAAATAATAAAATATATACGGAGCTTATTTAAAAATATAATGCACACGGTTAATAGTATTTTTTTTATTCTCTTTATTTTTTATTTTAGATTTTAAAATTGTATGTCATGTCAAACCTAATTCTTCAACTTTTTAATTTAGTATATTTTCATTGGAAATGTGGAAAAGTTATTTTACAACAATAATACAGTAGAAAATTTTAAAAAGTCCAACAGCTGGGAGTTCCACTCCTCGTATTATAATGTCTCTTTAAAATACACTCCTTCCCATCAACAATATAAGGTATGTTTTAAAAAAAATAACATGTTTAAAAATATAAAATATTTTAAATTTTTTAAAATATAATTAATGAGATTTTTCAAAAAACACCATTAATTAAAGGAAGTAATTAAATGAATTTTTTAATTGAGATGCCCATTAAATGTGAATAAATATTGAAAGAGTATATGATTTTAAAGCCAAATAACTAACTCATAATTAGTGATATAATTTGATTAAAAATATTTTACAATAAAAAAGGGATAATATATAGTATATATATCAAAGCCATGCGCATCAATAAAACCTTATTTTTTTTCTAAGCATTTTTTTCCTACTATATATCGCAATGAATACACATGACAAATTAAAATAATTAAACAATAATTAATTCAATTAAATTTTACCAAAATGAAATAAGTGGGATTGCAAATTTCAATCCCAATTATATAATTTTAGGATGTTAGAATTACCCGTCTAAATAAAAAATAAAAACCTTAGAGGATTTTATGATTTTTTAGTTTCCAAAAGCAATATATAAATGTTATCTCCATACTTTTATCAGTAACATACCAACAACAAAAAAATGGCTGAAATAAAAGAAAGTGGAAAACAGATTAGTTTTGGGCGTTTGGCTGTCTCAACTCTCGAGAGCAAACAAAAGTAAGAAAGCCCAAAGGGGGAAAATAGTTGAAATCAGTGTTATCAGCTTGTTGAAACAAAAAGCGAAGCCGAACTAAAGATTCCGTATCAGACCCGAAAAAATACAAAAAGAAAATCCAAGCAATATCATCTAGATACAGAAATGCCAGAACCCGTGTGGCCAAAACAAGATAAGAAACAAAACATGAAACAAGCTAAGCCGTCGAGCGAAAACGGGAAATCTCAGACAACAATTTCAAAACCAACCAACACAAACCTGCATGTTTCGAAAGATGATGAGACTCAGCATCTTCCCATTTACAAAGCTTCTCGCCACATTTGTTAACAACTTGCAGAAGAACACCTACTTGAATCTACCTCCATCGAGAACCTTTTGCTCTTCACAAATCCTCTTCCTGAATCTGATACGACAAAAGGAGATGACTTTCTTGGAGTAGAAGAAGCAGAAGCGCTGTTCCTGAACGAATTAGAAGGGTTCGAACAATGCATTGGTCCTGGCGTTCCAGGCCTTAGAGTGCCCAGAAACGCAGAGCCACCGGAGATTTTGAGCTCCCAGGTTGAGTTGCTGAGAATTACTTGATGGGTTATGGGGTTCAGGAACTCAGCGCTTCCTATGGATCTCGGACTGCAATTCGGAGGCTTATTATCATTATTATGGAGGTGTCTCCGGCTGCTTCCGCCATGGATGACGACGTCTTTGAGATTAGAGATGCTTCTGGAACACCCGGATCTGCTGCTTCTTCTGGTAGAGATTGTGCTTAAATAGTGCTTCTGCGATTTCGGGTCGTGAACATCTGAGGTGTCTGAGGACTTGCAGTGAAGAGATCTTTTGAAAGAGAGCCAATCCCGAGGCATCTTGTGGATTCTTCTCAAGCAGAGGTCAAAAGAAAAGAGACCCACATTGCTTCACTGTGTTTTTCCCCCAAGAAAGTTTCCTTTTGTTTTCAGGCGGAGAGGAAGGGAGCGACGCCGACGGGAAATGAAATGCAAAGAGCCAGAGATGGAGCGTGGAGGGAGGGAGGGGCAGGAAAGTGTTAAATTAAATAGGGGCATATTTAATAATTAAATATTTTTAAAAGAAAATGTGGAGGAAAAGTTTGACAAGATACAAGAGAACAAACCTGGAGAAACTTTGGCCGGTGGCGCTAATTCAATGAGATGCCATAAAGTTGATGAGACTTGACTTCAGGGATCAATTAAGTAAAAAACTCTTTTTGATTGTGGACGAGCTTGTTTTTTCACAGGTCAGGTGAGATTTTCAACTGAGTGCACTGAAATCACTTATCAAATTTAAATCTTGTACAGAAAAGAGACAATCATATTTGTATGTGAATAAATACATGTTGGCCAAAAACAAAATATAAATGCAACTCTCAATAAAAATTTAACTCTTGATTTATTACATCGTGAGAAATTAACATTCTTTGTTAGACTTAACCTGATTGTCTAATTAGTAAAAAAAAAAAAAAAAAACATCTCACGAACGCTTCAATTTACCGCACATCTGATGTACTGCAACAAATGCAGGGGACAGGATCCGGTTCCTCGGAGAAACGGGCGTCTGTGCGTATTCCCTTTAATTTGCATGTTTATTTCAGAGTTGAGTGAGTTGCTTCTTCATGCCCACGTTGATTTCATGATTGAATTGATTGATGTATATTTTAAAACATGTTTATAATCAATACTCCTTCTCTGTTAAAAATATTTTTAAAAAAATTAAATATTTAAAAATGTAAAATATTTTTTAAGTGTTCCTATTAACAAATGACTTTATATTTATTATAAAATATTAATAGAAGTAAGTATAGAAAAATATGATTAATTTGAATTCATCATTAAAGCAATACTTTGATGAAAACTTGAACTTAGTATGTAAGAATGTGATGTGATTGTAAAATGAAAAAAAATTATATATAGGTATTATGAAACAAACTTATTTACAAATAAATCTAATAAAATTTAAAAACTATAGTCAAGTCTCTAAAAACTTAAATATAATTTGAAATTAGATTTTAAAAACAACAATGATTCTATTAAAAATACATTACATTAATTAAATAATTTATAATTATTTTGTCAGTAATTTACAACTATCATTTCAACCTTTTAAGGCTATAACTTCACATACCTAATAGTTAAATTGATCATACATTATAAGTTTAATATGAATTATATGCAACTATCTTATTAGTAATTTATAAGTATTACTTCAATATTTTTACAACAATGACTTCACATGTCTAATACTCCCTCCAGTCCTATTTATAAAATACTTTCTAGAAGTAATTCTCGATCCAAAATATAAAACATTCTACAATAAGTAAACTAATTTTTTTAATTTTATATTTTCTTAATTAACTTGAAGGCTAATGTAGTTGTATCATTATTTAAAACTAAAAGTAAAAATAAAAATACATATAATTTTTCATAATATCAAGAAAAAGACTAACTTTTCTTAACATATATGAAATGATTTAAAGTGTTTTATAATAATGATTATATGGAGTATTTATATCAATCATGTGTTATTAACAAAATTTAATACTAATTTTTTACAACTATCACATCAATAATTACAAATCACATTTCAATATTTTATAATTATAACTTCAATATTTTAAATATGAATAATATTATTTTTGCATCTCAAATTACACCTGAGTCTCAAAAGATCTGGCTATAATTTTTAAATGTTGTAAGATTTATTTATAAATGATTCTATCTGAAGGGACTTATATGTAATTCATCTTTAGAAAATTATTTGTAATTTGTTTGAAAATTATTCTATCTGAAGAAAATCAAGCATGAAGCCGGTCAAAATCGGTTGCAGTGAGGTCCAAGTAACATCAAACTTATTTAATTTCTTAATTGGGACATGTTATACCCTCAATAAAATTGCAGAACACATTCATCAAAAAATTTGCGGGACATGTTATATCCTCAATAAACCTCGAAATCCACTTACATAAAACCTTGCAAAAAAAAAAAGTTGAAATTTTAAAGCAATGTTAAATTGAAAAGTTACCAAAGCTTTGAAAAATAAAATCATAAAATTAAATGCTTTTTCAAATATTTCCTTTTAACGACATTTGTCACTCAAGAGATTGATGTGAAGGAATGTTGTATATTGTGAAGTCTCATACGTCTTGTCATTTGGCCCTCGGGATATTTTCAGAGTATGTACTCCCTTCATTTTATTTATAAGTCATTTTTATCAACTTCATCAATACCAATACAATAAAAGTACAAGAAATAAAAATAAGTAAAATTTCAAACATGCTCTTATATAACAAATGTAAAAAGTAATATCCTGTTATCTTTTCTCTCTCATGAAGAATAATTTTAAAAATACCTATCAAATATCACTTAAAAAGACGCACCATGACTTATAAATGGGATCAAATAGACATTTTAAAATAGGACTTGTAAATGGGACTGGAGGGAGTAATCCTTAATTCGTAAGACACATTGATTTCGAAACGATGTGTGGTGATAAAATATTTAACTTTTGTTCTGTATAGGAAGTTTCCAAAATCTCTAAATATAGTACCGTTTCTTGAGAATGAATGCGCCATAAAATATACACAAACCCATCAAAATCCACAACACGACTATTTTCTTATGATAAGAAAGCGAGTCATCGATAAATTGTATTTTTATTCCCTGAATTACATTTTTATGACCAAGTAATTCTATGATGGCATCACTATTAGTATTCCCATTCAAACTGCTTTCCCTCTTTTTTGTTATTCCCATGCAAGGTTAATGTCATTATTTTTTTTGAATCAAGCACACGTATCTTTTTATTGGAAGCTGTCCAAGACATAATCAAGCGTCAAATTGAGAATTCATACCTTAGTTAGCTGACATTTGAGGGGCTAATCTCCCCACAAACCTGACCCCTGTCGTTATGTATGTTCGTGTTTGTGTTTTATTTAGGCCTGAGTGTGACAAATGCTAGGATGCCACATATCAATGAGGCCCAAGTCATGCTGTGATGGCCCAGGAACTAAGACTTCGCAAAAAGTAGGCCCATTAGATTCTCGGTTTCAAGATGCACATACAACGACTCACATAGCGAAAGTACAAGAAGACAAATACTAATACTCCGTACCAAAAAAAGAAAGTGAATATGTTGCATCAAGGAATATATATACAGTCCCAGCTCATCTGGGTGCTGTACTCTTCTTAATCTCGCCCATTAGTACTCTGTCTTGTTAACAGGGGAGGTTAAAAGACCGACGCGAATATATTCAGGATGATTTATCTAGTGGGGGCTAAGTGTCAGTTGCTTGTTGATCATTCCATTTTTAAGTAAGGATGATATAAATATGTCATGTCACATTCTTGATACTGACACATATTTACAATATGTTTGGTTTTGTTAAGTTGTTATACTTTTATTATCTTCGACTGCGTGTCTTGTTTGCATTTGTGAAAGGGCCAACTATGATAATAGGATTCCCAATGAGTCGTAGGCTTGTAGCCTATTTAAATAACTAAACACTGATATAGACGTCACATTTTAGGATTCAAGCCACTTTAATAGTATAATGTACTATGGTGAGAATCGAATTCGATGGACTAGTTCCATCTGTTGAACCGAAACTGGTCACATGTTCAATTACAAAATGTATAGATTTACTTGTCAATGGAGTCTGTGAGATTGGTTTTGATGTTACTTTGATTCCATCTATACCTAATAATTGCTTAGATATAGTTAGAGAGAAATTTGGTCGTTTCTATGATCGGCATGGCCAATAAAGCCTAACTCTACTCTTTCATAACTCAATCTTTGATGCTCCTTCAATTAAAAAGAAAAAAAAGAAAGTACAATTAACTTCAATTAATAAAATTCAACCATATACACATTTAAAGTTTTTAAACTATTAGTGAATGATTTTTTTGTCAGCCTTAAACGATGAGTGCATGATTCTAACATGTTATATCCGTTCAAAAATATAAAATAATTTTTAATAAGTTGAATATTAAAAAATATAAAATATTTTTAATTTTTTAAAGTGTAATTATTATTATTTTTAAAAAATTTATTAAACAAATTATTTTATATTTTTTAAGGTGTAAATAAAAATAAATATAAAAAGATAAGCTTAATTTAAAGAAAAAAATACTTTATTAAAGAGTAAAATTTAATTAAAAATATTTTATATTTGTTAATGAAGAGAATATGAACTATACATATTTATACTTAGTAACTTAAAACATTGATTTATATTAATATCTCTCCATAATAAAATTTATAATAATTAATTATATCATTCATAGGCTGTATTGTTCATATTTAAAAATTTTCAATTTATGAAAAAACATGTATAATGATATTCAAAACTTTTTGACGATTTCTATGCAGACGACCCTATAAGAAATTATATGATTTAGCCATTTAGATGTACTATCATTACTAGCACGTGTCTTGTTGTGCAGAAAGCTTGTGGACCAAATAAGATAATTATTAACAAATAATTATTATTCTCACCATTTAAAAATATAAAATATTTTTAATCTTTTAAAATGTAATCATTATTTTTGTATGAAAGTATCTTTATTAATAATAATTTTATATTTATTATAAAGTATTTAATAAAAATAAATATAAAAAATTAATTTAAAAATAAATAATTATTTTATTAAAAATAAAATTTAATAAAAAATATTTTTTATTTTACAATAAAGAGATTAATTATTAATAATCATAATGTACTTTAGCCATGCCGCTCCGTGACTCCGTCAAGCATGACTGCGAGCGCAGAACACGATCGTGGTGTTTTTCGTCATTTTGTTATCGCTGCCAAACGAACGCGACAGTCTGCGATAACATCCCCAAACCCAATCGTAACCGTCCACAGGATTATTAATCTGACGGTAAATGTTATGGATCCCCGTACTTCAATCTCATTGGTCAAAACAAAGTCCAACCTACTATATATTACAGGAGCGGTTCCTTCTCCCATCTTCATTCGTCTTTCTTCCCCGTCTCACTTTGCGAAGCCTTAGTTTTACATCTCCCTGTGGCCCAACAATCTCTGCAATCGTAAAGCTCATCGATGGCGGGTCGAGGGAAAACCTTAGGATCTGGTGCTTCGAAGAAGGCTACGTCACGAAGTAGCAAAGCCGGCCTGCAATTCCCTGTCGGTCGTATCGCACGATTCTTGAAGGCTGGAAAATACGCCGAGCGAGTCGGTGCCGGTGCTCCCGTTTATCTCGCCGCTGTTCTTGAGTATCTCGCTGCCGAGGTAAATTGTCTTCATCAGTTGCTGATTTGTATTGTCTTGGTCTTTGTATATACGTAGTTGTGCGCCTCATTAGATCTAGGGTTTCTAATTTGGATCTAAATTTCCCAAATTTGCTTGAATTTTGGGAGTCTTGCGATTTTTTCTCTTGATTTCAAATCTTAAATCTTACGTTTAAATTGGAATTTTACTGGATTCGGCCTGATGATGTATATCTGGAATTCAGGTCCTTGAGTTGGCAGGAAACGCTGCAAGAGATAACAAGAAGACTCGTATTGTTCCTCGCCATATTCAACTGGCGGTCAGGAACGATGAAGAGCTCAGCAAGCTTCTGGGGGATGTGACGATTGCAAACGGAGGTGTGATGCCCAATATTCACAACCTACTGCTCCCCAAGAAGACGGGAGGCTCATCGAAGGGCGCTGGTGGTGACGATGACTCTTAAATTTAAGGCTTGAGAAGCTCTCGCCCTTGGTTTTACGTGATTCACTATCTAATGTAGTTTCAATTTTATATTTCTTACTTTGAGATGGGGATTGGTCCTTTGTGCTCTGTCGACTTAGTTGTAGCTTTAGCTAGGGCTTCTGATTGTAATGTGAATAGAAATTATCTTATGATTCCTTCAACCAAGAGATTGCTGAAATTTTATTTACGCCCCTTCCTTTCCGATGTAGCCTTCATACCTATTTAGCAGTGAAACTTTAAAATGTCTGAACTCTGAAACCTTTGTCCTTGCCTTCAAACTTCTATGAAAAGTTTAGAGTAACTAGTTTTTGGTCTCAATTTTTGATCCTTGGTGAGCTCTGAACTCTCGAATTGAAGGAATTAGTTTCTTTTGTGTGTGTGTTTAATTAATGCTTTCTGCCTGAAAGGTATAATTTACTGGTCATTTCCTATGAATGTGTGTTACGGGTTACAGGGGGTATGGGAGTCAATTTCTAACGGTCGTTTGGAGACTATGCATATGTTGCATTTTGGCTTCGCTTTTCCTTTTTTTTTTTCTTGTCTTGTGGTCCAATTTTATGGAGTAGAATAAACTGTAATTCAATTCGAGACTGGTTTGAAACTTTGAAATGTGGCAAACTTTGGCGCCTTGAGGATGGAATGGTGGTGAGGCAAAGAGAGATGGGGCATGTAATAGTTTCTTGGGTGAAAAGATAACCTTTTTTCGAACTTGCGATTGTATGGGTTTAGTGAGTTTTAATGAATAAATCTTCGTATAGACATAATAGGACTGTTCGTTAGTCTTCATGTGAATTGCTTATTTTAAACTGTTTACTTCATTAGTTGGGAAAATGTTGCCTGCAGTTTGGACTTATCTTGATTGCCTAATTGGTTTGGTGCTGCCGTGGTGTGCGATCTCATTTCTTTTCTACCAAGCCATTCTTGTTATGGAGACTTGAAATTTTTATGTCAAGTCATTAGTTATGAATAATGGTATCGTTGGTGGGGAGCTAATACTTATTACTTTCTCTGGCCTTATTTTGAAAATCCATGCATGTGCTCTACAAAAATTGATGATTCATAGTTCATCTTTGAAATGGCTTTCACTTTTGATGTTTTCATTCTCTACGTCTCTTGGGGCGGAACCCGGGGGTTAATTCTATAATATTTAACTATATATGGATTGAGTTATTTAATTCTTTTTAGTAATAATTAAAAATAATTTTACAATAGAATTGAAAAAATTTATAAGATAACAAAATCATTTATATAAGATTTAAAAATCAACAAAAAAGCTTTGCAAAGTAAATAAAAAACTCACGCTAAAAAAATTAAAAGAAATTAGTCATGTATTTATTTTTTTTATCTACTAATTCTTTTAAAGATTTTTTATTTATAAATTATTTTTAATATGTTTTATAGAAATTAAAAAAATTTTAAAACTTACTTTATTTAAAAATTTAATAGGCTTTAAATTTTATTTTAATTAAATATACATATTTTAATAATATAACTTATTTCTCTAACATTTAATAAAGAGTAAAAAAAATTTGTAACAAAAATTTATTGATATGGTTTGTAAATAGAATATAAATACTTATTTTTTTATTTTATAACTGAAAAGACTATGTACAAGCAAGTTTAGGGATTAAAAAATAAAGAACATATACTTACATAAAAAAAGGAGAATAAAAAAAGCATAGTAAAATATGGTATAAAGTAAAAGTTAAAAGATTGAGGGCACTAATTTTTTTCATATAAAGTCACCTCATAACTTGATAAAACATTTTTTGTTAAAAAAATTTTGGGGTGGGGGTGGGGGCGCTACCTAGGTCCCCCTTTGTCTCTCTCTAGTTTCCAGTACCAATCAAATTGTTATTTTAGAAAGTTGTTGAAACATTTTGCTTTTAACTATTTTTTAATTTTATAAACATTGTCAAAAAATAAAATTAGTCATATGGATCAGCTTGTGGGTTGCGGGTTTAGTGATATTGGTTGGCATAACTTACATTATGACAGGTTGTATTTCTATTAACCCTTTAATGCATAGCTCGGTTGGCAGGCTACCAGGTTAACTTGCTAATAAAACATTTTTTTTTATATTCTATTTAATTTTGACTCTTTTCATTATTTTTTCAATGGTAAAAAAATTATATTTTTTCCTACAAACTAATTATCCAAATAATAATATAAATTATTAAAACCACAATATAAATTTAAAACACACTAATACAATTTAAAATAAATATATACTATACTACAAACAAACATAATAAAAAGTTTAAATTACAATCCAAAGATTGAAATGATGATAAAAAAGACAGACATGTTAGAACTATGATGTCCCTTCCCTTCCAACATTAATAATAGTAGTTGAAGACCATGATAATCCCACATATTTATAATCACTGAACAAAGAATATATAAATATTTTTTTCTTTTATTATCTTCAGATCAAAATTTTCTTCCACTCTCTAATTTAATATTTTATAAAATTTTTATTATAATTCTACATAAAATATATAAATAAAATTGAAGTGTTAAAATTTTATTTGAATGATTTAAAACTATAATGAAAATTTGAAAGTATAAAATTAATTTATAAAATATTTTAATAATAGTTTACAGTTTTAATTAAATTAACTATATCAAAATTTAATGGTTTAAATTTAATTATATATTTTAATAGAAGTTCTAACAGTAATTTTATAAAATATTAGATCATAAAAAAAGATTTTTTTTATAGAATAGGAAGAAACATAATTTAACAACCTTGTAAGGTACTTGTAGCACATGCATGATATTATGTGGAAGAGATTAGAGCCTCCAATGGAGTATCTATGAATTATGAATACTTGTTATAAATATCACAATATATGAATGTTCGTAAACTCTCAACTTTTGGCTTTTCATATTTTACACTACAAAATCTTTATAACAAATGATTTTAAGAGTTTCTCTTATATTTAATTCTCATAAACTCTGATTACATATTCTATATTGATGTGAATTAATTTTATCATTTAATCTATTATAATTTTTGAATATGTTTGGTGCATATAAACAAGGGTTATGTACCGTACATTTAAGATACTTATATGAATGACTATTACTCTTTGTCTCTCTCCAAATCTCCCTTGTCTTGTTTATTTTTTCCATCTCATTCTCTTATATTCTTACTTTCATAGCAATATCAATGATTTTGTGGTAGATTTTCCAGTGGAAGGAGTCATCTTGCCCTTGGAAGGAAAATCGAGAGATGTAACTCCCGTGAGTGGCCTTGAATTCACTGGCCCACATGAGAGATCTACGTGTCCGTAGAATGTGATTTATCATAAGATAGACAGGACAGCATTTATGGCGCGCACGTACAGGCGCACTCACACACTCTAATTCTACCCAAGCACTCATCCAATCATATATATTAATCACTTCCTCAGAACATAATTTAATTCATTTTATAAATTATTAGTTAATAAAATTATTTTATTTTAAATTAAAATTTTTAAATTACTCTTAAAAAGTAAGAAAATATAAAAAAAATAATATTATATTATTTGTTAGTTTTTTGCTTTTTTTCAGGGTTATATTTAAAATTGAAAAAATTAATCTTTTAATCCTTCAACTTTTAACTCACTTGTAACTCAATCCTTTAATAATGACTCATTGTGACTCAGTTCCTCAACTTTTGATTCACCTATAATTCGATCCTTATTTTTTAAGTTTTTTTAAAAAAATTTTTGTCAAACAAGAGGAATAAAAAATGCTCATATATATTATTCTAAAATACCCTCCTCTTGCTTATTGATGTGAGATATAAGCTAACATAAAAAAATTAACAAAAGTTCAAGGATTAATTTGTAAGTAATTCAAAAGTTGAGGGACTGAATCATAGACAAGTTATAGTTGAGAAATTAAGTTACAGCGAATCATAGTTGATGAACTGAGTTATAAGTAAATAAAAGTTGAAGGACTAAAAGATTAATTTTTTCTTTAAAATTTCACTTACTTTTATTCCTTATACTTTTGTTGTAGTGATATTGATAAGATTGATAAAAATGACTTATACATAAAATCAAAGGGAGTACACGTTAATTTTTTTGATATGGAGTTTTTTTTTAGGAAGAATTACAGCCAACCCCCTCTCAAGAGAATTTATCACGAACAAGGATAAATTCAAAATGGATTGTTGTTAAAATATGAAATATGACTTGTTGTTTCTCGAATGAGATTTGTTGTTGATCTTTGTCCGTAATTAGTTTTTTTGAGAGGGGGTTGATTGTAATTTTCTCTTTTTTTTAATGTTATTTTGCATAAAGTGGATCATTAATTGTTTTTTTTAATTTTATCCTTTTACAATTTTTTGAGTATGGAGTAGAGTAAGAAATTACATGAGAAAAAATATTTTTAAAGATGATATATTTAATAAAAATAAATTAAAAATTTTATTTTTTTTCAGACAATATTAATAATTTAATTATTTTTTGTAATTATGATGAGGTCGTGAAAAATGAGTTATGTATAATAGTACTAGTAGCATATGCTAAGTATTTAGTTTGAGAACAGTGTCTAACTCGTCGTAAAAATGGGCATTCACAAAATTTGTGTTGGAATCTGAATCACACTGCCATTCATGAATGGTGATGATGGCTTTATGTATCAATTGGATGCTATATTTGTCGTCCGCAGATAATGATAACTTAATGAGGATTTCATTTTTTGTTTGGTCTTCGGATGCATGCAACATTTTCTAGTCATGAATGATAAGGCTGTTGATATCATAGAGAGGATCGTGAGCTTACATGGACTCTTAAACGGTATGGATATAACTCTGATGATTGTAGATGTTACCTATGATGTGATTGCCGTGTTATTTATAACTGTCATGTAAGATTTGGTTGTCATGTATGATACCATCATAGATACTCACTCGGATGTCATGCTGTACGCCACGGAGGACGATGCCTTTGCTCACATCACAGAATTGTGATCTCAATTTTTCTTGATTTCTATTAATTATTTTTTGTATCATAGTTTGGCTCACTTGTTGCCCCTTAGACCCTCCAACACGAGTTGGACCCATAAGACTAACTCTTTAGGTCCATTAAAAATTGAAGGCTGAAGGAGAATACAATTATTATACTCCATAATTTTATTAAATTTTGTTTTATTTCTTATAATTTTTTTCAATATTTTTAATTCTTATAAGGATTAAAAATATTGAAATTATAGGAATCTCAATAAAAAATGTCAATCAATCTTGTTATAACTATAGCAGTTGAAAATATTGAAAAAATTATAAGAATTAAAAATAAAACTCAATAAAATTATTGAGACAAATGATTATGTTTTTCTTTAAAAAATATGAGGGATTTTAATATAAGAAAGCTTTTAGGCCCAACTGTTAAAAACTCATGAAAAATAGACTTGGGCTGGCTTGTATAATATTTTTTAGCAAAAAAGACAACAACACATAGCTTTGAAGACTAAAGAATATTTACAATTTGAACTGTAGACAATTTGCACTTATATGATTTATATTATATTTTGGGGTTTCTATTGCTTTTTTTTTTTTCCTTGCACATTCGATATTCTAAGCAGACCATCTGTTAAGTACAACAACGAGCCAAACTAATCCGAATTCGCCCATGGTCAGGCACCTCAAAAGGCAGGAGAGCTAGCCAGAAGACATATTTCCATATCCAAGTAAGGATTGAACCCCTAACACTTGGTTAAGGGAGGATGAACCTTTATTACTCAACCACATGCCCTTGGTTTGGGGTTTATATTGTTTTGATTATACTTGAAAGCTTATTGTTGTCCTTTATATGTTTATTAATTACGATACCTTACGGTTTATATGTTTATTAAAAAAAGTTATACAAGCTTTCAGGCTGAATTCAAGTCCTATGAATAAAAGCCGGGTTTGAGAAAAACTTTGATTTTAAGATAAAAAGATCTATGGGCTTTGAGTTCTTCAGATTGTGTGCCAGTCGCTTTCTCTTATTTAACATAGCCCTAGTTGCCATCCACAGTTTGCAATTTTGTTTAGATGTAATCCCTCTATTTATTTAATATTAAAAAAAAAGATGCTCTCTTTGTGGATCCTTTTTTTGTTTCTAAATATACCATCTTTTACAGACTACAACTTCAATACAATATTTATTAGTCATCGGGTGAGATCTGGAAAGAGTATAATTTTATATATTAAAAAAAAGGTATTTGTTATATGTGTGTCAAAAGTGTGTGTGTGTTACAGTCCCACATTGACTAAAAAAAAGATTCTCCTAGTGTATATATACGAAGGAATGAAGTAGGCTAGTAAAATAAGTTTGGAGGAGAAGTGGTCTCACGCATATGAGACATGCCAACACAGGACAATTGCAATTGAAATCAGCTGATTCACTCCCTTTGCATGCGAGTTCAAGAGGTATTGGGTTCCTTTTACTGGGTTATTTTTACAAAAATAATTAAATAAATAATTATTTTTAGCTTACCCCGAAAACCTCTGATTTTGCTGTTTTGAATTTGAACTCGAGGCCTTGGCAGTTTTTGGACATTAAACTTCTCCTGAAAATCAATTTTATGGGGTTAATGTCTTAAACATTTTGTTTGCCAAACGTCTCGTGTGTAACTGAAGTATTAATCCATGAACATTTTGTTGTTTAATGTGTGAAGCATTAATCCATGAACGTTTTGTTGTTTAATGTGTGTGTAACCAAAGCATTAATCGGTGATTATGACCCAGCGTTTGTGTCTCCATCTTCGGACTATATATAGCCCCTAGGAGTTGACAGAAAGTGAACAAGCCTCTTGAGTTTTCAAGGTTCTCTCCTCATCCCATATTCGTTGCTTCGTCGCAGGAAGTGCTTGTTTAATCTTAGGGAACTGTCGGTCCATCGTCCAGGTGTGCCGAAGTAGTTCTTAAGGACAGTGTCCTTCCGAACATAACTCAAGCAGTTTGAAGTTCGCTATTCACGTTTGCCGCTGGTGGCGCCTACAGTATTCACCTAATATTAAACGAAATGCATCAGCATAACTCACATTTTTAATAAAATTGAATGAAGGCAGGTTTGTGAAATAATTATCGCTTTTTTTAAGACTAAAGTTATTAATTACCTTTGACTATGCTCCATGATCTACATAATTCAGTTAAAAGAGTTCTATATATTTAGAACGTTGGGAGTATAATCCATGTACTTAATAAAAATTTTAAATTTTTTAGGAGATAATTTCCTGTAGGATAAATTTTTCTGTATCTAGATCTCATACTGTCATACCCATGTGCTAACAACAAACCTGGAATTTAATTTTTGTAAAATAAAATTTTGAATGAAAATAAAATAATATAATGTCAACAAAAAATTAATTCAGTTGATTAAAAGTTGACATATATCACACGAAGATGAATTCAGATCTACTGGTAGATAATCTATTAATGTTTTTATAAGTATTATTTGGGTGGTGAGGTATATTCTAATTTTGGCGGTCTCAAAAAACCCAACTTGGCTAAATTTTGTAACAAAAGGGAGTAAAATTGTATAATACAAATTAGTAACTTTGAAAAATGGGACAAAAATTATATCCCAGCTGTAAGGGGAAAAACATCCATTGATTAAAAAAAATTGATTATACTATCATTCTACATCCTTCCTTTTCGGAGACACAACATATCAACAATAAAAAGAATTGTGTATGAACAATAATGAAGACTACCGAACTACTGATCCCGAAGATGGCTTCTTGTTGTTGTAAACCAGGAAGCTAATCCCAACAGGGATTTTCGTCTTCCATTAGTGAACGATATTAGTGGTTATTGCCTGGCCTGATGTCAGCTCCTGTGAGGTCAGTTACTGTACATGTAGTTATGAACATTATTTTTACGTTGAGAGTGCCACTTCCAAAGCTTGACAAAGGATACCCGTTCAAATCTTTAATATGGAGGTGGTACCAAAATTATGGCCTAAAATTCTATGGACTCTCATCATCTGAACTAAAGTCATCCATCCTCCTATCTGATAGTCCTGAAAGAAGCTGCTTATTCTTCGGTGGTGGGCGAGTGTCAGAAGGAGGAGCCTTAGAAGTCTCTTGTTTAGGAGCCATCCCCGCGGCGGCGGCGGCGGCCGTCTTCTTCTGTTCAACTCCAACCTCCTTGCATACCTTATCCAGTATGACCAAGAAGTCTCGTACGATCACAAACAGTCGCAACCCTTCATCCCTCCCACTGTTCCCATGGAAGTAGTCACCTGTACTCTTCACCAAAGCTGTGATCCTCTTCTCTTCTTCCAGCAGACTCATTATAGTACCTTCAGCATTCTCCACAAAACTCTCCACTGTCTGATAAAACCCTCCTCTACTTTGTTCATCTAACTCCTTAAGGTCTCTGTTGTAGAACTCTTTGATTTTCAAGAGAGAATACCCAAGTCTTGCAGTGGTTCCTGTTAAAGCATCAGCATCTAAAGCTGCTGCTTTCTTCACATTCTCAAGCTCACTGCTCAATCGTGATACCACCTGAAGACCGAGTTCACGATACCGCTCTTCAGATTCAGTGGAGACTTCCTCGAACAGGTCATCTGTTTTAATGCTAGAGAAACTCTTGCTCTCTTTGGCCCCACGAACTGCTCGTATGCCCTCAGATCGGATTATCTCTTTAACAACAAAGTGTAAGAGTGTAGTTTTGCCATCTACTCCTTTAACATCAGACAATTTAAGGAGCGTATCAAGTTTAAATGCTTGTGCACCACCACGGAATGTTCCATCATTCATACGGTTACCAGTTTTGAGAACAGCTTCTAGAAGCTTCAGGAACAGCCGGCTTCCTTTTAGTTCTCCGCTAGCAACCTAACATATCAGATGAAGGTGAGTTGAGAAGTTTCAAACGAAGGGGATTTTACTCAGTGATTGTGTATAAATTATCATCAGCTGGCATAGAACTTCCAAAATACCCAGTAAAGAGCACAGCTAATAAATTCAACATGTAAGGTAAGGAGTCATAAAATAAAGATATCCTACCTGTAAAACAGCAAAGGCATCCCTGGTGAAGGTGAGCTCCTCTTTAAGAGTACCCATAAAAAGAAGTGATTCCAGTCGTTTAAATGCAAATGGAATATCAACAAGGGCCTTTAGGAACCGGTCAGCAGGCCCAAGTTGAGACAGGTTGCCACTGAAAAGTCTAAGCTTAAGTTCCTCCTCAGATGTGGGTGACATCTTGAGCAAGGATTGGATAAATTCTGGGGGAAGCTCATTTCCTGATCATCCGAACAGAAGTTACAAAACTTTCTTTATACAAGTAGAAGCGAACACATTCTATTGTAATCATGTTTTTCGTGCTTCCATGTATTACTTTTCCTGATAGATAAACTTTTGTCAACTTACCACTCAGAAAAGTTTTAAAGAAAACAATGATTTTTGTTTGGTCAATATTATAGTAGTTATCTATGTTACTGAAAATAAACTATGCATGTAAAAGGCAAAATTAACTTCACAGAAGCGCACCATGCTTACAATCTACAGACGTATTTCTCATGGAAAAAGTCAGTAGTAATGTGGCTGCGTTCTCATGAATATATGTCATTGGTCAAACAAGGAAGGTAGATTTACCGGATGCCTAGCAGCATAAATTACTACGGCAAAAAGACAAATCGGAAAAAAAAAAATCATACTTTTGAACAACTAAAATACAAAGAGTTATATAACCACAAAGAATTCACCGATTTTAAGTTTTCACAGATGTGAGGACAAGTTTAGCTGTAGAACTCCTCCCTATTATGCTATACCAGCGTTGGAGATCTCCATATATTTGAACCGCTCACCAGAATTTTCGCACACTTAACGTCAAAGAATTTCCACATGTACCTAAAACTCTTAAATTGTTATCTAAACTCAGATTAATCTACTTCTATTGTAATCTATTTGTAGAATCTCATATCTTAAATAATCATAATGATAGCATAAATGCGATGGCCTATCCTCTTCAGCGGGGAATGATGCATGGTTTCAAGACTGCACATCATAGCAGCATACTAGCACAACTTGGGGTACTAAAGTTCTGACTTCTAATATCTGGCATCAAGACTAGAAATACTAATTCTGTAATAAGGAGCTTATGGTGTCAATTGTTAACTTTTACAGTCCAACACATCACAAAACTACAGAAAGCTTGTGTGCGTCATCCAGGAAAACTTAGCATTATTCTTGCTAGATCAATAAATCTTGAGGGAATATTAAAAGTTCAAAGTAAAACACCTTCACGAAGTGCATCACAAACTTCTTCCATGGTCACATTCAAAGCTCGCAATAAAATTGACAGATTTTGTGCTTTCTTTGAGTCAATGATCTGGATAAACTGAGGTGCCTGTTCCATGGAGGCAGATCTTTTCTTGGCTTGACTTTTGCTTTTATCTGTATTGGTATAGCCAAAAAGTGTCTCCATCATTTCTTCGTCAACCCTGTCAAAGTATTTTCCATTAAAACATTAGCAGCTAGTGTTAACTCATTAATCATGAGCAACAAAAAAGTTCATGATTTATTTATTCCTTACTGGAATGATCCTGCTTTAAGCTGATTCCAAACCATTGTTTGATCTGAGTTGGCTTGAACCTTATCCCAAAAAAAGGGTTTTAATTTGGCTTTAGTAGCACCACCTTCTGAATCAGCAGCTCCTCCAGATTCTGCGGCTCTTGACTTCTTCTGTATAACTAAAGGGCGTGGACCCTTTACACCACCAATTGGTGGAGGTGGTCGAGGAGGACCTTTACCACTCTGAGGAGGTGGTGGTGGTGGTGCACCAGCACCTTTTCTGGCACCAGGTAGTGCTGGAGGTGGTGGAGGAGGAGGTCCAGCAGCAGTTTTGGGTGGCTGTGGAGGTGCTGGAGGAGGAGGAGGAGGAGGAGTATTGGAATTACCAGAAGGAAGCTCAGGGGGAAGGAGATCTGGCCTTCCAGGTGGAGGTTTCAAAGGGCTGATTCCCACCCTGCCAGGAGGAGGCTTCAGGTCAAATGATGGTCTGGCAGCAGCATCTGTACCAGCAAATGCTGGTGAAGGAGTTTCCTGCACATCAGATCCAACGGGAAAATTGCCGTTAAGACATGAGGTCCTTTTGTGGTCAATTGAATTATTATCATGTGAATGAAACCCAAATTTCTGATATCTTACTGAATTTCCAGAAGCAAAATGGGGAGAAGAAGAACCTGAAATGCCAAAGTCAAATTTATCAAGACTTCAACATTGTGCAAGAACTGTTCATTTTATTAGAGTTATAGGTATTAATGCTGTTAATATACTTTGGCAAGCAATCTAATTTTGTTTTTGGTCAGAGCTATGTAATCTAGCTAGCGTTAAATTATGGTTGACTTCCATCCTAAATTACGGCATAATAATTGCTTATTTTTCAAAAATATGAATAACAGCATTACTCAACGTTTCAGTACTGAGTACGTTAATATTTCTGCGCAGACAGAAACATCAGATGATATGTACCTGTAGAAGAGTAGTCACTCCTGCTCACACTGAGAAGGGGCCTCTCGTCATATTTTCTAACTTGGCTTTTGCCAGCACAACAGCAACACAAAACACAGAGCAGTACCACTAGTAGCGTCACTGATGCGCCAGCTGCGGCAACAGCAATTATAACCATGTTATTATCACTTTTCTTTTTCTTCTTTTTATATTTTTTCTTATCTGCATGTCCTTCGGATTTAGATTTATCTTTAGCATACATCACCGGTGCGGGAGGTCCCCTTTTTGAAGTTAAAGATCCAGATTTCTTTGGCAGTGGAGATTGTGGTTCTTGAGTGTGGATATATGATTTAACTGCATGGCCAGGGCCAGGACTTGGTGGTTTTGATACATGTTGAGACAAGCCCAGACCCAGATTTCTTCTAGGATCATTGGATCTGGAATCATCATCTTCATCACCGGATACACTTCGGAGTGGAAGATTATTCTTTCTCAAACAGTGAAGAAAGATTTGCTTCAACTGAGGATGGCAAGCATTAATCAATTTTTGAATGTTTTCTTGTGCCAAAAATTGAGTCTCTGAACCAATATCATTGGTGCAACTGGATGATAATTCAGGTGGAAAGCATAAGTCATGATTTCTAACTTCTTCCTTCAATTGAATCAAATCCACAGAGCAAGTGGACCGTAATTGCTGTACCTACAGTCAAGAAACTATAGCTAGTTTTAGGGTCTGCCTACCAATTCTTAGAACAATGGTCCCTCCCTTAACACTGTTCCCTCATCCCTCAAATGATGAAAGCATGAAAGCAATCGAAGCCCTGTAAATTTAGTGGCAATCAAGCACATGGCCTTTGGAATAATTACTTAAAACATTAGAAACTTATCTTTGTGTAAGTCAAGAGTCCATGGTCATGCAAATCTTGTAGAAAGCAATTGACTTTGAGTCAAATCTGGTTCAAGCAGAAGCGTATATGCATTAACTGATTATATTAGATTTTTGCTGTATAAGAGTAGTTCTGTGTCCTTAAGTTTTATGTCTCGATAGGCAAATTGTTGAGTCCATCTGTTGGCTAATCATGCTATGGATTTGATTGGTAATTTTCACTCTTGATCAACCTCCATCTCACTGTAGGGAGGTGCATGAATGATGATAAAAAGCGGCCATCTACTTTGAGTTAATTGCATCATTTTTTGCATTAATGCTGTCACTTTTTTGAATTAAAAAAAAAAAAGATGATGCTATCTTTCCAATTTAACTCGCACAAGCATACAGAATTGCAAGGCGCATGGTATGCCACAAAGATCATCTGACATACTATCCAATAAATAGCACGTTCTCATCCAGAATGAAATTAAATTTTATTTTGGAATACCGAGCGAAAATCTTGATTATTAAAACAGAGTCGATAGAACTACAAGAAAGAAAACTGTAAATCAAATAATATTTAAAAATATCCAGATATTGAAAGAAGGGAAATATTTAGCTATTGTCCCTGCAAACAGCAATTAGAGCTAGTTATAGATGTGTGTGACTTGGTATTAGTTTAGGTACTAATTAAGGCCTCAACATAAAAAGAAAAGCCTCCACCAATTATCTTGATTGATGTCCAGAGGAATTTAAGCACAGGAATCATAATAATAGGCTGCTTCAATGATCCTCTTCATATGATCTGAAAGCATCCATACAATTTCACCCATCTCATATTGGAGAAGTAGGATCTTCTAGTCTCTGTGCTGCTTAAAAGCTAACTTAATGTGTCAACTAATGGCACTCCCTTGAATTGGTAAGAAAAGTCTGAAATACTTTATGTAATCTGAAGCCTTAAGTAACTTCCGCTCATTCAATATCACTGGGTGACAGTTTTTAGCTCGCAAAAATTTTTACGGCCACCATACAACTGAGGGTACGGGCCCAGAAGGTTGTCTTTTTTCCTTTTCACTTCACCAGGAACGGTGGTTATAAGATGGCAAATTTGCCAAAGACTATGACTAGCAATTCGCTGAAAAGGATGTAGGGAAGTCTAAGAATAACCGGGATGGTCAAATGAAACTAATGACAGGCCGAGACAATAAAGGTGAGAGCCACAAAATTCACGGCAATCTCGAAAGACTAGTGAATCCCATCATCCTATAAAGCGTAATGGGGCCAATCCATTGTCAACGGTTAAGATTACAGAGACAAGACTTTTGGGGAAGAAAAAAACGCAACTTGTCATTTATATGTGTTCTTGCAACCATTATTTTCACTGTCAAGTCACTCAAATCAAAACCTCAAATAAGTGCATGCCGCTGCTAAGGAAAACAACAAAAACGAAACATAATCCATATATAATGATACTAAAAATAGTAATATAAAGTTTTTGCATGCCCGTACATTTGCATCACTTTTTAAAAATTTAATTGAAGTTAATCTTCTGCCATTCGCTTTATTTTCGTGTTCAAACGAATGCATACTTTTATGGTAAGGGAGACTTCTCTTCAACAATTTCAATTGAATTCTTCTCAAGATCACTAAGGAATAAACTTTTAAATGCATCTCGGAGAAAACATAGCTGGGACGAAGTATTATGGCACACGTAAAACAAAACATAAGAATTAAAATGGGGAAAAGAAGAGGCATAGAAGAATTTGAACTAACAGGGCACCCGGATCTGTATAATAAATAAGTGAAAAGGTCTCACCGTATCCTCGTCCAACAATCCAGACGTGGGATCAAGCAGCTGGCAAAGGAAGTCTTCCTGTGTTTCCTCCGAATCTTTTGAACAACCTGATGTCGTGAGAAGAACCAACAGAATGCAGAAGCTAGCCTTTGAAATAATAATCATCATTCCAATTTCTTAATTTGCTTCTCATTTCACAAAACGAGCCAACAACTGAAGCTTTGATTTCTGCTCCTTCATTAAAATCCCTATTTCTGGCTCGCAGAATCCGTGAAACCACCCAGTATTTTCGATGAAGACTAGAATTCTCGAGCGCAATGCAGAAAAAAACTTGCCCGGAAATTTTCCTCTTAATTTATCAAATCAGATCACGTCGCCTCCAATTAGAAAACATCGGCAAACAATCAATTAAACCCCCAAAGACAGTTCAAACAATGAATCACAATTTCACCTAAAATTTCCTTGCGATAAGCAATGCATGAGCCAGGGCAAATGCAAATACTAACGCCAACTGAATCTCTCCTGGTAAAAGTTTTACAACATCAGGCTCTGCTTCTGACCAGATCAACCGAAAAAATAAAAAAAAATCACATGATCACCGGTTATGGAACTAAACGAAACGCGGCTTGATTGAACCTAAAATGTTGATAACGCCAATAAGTGTGTGCAGAAAGAATCAAATGAAACTGCAAAAAGAATGAGGATTATGATCACAATGTATTGTACAAAATGAAGTTTGTAAATCGCTTTTTGGGTAACTGCAAAATTCTTGGCGCGCGAATGGCCGTCCTAACAATGATTTTTGTTAGTTAGGATAATGGCGGCAACTCTGAGACACAGGTATCTTCTCTAAAGCTTATTTTTCTCTCCTTTTTCTTTAATTTTCTTGCAATTTCTAAAGTGGGAGTTTTGTGGAAATCTATTTTTTTTTTCTCAGCATTACTAATTTTATTGAGCAAACAAGAAAGTCTATAAGCCACAACATTACATTTTGAAATTGAAACTCATTTCCTCTATCTTTGGCAACATTATTCATTGTCAAAATAAGAAATTAATTAATTATCATGATAAAATAACTCCTCCACTTGCTTTTCCTGAACACACTTAGCTACATTATGTTAATTACTCTAATTAATGGAGCCATTAAAAAAGACTTACTCAATATTTGCTGATCAATATTTACTGGTTACTGCTTATAAGTCTTCTGATTTAATTGAGAAAACCCAATAAAAAATTGAAAATACTCGTGCCAGTTGCAAAGCCCATTTAGTTCCACTTGTACATCTACAAACCCATATCTAGTATGACATATTTTCTTAAATTTCATGCAATACAAAATACTCACATTAGTTCTTTTAACAAAAAAGAAAAATTAAGTAAATCCAGTAAAGTATAAGATAAATAATGCTCCATCCAAAAACATCGTTAATTGCATTCCTGTGCTTATGATTTCTAGCTATCTTTCAGTTTTATCAATAATTTGGGCAAAAAAACAATATACAAGTTTTGTGACTTCTGTGCTTTTTTTTTTTTTTTGGAGTCTGATGAGCCACATTTTCAAGTCTTCAACTTTCTGGGGCCTAAAGACTTCACGTGAGTAACGGGCCTGGTTCAGCCCATGTTTGACCTTATGATCACAAAAGCCCAAAATCAAATCAATGATCGTCTACAGATGCTGTGAACAGGTCAAATTCATTATATAATTTTATTTGCATTTTGATATTTTTTTCAATTTTAAAATATGATTGAAATAGAAAAAAAATTCGAAATGTTCAAATCAAATCTAAACAGACTAAATTACTGCTGTATTGTTCCATTTTTATCGATGTTCTCAAAGAAAACCAAGATTGCAGTGGTAAAAATAACGACTCTATGGTGAGAAACCGTATATTGAATGAAGCGAGAGTTTGCAACGCAGAAGGGGATCGTTCATGTTCGTGTGCTAGCTATTTGTTCCCTTGTTTGGCTTCACACATGTACACGTATTTAATCTCTTGTCACTAAGTTATGGCCATGGATGCATTCCATTGCCTAGATAGTTCCAAATGAACAAGAAAGCAGAGCAAGGGTTGTTCTTGTTTGGTAATATTTATCCCAACAACGTATGAGTGAAGCGAGAAGTAACAAGATAAAAGAACATGGGAGTCACAGTAACAGACAATAAATGTCGCGCGAAATGTCAGAAACATATCACGCCATTATATCACCCTCCTCGTCTTGTCTCAAATGGGTCAATCATTTTACGTCATGCTCAAATCCGGACCACACTCTGGGATTTTAACCAATCCTTAACATCACATCACCGCCCGTTGATGAAGAATACCCCAAAAAGATAAAATGGAATTTCAAAATGGAGATGCGGGGTATCGATCCCGGTACCTCTCGCATGCTAAGCGAGCGCTCTACCATCTGAGCTACATCCCCTACGATGGTCAGTTGGTTTCTTTTGTTTAATTTATTCCAATGTTCTCATCTCAAAATTTCAACCACAATGGGATGGGAAAGAGACAAGTGTCGAGCCCCTGTGAAGTGATCATGCAGAGGCGGTGGATAAAATAAAACGAGTGGGACGTTAAATGCCGTTTAGCTTTTTCCTTCAGGCAAAAGGTTGAGAGGCAAAAATTGTCGTTTAGCTGAGGAGAAATAGTGTTTGTTCCGAGGGGCACGAACAGCTTCTTGTTTTGTTTATTCAGTTCCATCGTCAAGGCTAGGACCCTATCATCTTCAAACTTCTTATATTAAATTATTAATTAACTAATTAATGTTTTCTCACCCATCCCAAAAAAAAAAAAAAAAGGATTGGTCAGTGTTCGCTTGCTATACAGTTCAATGAAAGGCCGATCATGTTATCCGCAATGAACAATGACAATTGAGACCCGGCCTTTGCAGGCAAAACCAGAGATAGAGCCATCTCTAGATCTAGCACGAGCGTGTTCTTGGGTTGATTAATTCCATTTATTATAATTAAATTAAAGCAAATTATTCTCTTATTCTTTGAGAAATAGTTAAATTATACGGTTGTTATTATTATTATTAAAAATTTATGCTCTTTTATTTAGAAATAATAAAATGAACTGAACTAGGTTTTATTATAATTACAATTACACATTAATTTACAATAATACTTATGTCATTGTTTTATGTCACATATAAAATAAAACCAGTCCAAGTAAGCATTTAATATATCTTTGAACGCTGAATAGCCTGAAAATAGTTTTTTTTTTAATTTATATCTCATTAGGTTTTAAATCGTTAAGCTATGATGAAAATATAAAAATGATTTTTTGATAATATTAAATTATTTATATGAAATATAAAAATTAATATTGACTGTATTAATGTGAATAATTAATGCATTTAATGAATTTTTTTTAAAACTATTTTAAATTATTTTTTAAGCGAACAATTAATAAACACGACTCATACAGCAAGGTGGCATTATTATTAGGAGCACTAGTGATTGGCTGCTAGCAAGATTTATCGTTCATCCTTTGTGACTGAATCAATTTTTTAATTAATATAATGAATATTTATTATTTCTTATAAATGTAATTAAACTAATGGTGACATGGTGAAGTGAAGACCCGCAGGTGCTCAAGCTTGCAGGCCTGCGAGAGTGCAAACTGCAAATGGATGTTGTAAACATTCTGTGTGGTTTCTTAAGAAGCATTAATAATTAATGGGTTTTTCACTTTGTCTCATACACAACATTGGTTTTGTTAAACTAATAATTAATAATAACAACACAATTAAGCCAAATTAAGTGGATAACCCTGTTGATCATGTGTAAGTCTACCAGACCAATAATCAACATAATAATTTATACTGGTTTTATTCCGGCAATTATGGAATCACTAAAATAATGGCACATTATTTGAAAACCCAGTTATGAAATTCAAAATCCCATTTAATCACTGAAGATGAGACCCGAAGTAAAATAATTTGAAAATTATGGAATGTTGATTACTAATAGGGAGGTTACATATATTTCGTACGGAAATCTGGTCTGACAATACAATGAGAGTTATAAATCATCACACCTAACTGATGTCTGTGGTGCATCCTAAGGGGAAAGGTGAATAACTCCTAATTAGTTAATAATTAGATTTGTGAGATGAATTGCTTTTCATACTTGAACCGCTATATTGCTTCCTAATCCAGCAACCTTTCTGTAAAGCAAAACTTCATCAGACAAAGAACCTACGTTTCAACCCCAACATAATAATTAATTAATTATCTTGTCCCTTAGACGATACTGTGCAAGATCGCCAGTTCACCACGAAAATTCCAACTTTATGTTTTTTTAAAGATAATTATTTAATCCTTATAATTTTAACTCAATTGAAACTCAATTCTTAAATTTTGATTTAGTACAACCCAATCTTTGTAATTTTTATTAATTTAAAATATTGGTACTTATATTTTAAAAAATAAAATTATAAAAAATAAAAGTATTATTAAAGCTTAAAGACTCTTGTTTTAAATGATTAAAATTATGGATTGGATTGTACTGAGTCAAAGTTTATGAAATAAGTTTTAGCTCAGTCAAGTTTTAAAGGTTGAGTTATACCAAATTAAAATTGAAAAATCGAATTACAATTAAATCAGTTATATAAAGATTAAATGATTAATTTTTCTCTATTTAATCACATATTATGAAAACATGACTATTTATATATAAAAGTCTTCATTTCCAGTTTCCAGATACTTATCAACATGTTTAAGAGGTGGTGCATCAAAAATTGTGGCTCCTGATATTTTACAAATCCAACTTCAAATCCGTAACTACTTTGACCAATTTCTAAGTTTGATACCAAGTCAATTTCTCGATTATCAAGTTGACTGATTTGACAGGATTTTCTTTAAGAAACGTTTATGAAAAAATCATAACAATTTTTTCCTTCAAAATTCAATCAATTTTTCTACCCACTAGAATTCTGTGATTCTTTCAGTTACACATCCACATCGGCGTGATGCTTTCCTAATAACATGTGCGTGTGTTTTTGCAAACTTGTGGCTTGCTGGGAGAAAAATAAACATTACTTGAGTCTTGAATCGATTGCCACTGATAATGATTTCCTTTCTTTGGTTTTTACCGATCGACACTAACATCACTAACATAGAATCGGGTGTCGTTCTCTATAAAAGATGATATGATTGAAAAGCTCTCTCATTTAGTTGCAGACTATGTCGATATTGGTTTATGGCGGCCTTGAGGATGGGCAGAAGGGATGTGGAATTCTATCATCTAATGTTTGCTGATGATTTTATGATTTTTTACTGTTTTGCGAAGCCAATGTGGCTCACATGGAGAATGTTTTGAAAAACACTGAGGATTTTCTGTGAAGTTTTATGCAGAGGTTGAATTTTGCTAAAAGCAATGTTAATTTCTCCAGGAATGTGGATGAGAGATGTCGTGAACAAATCTGAAGTGTCTGTGGTTTAAGCAACAACAGGAGCTAGGGCATTTTTTGGGTTTACATGTGGTGCAGGGCAGAAGAACGAGAGGGAAATTCCAATACCTATTGGATAAAATTTAGAGGAAATTGAGTGGCTGAAAAGTTGAGCTAACTCTCTTGGAGCCCAGTGGCATACAAATTCTAATTTTGTAGTTCTATTGATTAGTTACATTATTAAATTTTTATTATAATTTTTTTACCCTCCATTAAATGTTAGAGAAAAAATATGTTATTAAAATATATATATTTATTAAGAATAAAGTTGAGAACTTATTAAATTTTAAGATAAAGTAATGAGTTTTTAAATTTTTTTAATATTAATAAAATATATTAAAAATAATTTATAAATAGAATCAAAGAAATAAGTAAGAGTGGTCGCCAGTTCCATTCATCTTGTAGTTTCAAGCTGTTAATGCACGCCCTTATGATTAAAAAAGTAAAAAAAAAAAAAAAAAAAACTGGTATAGCCATGGTATAAACAGGAAGCAAAGGGCAAGAATTTTGACGGGTGAGAGGGAAGAGAAGTCAATATCAATAGTGCAAGTGAATAGCGTGAAGGAGGCAGAGAAAAAGGGAAAGTTATGAGAAAAGGACTCCAAAGAATGAAGCTTAGCACCCAACGAGTGAATGGGAAAATCTAACTACTTTACTTCATCCATGTGACCAAATTTAATGCTCTTTCTTCTTTTGCTGTTCCTCTGTTCTGCTCTGTTTGCTCATAAAGCTGCCTCCCTTATTCCTTTGTTTTTTTTTTTCCCACATAAAAATCAAAGGGCAAATTCTTCACTCCCATCTCACGCAAGCACTCCAATGTGTTAGTTCCTTGTATTGCTTTCCCGATAAGATTGCCAAAGTTTTTATTCGGATGTTCTTCATGGAGCCATGCTCTCCCTCCGTTAGGCCTTTCGCACTCCCATCATCGTTCCCTGTTTCCTTCTCTCTCCTGTCTTTTTTTAAAACTATGACTCAGATATGCTCCTTCTCCTTTTTCCACCATAATAACCTTCATTAATTATGAGAAAGTAGGGAAACGTAGGAATAAATTTTAAATTAATTTTGGGTATTGTCGAAATTTATATTTTATGATTTTTGGATAAAGATTAACTTCTATTGATTTTTATAGCTATTACCGCTGCTATTTATTTTCTCTTTTCTTGATCTCATTGGGTAAGGGTACAACATGCACGCCTTCCATCTTTTTACTTCTTTTTTTAAGTTTCCCACTTTTATTTTTGTTTTTTCTTTCTTAACTGTATTTAAATATTGCCATTTCATAAATGATAATAATAATGATAATAAGGGCACAACGAAAAACGGTATATTAAACAAAGTGGACAAATCATACTTTTTTGCACATACATGAATCCAACAAATTTCCCTCAACATTTACTTGTAAATGCTCTTTTTGAGAATTTCAACCCACTCATGAAGTTTAAAAAAAATTAGTTAATCTTAATAATTATGTCTTAAATTAAAATGTTTAGATTATGATGTCCTTGGAATTGATGTTTACTTTTTTTTTAACGAATTTAATCATATACTATGCATTTGAGGGGCAATTTAGCAAAAATGCAGTCAATACATCTTAAAATTTGTAATTTGCTTATAATTAAAAATAATAAAATATAAGATAGTTTCTCTCATATTTAAAAATGAGGGAGTATGAGACGGGAGGAAATGCATGTTAAAATGAGTGTGTTTTAGTTTACATTAGAAATAATTAAAACTAGTAGTTTCAACATGAAAGTAAACACTCACCTATATTACTCTTTCTGAACCACAATATAAAAGACTCCTTTCATTTTAAATTATAAGGCATTTTTGAAGAAATTTTTTCATCTAAAAATATAAGATACTTTGAGTAAATTAATATTTTATTAAATATATTAATTTTAATATTACTCTTTCTCTCTCTATGATTAATTTTTATCAATTCTTTTTTTAATATATTAAATGATGGATATTTTGAGAAGTTTATATTTTTGTTTTGGAAAGATAAAATTGTTAAATGTATTTAATGATGTTTATTAGGATGTAAAATTTTGTCTAAAAATATTTTATAATTTAGAACGGAAGAAATATCTTCTAAAAACCTTATTTAGTTTAATATATAAATCGAGTAATTTTTA
Source organism: Prosopis cineraria (assembly GCF_029017545.1). Taxonomy (NCBI): domain Eukaryota; kingdom Viridiplantae; phylum Streptophyta; class Magnoliopsida; order Fabales; family Fabaceae; genus Prosopis; species Prosopis cineraria. The sequence goes on from NW_026555337.1 coordinate 7,186,061, forward strand.
TATTTATTTTTTAACTATACCCGTCTGCATTAATGATTCTTTTTGAAAAAAAAATAATATATTAAAATTTTAATTATAATTATTAATATATTTATATAGGATATTTTTGAGAGCATGATTAAAAAAATTAAAAAGTATTTTTAAGAGATTGGGGTTTCAATTAACTTAAAAAAAGTAAAGCAGTCATCAATGCTTGTTCAGCACAACTATAAAAAATGTTTTTTACACATCAATGCCTGTCAAGATAGAGCATATTTCATGTGGTCCTTTTTTGAAAAGAAAAAAAAATCCAAGCGAGTAAGCTGGTGTGAAGACAGATATACGTTGTTTTTTTTCCCCATGAACACATTGGCTTGTGAAATCTTTTTTCTTTCTTTTTTTTAAAAAAAAGGACCTGAGGGCACATTAATTCGAACGCAATTTTACAGTGTGGGGCGCAATGAATGAATGCTTTCACGTTGCATTGTGACTTGCTGTAAGTTAGGTGATGAATTGTTGGTGAATCAGTCTGATGGGTTGTACTTAAAATTAATTAACTTATAATTAAGAGAATGTTTATTCTTCATTCCCAAATCATTGGGGGTAAAGTGGCGTTTAAGTACAAGTGATGCGATTTCAAGTTTGGAATTCAAGGTTGAATGCATTAGTTCTCAATACTCTATTCATTTTTATTTATAGAATAAATTGTCATGTTTAACTTTTTTTTTTACACAAGCAAAATTACATTCGTTGTAAACTTCCTAAATTATCCTTTATAGTTATCATTCATAGTCATGAGAAATAATTAATAAAAGCTTGATTAATACAATTAATAAAGGATATTATAGTTAACAAAATTTTTATTTACTGACACAATTAATATAATTAACTAATTTTTTTTAAATTATTTGATATAATTTTTTTTCTAACAAATAGAAATGGAGAGAGTACTTAGTCATTCACCTCTACTATGCTGCTCCTAACTTCCATCATTACTTAATGTAGCTGTCAAGGGATTTTTTTTTTTTTTGTTTTAATAAGCCAACTTAATGCGAAGCGTTTAATTATTACATTTTACGCACTGAAAATCAATTATCAATTACTGAGGTCATAGTGTTTTGTTTGCAAAATAATTAATTTTTTAAAAGATAGAGACACTATAAAATATAATATTCTTACATGCGCGCGCGCGCATATATATGTGTGTGTGTGTAAGTTTAATATATTTTGTTATTAATTCTTGTACTTTGTATTTGTTGCTTCATGTCCTTATAGTTTTTCTCATTGGCAATGTTAGTTTTTTTTATTTTTAAACATGCTTCAAGGGAAGATAATGTGGCACTAACAATGTTGAATAATCTGACGTATAACTAACAGCATTAACTTTTGTGCATAATATTAAAATAAGAAAGAAAGAGATAGGATAATAACAAAATTTAGAGTAACAAAAATTAATTGGAGGAAAACAGAAAACTATGCTCAATTACATACACCGAGAAAAGAAAAACTTCAACATCAACCTTAACCAAAAATAACAATTAATGCATTTAAAATAAGAAAAGAATAAAATAAAGTGTTTTGATGTGGTGAATGATTTCAAAGTAGAGATGAAGAGATCATTTCTAAATTTGTAAAAACAAACAAAATAAAACTTAACATTCATTTGACACACAGTAAAATGACGTTACGCTAGATTATTAACATTATTGGTGCAATATTACTATTTATATAGATATATTTAAAAATAGAGGGACTATTATCGCAAATGGAAAAAATTATAGGGGCCTAAAGAAATAAAAAAAATACAAAGATTAATAACAAAATAAATTAAAATGATAGAAATCAATAATTATGTTTCCACACACACATATGTTAGTAGCTGATTCGTTCAGTCAGATTTCACTTTAGTACCATAGTTCTTAATTTATGAAATAAATAGAAACGGACGTTTTACTTGCAATTAGAATTTTAAAAAAAAAAAAGCTCTATATTCGTTTACATTCCATACAAGAATCAAGAACACTCTAATTGTCTAGGGCTAACAAAACCGAGAATGCTCTGACATTTAGAAATCTTGTTTTGAGGCAATAATTGTTGGCAGCACCGATAGTATAGAGGTAAATGATGAGCTGCTTGAGGCATGTTTAAAAGGATATTGTTCTTAATAACTATTCCAACACATCAGGACGACGGATTGGTAGTTTTTCAAAATTAAATAAGCACTTTTTGTGGAGCAAAGAATCAGAACAGCAAAAATAAAAATAGACTTAGATGAACAACACAATAGATGGTAGAAGGAGGAGAGAATTGCCTCGAAAACTCAAGAGATTGATGAATTGCTCTGTCCGCACCTATGGCTATACATAAGCTCGAAGGTGGAGGCATGAACTTTGGCTCATAATCACCGGATTAAGGCTTCGGTTACACTATCATAAATCACGTTTAAACACCTATCTGAAAATATTGGGGAGGTTACGCAGATGTAAAACACATTTAAGCTTTTGTCTGAAAACATTGGAGAGACATACGTTGAGAAATTAATATGGTTAATGGTAAAAAACGTTCATGGTTTGATTTCAAACTCCCAACAACCAAAAATTGAGATTTTTCCGTAAGCAAAAAAATAATTATTTATTTTATAAAAATGATCTGGTAATTGCCTCTTGAACTCGTGCACAGGGGGCGAATCGATTGATTTCAACTGCGATTACCTTGAGTTGGCTTGTTTTGTGCGCGTAAGCCCACTTCTCCTCCAAACTCATTTTACTAGCCCACTTCATTTCTTAATATTTATATACTAGAAGAGTTCTTTATTTAGTTAATGTGAAACTTTTGATGCGCACACACTTTTTTGACACACACAACAATAATTGAGAGGAAAAACAAGATTATACCTAGAATGTTGAGTGTTTGATTCAAGTAGAGAAAATTTTTCATCTTTAAAACTAAATTGTAAGCTTATGCTTTGCATGGAATCAAAGGGTAGTTATATTATTCACGACTCATAAATAATGTATATATTTTTTGTATTGATTGAAGTTAATATTCTATAAATATATATAATCAAAATTTTATCCTTGATATGTTTAGACAAAAGATTTTAAATTGTCTGAAACTGGTATTGATGAATTTCTGTTATTTTTTTTAATAAATTGCCGAAAATACTTAAAAACGAAAAAGAAAAACTTCACCAATCCCAATTCTCAACTCTTGAACATTTAAATTCTAAATAAAATATAAACAACACACGGGCGTAAAAAATAATAGCAAAGGGTAACCTAACATTTCCTTTATTGAATAAAAATAAATTATTATTTTAATTTTATTTATTAGTTATTTTCAATGTGTTTTAATAGAGATAAAAAAAAATTTAAACTCACTATTTTTTTAAAATTTAATAGATTTTTGACTTTATCCTCGATAAATACACACACATACTTTAACAATGCATTCTTTTTTTTCTTTTTAATGAACGGTAAAAACAAAACTTAACATGAAAAGTTATTAACATGACTTTTAGTGAAGGCAAAAAAAAAAAAATACTCAATCTTATAAATAGAAATAGAAGTAAATGCTAACAATTAAGAAAGCCAGCAAACTATATTTAAAATTTTATAATCAATATACCACATAAAAAAAAGAAAAGAAAAGCAGTTGTTACAATGTAGTTAGGTTCTGATACTACCAAACTATCATTTTCATTTGTCTTCTAATTTTTTAAGGACTTAATCATTACGCACTTATATCATTTAATCCTAACCCACCAGAAGATTGCGACTCTGAGCATTAAGTTAATGCAGCTACCTCAACTTCTATATCTATGCCACTTAAATTGTCCGCTCATTATTCAACTTTATGATATCCTTACCCACCATTTTCTTTCCTTCTTCTTTCTTTTTTTCTTGTCATTATTATTGGCTCTACCTCAGTACCTTCCCATTTTAGAAACGCTTCAATTATATATTATTTATCGAGTAGTTCAAATATTTTTTCAGTGAATTATTGTTTGTCCATCGATGCCATAACCATAATTTTAGCAAGTTGGTTTTAATATTTTTCTTGATAATTTTATTCTAACCATTAATCTTAAATAAAAATGTGATTCCATACGTGTCACTAAGCATGTATATTTTGTAAACACAATGCTAGTTGAATTGGGGAGCACATTCACGCTCATCATTTCTAAAATAATCTTAACCATCAAAATTTAATCTAAACAGTTTAAATTTAAATACTTTTTAATTTTTTAAATAAAAAATTAAAAATTTTGAATAAATCTATTGATTACCAATATGTATTGTTTATATTTAATCAAATTGGTCTAAATTTAATATTAATTTTTTTATAATTTTTATAAATTGAAAATACAGATCTGCTTTGTGTTGATCAAATTCAAAATTTTTAACTTATCCTATTGTCAGATTCAAAACAATCCAAGGTAAATCTATATGGTCAATCTATAAAAACTCTAAAAAAAATTAAATTTGGACCTACATGATTAAATATAAACTGTGCATATTAATAACTAATAAATTTATTATATGTTACAAATTTTTTATTTTAAAAAAATAAAAAATATTTAAATTTGAACGATCTCGATTAATTCTGATGACCACGAAATGTGCTTACAGTTAAATTAGTGTTTTTAAGAGTACTGTACACAAAAAGTTAACTATTTTATTTTTGCCCCTTAGTCATATAGCAAAAATAAATGTCCCTTATAAAATAAAATATACGTAGTTGATACTTTCATACATTAATCACGACGTTTGGTTTAGGCTAACTTTTTTCTTGTTTTCTTTTTCTTTTTAAAAAGCATTTAAGTTACACGATAAAAACTATTTCAGAGAAAATACATGATATATTCCTTAAGAAAATATACTTCATGTTCATGATCGTTCAATAATTATTTTCCACGAAATCAGCTCTTCAAAAATTAATAATTTTTTACCTGAGCAAAAATTTAAGAATTTATTATACATTAATCCCTCAAATTATATAATTATTATAAAATTTACAAAATTAAAATATATAATTACTATGTACTTTTTCAATCAAATTTTGATAATTGGTTCTTAAATTTAAAAAATTAAAATGTAAATAAAATGAGTTAGTTACAAATTAAAATACGCACGTCCTAGTTTAATTAAAAACAAATCTTAAGCATGTAGATTTGAGTACTTCAGTCTTCAGTTCAGTGTTGTCCATTTGCATTTATATTTATATCTTGAAAGACAACTTTTATACGAATTTGGAAAAATTGAAATTAAATACACTGAGTAATTTACAAAATATTATGAAATTATCAAATATCAAATTCACCTTTATTTATTTATTTTTTGCAAACACATCTGATTATTATTATTACTACTACTTTATCCGAAGAATCTCTCACTACACGTGACCGTCACCGCTATGTTGGAAGCGGAACTTCAAATGTCAACATCGTCAGTAAAAAATCTACGCTTAGCTAAGGACGTAAATTATTTTCACTCTCTGCAGATCCAGAAATACAGCGAAGAGGAGCAACAGAAAGATTCAACAACATTTTTTTTTTCCCAGAATTGTTTTCGCCATCTCTCCTTTTTTCTGGTTTCGTCCTTCTTTCATCATCAATCTTCCTGCTCGCTAAAGCAACGGCTTTGATACATCGTTAGCTTCCGATACAATCAATGGCCCCACACTAGACACTCACTCTCTATCCCCTTTGTGTTTGGGCGTGCGCTTCAAAATGGTCACCCCGAACCAGAACCGGCCTACACTATCACTCTCATCCCCACCTTCTAGCTCTTCCACTCCGAAGGTACAACCACCAACTCCTCTCATTTCCCGAGATTTGATTTTCACTATTTCATTCTTTCCATAAATTTCACTCCTCGGCAGTTCAAATTTCCACGAATTTACTCCAACACTCTGCTTAAATTCGTGATCTTGTCTTCATTCTTTGTTTTGCTCATTGTTCCTTCTTTTTTTATGGTTGAGGTTTCAGAAGTTTGTTGGTGATGAGCTACCTGTAGATAAAGGCCGACAAGTTGGTGCGGAAAAAATGGTGGGAACTCCGATTAACGGAAGAACAAGGCAAGCTTTTACGTTCGTTAACGGCGGTCATGATCTTGGCCCCAGCAGTGCCCCGCCGAGCAATGCCGGGTCGGACTGTGGTATTATTGAGTTTACGAGGGAGGACGTTGAAGCGCTGCTGAATGAGAAAGCCAAAAGGAAGGACAGGTTCAATTATAAGGTCAGTTAATTAACGCTCGAGCCTCGTTCTTGAGTTGATGCTCTATATTTATATTTCTTGAATTCTTGAGGGGCCATTTTTTTTTTTCCTTTTTACCTCTTCGGTGTTGATGGATTTGGATCCTATTTGTTTACCCCTACTTCAACATCAAATTCTGGGTTTCTAGGAAAGGTGCGAAAATATGGTGGAATATATAAGAAGGCTTAAGATTTGCATCAGATGGTTCCAAGACCTTGAACTTAGCTACTCGCTGGAGCAAGAAAAGTTAAAGAATTCACTGGAGTTATCCCGGCAAAAATGCGTGGAGATAGGTGAGATTCTGTCATATTCCCCCCTCTGTTCTTAATATAACCTCATTGATATGTTTGCTAATACATTTAGATTCATCTGATTACAGAGATACTTCTTAAACTCAAGGAAGAAGAACTGAATTCAATTATTGCGGAAATGAGAAGGAATTGCACTTCTTTACAAGAGAAATTAATAAAGGAGGAATCTGAAAAGCTGGTAAGGGAGATTTTCGAGTCAGTTGGAAATTTTTGTCCAAAGGAAATGTTATTCAGAAATTCTCCTCCTCACTCTTTTCTTTTTTTAATAAAACAATCTTTGTATATACAAGGCCGCGGTGGAATCTCTTGCCAAAGAGAGAGAGGCTAAGCTTAATATTGAGAGGTCACAGACTTCTCTGACGGATGACCTCGGGAGAGCTCAACGCGAACTCCAAAGTGCAAATCAAAAGGTAAAGTAGTTATGCAATCCTATTGCATGAATTTATTTCCATTTTCATATATAACCTTTTTAATCATTACAGGAATTATGCTAGCAAGTGATAATTGATTGTCTACACCTATTGGTTTTTGCAGATATCGTCACTCAATGAAATGTATAAGCGGTTACAGGACTACATAACAAGTCTCCAACAATACAATGGAAAACTTCATACTGAACTTTCTACTGTTGAAGATGAACTTAAGCGTGTGGAAAAAGAGAAGGCTACTGCAGTGGAAAACCTCACCATGTTAAGGGGTCAACTTACTTTGTCCCAAGTAATTTTTTTTTTTTGAACTATTTCACTTCAGAATAAGTAGTCTGCGGATCATAATAGACATATGAAATCCTCATTTTAAGCACAAAGTATTGCAATTTTTTTTAATAATATTATTGTGAGGAAGAATCTTGTAATGTGATATTCTTACTTGTTGGTCTTAGGCTATTTTCTCTGGGAAAACCTTTTCATGTTTTATAGTCCCCATCGTTAGCCCTATACATCCCTCGTTACCACTTGATGCATGGTGGATCTTATTGTGTATAGCATTGTACTTCTAAAGGTTTATTTAGCACATAGTACTCACTTATAAAGGTCTTCATTTGAGGATTTATCAGAAGTTTTGAACTAAATATTCGTTATAAATTTAAGCATGCTTGGATGTGGCTTGTGGATTTACATGTACTATTACCTTCCTTCTTGAAGTTTTAGACGACTGAATCTGTTGGACTGGGTTAGCTGTTCGGTTTGTTCTATTTGTACTTGACATGAAGCTGGTATCTTACACAGTTTCATTGGTTCGATTGTTAGTCTTCTCAAGAAGAGGCCATAAAACAGAAGGATGCTTTGGCTAGTGAAGTTGGATCTCTTAGAGGGGAATTGCAACAAGTCAGAGACGATCGAGACCGCCAATTATCTCAAGTTGAAACTTTAACTTCTGAATTAGTGAAATTAAAAGAATCTACAGAAAAGTCTTGCAGTGAACTGGACACTTTGAGGATTAAAGCTAACGAACTAGAGGTTGGTTTTTAGCCAATTTCTTGAGTCAATATTCTTTCCTCATCATTATGTATGCAGTAGCTGATGAGTTTCCTTCATAGGCAAGATGTTCTATGCAAGAGAGTCAGATAAAGACATTGCAAGAGCAGTTAGCAGTTGCAGAGAAGAAAATGCAGGTAACAAGGCACTCGTTTATGAGAATATCTATATATATATATATATGTAATCAGGGTCTATCTAGTTCTTGGACGCATCAATCATGGTTTTAGTGACAAAATGTTGCTTGCTTAATTTTATGATGTGGTTGTTTTTGTACCATATCAGGTGTCTGATATATCTGCGTTTGAGACAAGGACTGAATTTGAAGGGCAACAAAAACTTGTAAATGAGTTACAGAGACGCTTGGCAGATGCTGAATCTAAACTGATAGAAGGGGAGAAGCTGCGGAAAAAATTACACAATACCATTTTGGTGATTCTCAGATACAAAAATAATTGTTGGTAATAACTAATAAAAAATCTATACACTATTAATTCTTCATTTCAACAGGAATTAAAGGGGAACATCCGCGTATTCTGTAGAGTGCGCCCTTCATTGCCTGATGAAGCTTGTAACACAGACACCAAGATTATCTCTTATCCCACATCAATGGAAGCTCTTGGACGAGGCATTGACTTAAACCAAACTGGTATGCAGCTTTTTGTTGTCATTAAAGTTCTTATTGATATGTGTGTTGGTTATTGATCTGTTTATATTGTCAACTCATATTACTCTTATATTTTCCTTAGGCCAAAAACATTCTTTTACATATGATAAGGTTTTTGCGCCAGACGCCACACAAGAAGAAGTTTTTGTAGAAATTTCACAGCTTGTGCAAAGTGCTCTTGATGGCTATAAGGTAATTTCTTTACTCTTCTTTCGGTCACTTTGATATATTATTTTGTAAAGTATTAATAAAAAAAATACAAGTAGTTTCACAATTGCCAGCTGATCAGGGGGGAAAAAAACACAATTCTAATCCTGTTTACTCTTTAGATGTGCACAAAATGTAGGCATCTTTAACTTTCTTTTGCCTGGTATTCTTTTAGTTTTTGACCTGTTGGTGCTCCAAATATCGCACCATTAGTTTTGCACAGTGGGAAAGGCTTCAAATATACTCTTTTATAACATTGATCTGTATCCATTACGTGCCTCATGGATTCTTTGAAAATTGGTTCTTTTCCAGGTTTGCATTTTTGCCTATGGTCAGACAGGGTCAGGAAAAACCTATACAATGATGGGCAGACCTGGACATCCAGAGGAGAAGGGGTTGATACCTCGATCATTACAACAGATATTTGAAACAAAGGAGTCTCTAAAATCCCAAGGATGGAAATATGAAATGCAGGTGACAAAGTGCTCTCCTCTTAATACCTGTCATTGCAATGCCTCTGTGTGTGTATTTAAATTTATTGTTGATGAGGTTTTTCCCACATAATCACAGGTGTCAATGTTGGAAATATATAATGAAACTATTCGTGATTTGTTATCTACAAATCGATCACTATCAGATGCAACACGTACAGAAAATGGTACTCCTGGAAAGCAGTATGCTATCAAGCATGATGCCAATGGAAATACAATTGTTTCTGATCTTACTGTAGTGGACGTTCAAAGTGTTAAAGAGGTTGCATTTCTTTTAAATCAAGCTGCAAATGGCAGGTGACTAGTTTAGAGTGCTCATTTTTACTATACTTCATTTGGCAATGTCTTGTGTTGCATTTAATAGGGGTTCAAGACAATGAATGAACTTCTGTTAGGAATACATAGCTATACTTACAATGGATTAAAGTGGGAAAGTCAAAAGACTTGGGTCCAGTTCTTTAGGTGTTTCTACTCAGGTTTTTCAATTTAAAATTACATGTAGACACTAGACATTCTTTGCAGCTGAGCACTGCATTACTAAATTCCTTTAAAAGAGTATTTTCATGTGTCAGTTTTCTTAAAGAGCTTGATGATGACACTTAAGCAACTAAGCAACTGAACCTAAATTTTATCATTCGAAGTGTACAGTTTTCATGATTTGAATGGGTTCCATAGGTAATGGGCAACTTATTTTGTTTAAGCCTCACATTGTTGCCATGCAACGTTTGACTCATTCTGCTCCTGTAAAGTCAAATTACTCTGCTTTTATTCGGTTGGATGTAACTATATCTTTTTATTTCTTTTCTCCTGTTAGGTCTGTTGGGAAAACCCAGATGAATGAACAATCATCAAGAAGTCATTTTGTGTTCACTCTTCGAATATATGGTGTTAATGAGGTACATACGTTTCTTTTCTGATATTAATCAGAAGCATGTTTCACGTTCCATGTTGTTCCTGGATAGGGACATAAATACCTAACCTAATTCTTCATTCTTCTAGAGTACTGACCAACAAGTGCAAGGTATTCTGAATCTAATTGATCTTGCTGGGAGCGAGCGTCTTTCAAAAAGTGGGTCCACCGGGGACAGGCTGAAAGAAACTCAAGTATGTAAAGCCATTATGCTAAAGAGTTTCACAGGGTTATATTAATGACTGTGTTATTTCAAATAATAAAATTGTCCTTCCCCCCTTTTCCTTCTAAAGCTTAAATAAATAAATTTGTCTTCCATTGCAATTCAGGCAATCAACAAAAGTTTATCATCATTAAGCGATGTTATATTTGCATTGGCGAAAAAGGAGGATCATGTGCCCTTCAGGAACTCAAAGCTTACATATCTACTTCAGGTAATTATTTTTTATTTGAGGCAATCTTTGATTTATTAATTTATACAGAAATTAAGGTGTTTTCTGACATTCTAATTCTGTAACTAGTGATAAAAACATTCCATGCCAAAATGGGATAACCCTAAAGCAAAGTTTCTGGCTCCTTCAAGTGGTCATAGTAAACCTTAATCTTATCTTAGTCACTTGTCCAAACTCCAAAATCATTTATTAAAAAACAAAAAAAATGTACTAATGTTCTTTGGTCCAATTATTGAACAGCCTTGCCTTGGGGGTGACTCGAAGATACTAATGTTTGTGAATATCTCTCCTGATCCTTCCTCGGTAGGAGAGTCTCTATGCTCACTTCGATTCGCCTCCCGAGTTAATGCATGTGAGATTGGAACGCCTCGGCGACAAACCAATGGCCGTCCCACTGAATCACGTCTGAGCTATTTCTAATCTCTCAATTAGATGAATACTTCAAATCTCTCTCCTAATCCTATTTGGTGCAAGTGGTACAATGGGCGCTGTGTGTACTACAATAAAACAACAAATGGAATTAAAAGAGTTTGATTCTAACATCGATCGGCAATATAGTCTGTATAGTGAAGAAGCTACTGAGTCTGCATCAGCTGAAGAATCTTCCACTCTGCTGCATGTCACCTATTTATTTTTGACGTTTCCTTTGCTATAAGGAGGTGTCCCTCTCTCTGGAGATAACTTGTCAAACATGCTCTACTATTGAATATAAGAGTATATGTATGATTTTATATTTATTTGTTTATTGATTGTGAAGTCTCTCTTGAAGATGCACTATCTTCCCCTCCGTCTTGTCGAGAAAAACGAGAGATTAAGGTTCAAAATTTTATGAAATTTGATGTGGACCTTACTCGGTGTTAGAGTGCATGATGCACTTTAAAGGAATCAAATATATTTTTCATAGAAGCCAAGTAAGAAGGATGTTTCTGAGAACAATTAATTTTGATTGAGATGTAATCAAATTGTTTTGTATAATGAAGACATTCGGTCCATGACCTCGTGGAGCATAACTGAAGTTTCCTGATAGGATGCTTTTGTATCTGGAAAATTTTTCCTCCTCGCAGCATCTTCAAGCTGTAAATACAGGGAGATTCATTATTCTGAGTATATATATACTTTCCGGGGAGGGGGAACGGGAAAAAGACAGAAAATATTTTTCCTTATTTTTTTAACCTTCTCAAAATTGTCAAAAAGTTTGTTGGCCATATCCATGAGTGGCTGCTTATCGTTCAATGAAACTGCAGAGATGACCTTGTCGAAATCATAGTACATGAAGGTAGACTTGAGCCTGAGATACTTCCTCACATAGTTGAGTGTATCTTCTGCAACCAAATCCGCCATAGCCAGAAGATCAAACGCGTATTTCTTAATCCTGTACACGCTTCCCTTTACCCCAATATTCGCCATGTAGATCCCTTTCTTCAGAAAAGAACGAGTCCCAGTGTTCGTATTCGCAAGTTCTAACATCATTACACGATCAGTCTCCATCAAAATGACAAAAATCACATTCTATAAAGTTCTAAGAAAGCATGTATATACATTCAGTTGTGTGTTTCGAGACCCAAGGGTGCATCTAAATCTTTGAATGAATTCGAATGGAAGTGCTGGCTGGAGAAGAAGAAGAAGAAGAAAGAAAGCTTACGGTTAGAGATGGAAGGGGATGGCAAGGGTTCTTCATACCAGAAGCCATTATCCAGAGCAAGAGAAGTCTTGTGAGTGGAATTTGCAGTGAGAATGAAGGACACGAGTCCTATGGCTGCTCTTCTTGTGATCGGAACAGGACATTGTTGTGGAGCCTGCTGCGTTTGGCCTCCCTGAAGCCCGAGTATCTGAAACTGTCTTCTCCTTCTCTTAGGGTTTTTGTGAGTGTTTGGGAGGTTGGTGATGGGAGGGAAGGTGTTCGAGACTCCACTCAAGTTTGCGAGAGAAGTCATTTTGTGAGCATGCTGATGAGTCTCAGTTGTCCAGTTATAGCCATATCCCTCAAGTCGTTGCTGTCCAGTTCACCCGCACCACAGGGAGAGACCCTATCCTCGTTGAGGGTGCTTTTGTAATTTCTCCCTCATTTTGGGGTTTCCTTGGGCCGAACAATTTGGGCCAGCCAAGATTGCTTCTTTGGGCTCAAAGACCAATCAGAAGGATCCAAAATCAGAAGTTCCGGTCCTTTTTGTGTCCTCCATTTTGTTCATGTTCGTTGCAATATATATTTTTAAATGGATAGAATTCAATTGTGCTTGTCTTCCTAATGAGAAGAAGATAAGGAGGAATTTAGAACAAAACACAGGTGGCCCACACAATGCGTGCCAATCTGGAATGAGTAACTTACATTTTATATGATCATGATCTCTTGCTAATGTTCATAATACATTATGAGATTTTATTTCCCACTTTGACCAAAGTTTGACTCTCACTAAATTCTACCCTCAATTTAATCGATAGTTCCTTATTTCACCGAGAAACCACCCGTATCTCTCTCTCTCTCGGTGGACAGTTTAGATTTAGATTTTACAATAATTTTTATATTTTAAAAATATTTTAATTTTAAGAATGTGGAGTAAAAATATTCTATTGGCTGTTAATAAAAAAAAAAGTTGTTTATAATAGGAACAAAATAAAATGGAGATAAAAATTATAGCCCATCGAAATTTTCATTTCTAGCCATGACTTTCCCGATTTACTTTGCTTATGCGTTTTTAGTTGTTATTTTTAAAGTAGATGTAAGTCAATGATACTAATCCAGACACATCATGGAGCTTATATTGATTAAAGAAATTAATCAATGAAACCAAATTCTATACAACTTTTTTTGGACGCCACTTCAATAATAGGATTAGGATACATATGTATTTGGCCGGTCTCACATCATCTACGTTATCCAAAATCGTAAGAGTTGATAAGCATGTTCTAACCACGAAGATATTTGAACAGATGATAGCCGATAGGAAATGATCATTGAAGAGTTCGTGGAAAGGAATTTGGCATTAAATAATATAATATTATGTCAAAGAAAGATTGTGTGAGAGAAAAATAAATTATAAATTTAATATGTTAAATATTTAAAAATACAATAATATCACTTCATTTATATATTTTTTATATAAATTAAAAGAAAAATTGTCGAAAGAAACCTAATGACATGATACAGATCTGCGTAGCTATCCCTATACAATGAGATAAGACTTTGTTGATGTAATTAAAAAATTGAATAAAAAATTCTAATATATGGCACCCTATCAATTACTGCAAGATCTGCATTTTGATAAAACGTGCATGACTCGTAGAATAAGTTGAATCAACATGTCCTGAGATCTCAGGTTCAAATTTATTAGAATATGAAATCGAGTCAAATAAACATGTCAATGGAAATACTAACTAGTCCAGGCGAGAGGTGGTAGATTTTTCAAAATATCTGACAATGGTAGTAAAGAATGGAATAATTACATTTTGAAGGGTCAAAAATGGTGACTCTTAAGGTACAAATGAATTAAAGTTTGCTCTTTAATTGCAGGATGACATAACACTGATTCAGGAAATAACCAAAGAAGACAGCTAGCAATGCATGCATGTTCATTAATTCCAAAGAAGTAAATATGCTATTTATTCACTGGGAAATTAATAAATGATCAAATTATTTCTTAATTTAATTTGATACATGAACTTGAGTGGCATATTGATCAATAAGAGTAAATGGACCTTAGAATTGGATAAAGCCAATAGCCATCTAATCTAATCTAATCTGTCTTCATATAAATCCATTTCGTGTCTTCAGGGGAGTATGTTATTTATTTTGTATTTGCCAGATAATTAGATTCATCTCAATTTAACTATTTAACTTTAAATATATATATATATATATATATATATAATAAAGTTAGTGTGGGCATGTGGGGTGTTAGTACACTTTTTTCGTCTAATAATTTTTAAATTTTTAAAAATAATTTAAAGGGAACTTGGTGATTCTGAAAATTAGTTCCCATTCTTAAAGAAATCGTTAGATTTACTTAGTTTTAATATAATACCATTTGAAATCAAGAAATTTATTCGGATCCAATATCTTTTCAGAACAAATTTACAGATAGTCTTCTCAAGAAGAATTTACGTAATTTGATCGTAGCTTTAGAAGAAAATTTATAAATAATAAAAATTTTAACAAATTCAAGAAACAATATTATAATAAAACTCAAACCTTAAATATTTATTTTATTTTAATAAAAATTTTAAAGGTACATCTATATAATATACTTCCTCGGAGCATAATATAGTATATTTTTTAGAAGTCTTGTTTAGTTCAAAATATAGGACATTGAGTAATTTTTATAATTATTTTTTCAACTATACCCCTACTTTATTTGTTATACTTTTTTAAAAAAATGATGCATTAAAATTTTAATTATCATGATCAAAGTATTTATATAGGATATTTAACAAGGTTAAAATTGAAAAAATTTAAATTTTTTAAGAAGTTAGGGTTTCAACTAACATTTTTTAGAATAACAAATTCATTATCAATGTTTTATATTTTAATCCAAAGGAAGTACTCTACTATTTAATAGGGGTGTTCATACTTGTCTTGTTTCGGTCAGCCTAGTTTCATCCCAATCTTATTGGGATGGGTCTGCCCAGTCTTAAAATAAGGGGATGAAACTTTGTAAAACAGGATAAAAAAATATCTTGGATAGGATGGGATGGGACACAGATTACCACCATAACTTCCATCCCATCCCTAATATATTATTATATTTTTTAAATTTTTTATTAATATTTAATACTTTATTATTTATTCTGTTAAAATAAAAGTATATATATTTTGTTCATTTATTTTATGTTCTTTTTACACGATTATCTACCCACTTAAATTATGTAACTTAATGATTCTATTTATAGTATTGATAGTTTAGAGGTCATTTTGTAATTATTGTGCACTTGATTTTAAGTTATGGTTATTGTGATTGTGTGTTTTTACTTTAAATTATAATTGTAATTACTGTAACTCAATGATTAAATTTATATGCTTGTATTATTTTGGCTTTTGACTTAGCAAGTCATCTAATTTAATAAAAATTATTATCTATATCTCTCTTTATTGTTTTGTTTTTTTTTTTAATTAGGACATTCTGGTCTCGTTTCAATCCGATTCTGATCCTGAACAGAATGAGACGCGGAATAAAAACTTAGTCCAATTTAACTTTCAAGACAAGACACGTAACCAAACAGTTGTTGTGAGCAACCTACTATTCAAATAGCTGCTTAGCTTGTTCGCCTTTTATATTTCTTATTTTAAAAAAAGAGAAAGAAATGAGAAATGAGAAAGTAAAAAAGAAAAGAGCGACATGTATAATTTAATGCGATCTGAACACATGATTCTGATGCTTTGAGAAAGCATGATATTATAATTATAGTTATATAAGCTAGGCATCCTTTTGAAGGAGAAGAAGCAGACGCAGAAGAAGAAGAAACGAAGGGCCGCATGGAGAAGGTGAAGAAGAAATCTAGGGTTATCAGAATAAGCTCAAAATCTGAATGGGAAAATCAGATCAGTCGAGCAACCAACCAAGCCTTCCCTGTTGGTCTCTCATGACTCATCTTCTTCCCTTGATCTCCTCTCTGCTCTTGCTGCGACATTCATTCAATTTGTGCTGCAGGTTGTGGTTCACTTTTCTGCTTTCTGGTGCATGCCTTCTGTCGCCATGAATCCTTCCTTCCAACACCTTTCTTCTTCCTATCAACAGCTTCTCTTCTTCTTGCTTGATGTTGATGAGGTTCAGGTACTTCCCTTTTCATTCCAATCCTCACTTGTTCTCAGAATATCACTCCAGATTTATCATCTGTTATTTTCTTCCAACGGGACTCATGGGAGGAAAGTACGATATTTATTTTTCTAATTTGTTTATTTTAATCTGGAAGCTGATTCTGAATTATAATATTGATGTTATCGGTTATTCCATACATAATAAAATATCTTCTGCAGAATAATTCCTAGCCTGCTTTTATTTATGGTCGCTCTAGCTAGTTGTTTGGTCTCCATACTTTTTGATTTTTAAAAGAAAAAAGACATAAGAAAAATCACCTGAATAAGATATGAATCAAAATTTATCTTCACCTAAATTGCTTGAAAATAAAGATATATATATATATATATATTGATTGTAGATACATGGCACCTGATATACTGTTCTAAGGAGACTTAATAGGGCCCAGACTAATTTAGATTGATCAGAATTTGTCTGTGGTTTATGTAGGAAGTGGCAACAAAAATGGACATAAAAGCAATGCCAACATTTGTGATGCTAAGTGGCGGAAGTGAGAAGGATAGAATAGTGGGAGCAAATCCTCAAGAGCTCAAGAAAAGAATTGATGCTTTTCTTCAATCCTCATCTTCCCAAAATTCTCTCTAGATCTTTCATCATCAGCTTTATTTATTTATCTATAGTTATTATTATTATTATTGTGCCTGTACATAAGACTCCAAAGGTTGTTTTTTTTTTTTTAAATGGTGTTTGGTTTTCGTGTTGGATTGAATTCGATCATTTTGATTGTTTGTCGTTTATTGTTTGTAATAAACATCGTTACGGACAATGCGATGTTTGTTTTAAAATTCTTTGCCTTGGAGGTATAAGTAGTATGTTTGTTTGTATGCGTGTCTTTGGTCAATTTCCATTCTGTTATCACTTACCAGAGAGATACAGAGACAGGGAGAGATTTTAGAAATTTGGTTTCATATAATTGTGATCGTATATTATTTTTTTATTTTTTATTTTGTTGTGACAGTACATTATTGTATCACTGTAATTTTGAAGGGTTTTGGTTTTTATCTCTGAACAATTACCACTTCAAGGTCCGTTTGTTTAAGATTATAAAATAAGTAATTTTTAGGTAATTTAAATTTTTTATAAAAAGAAAGTTATGTTGCAGAAACTCTATAAAAAAATAAATATTATTTTATGTTTAATTACAATAAAAAATGATTATTAATTAGTTATTTTTAAATTTTAAGATGCCTTCTTTTATTTTTGTTATATAAAAATAATTTATTATTACATTATTTTAAAATTTTATAATATCTCTCCATGTATTTCACCTCTTTAAAATATTTTATCTCATTTATCATATTAAATTATTTTCAAAAGTTACTCAAAATAAATTTTTAAAATAATAAAAAATATGCTTTTTTGAGATTTTAATTATTTTTAAAAGTTTAAACAAACGTTATAAAAACTCACAAAATATTTTTTTTTCAAAAAATAAGTAACTTTTTCATGAAATAAGTTAAAAACAAATAGCCTTAAATTTTAATAAACTATTAATTAATGATAACTTTACAAATTTATTGAAGGAAAGAGAGAGAAACATTAAAATGTATTCTATGATAAAAAAAAGTTTAAAATATATTTTTGCCTTTCAACTATTCATCTAGTATTTTAAACTTGTATAGGGTTTATTTTCCTTTTCAACATTTGAAAATGGTAGGCTAGGCACTTTACATTAAAAAGAAAAAAAATATAACTTTAAGTTCCTACATTTTGCTTGAATTTTATTATAGATCATTCTACTATTTTTAATATTCTAAATTCTTGTACTTTTATTTTTTGATATGCTAGATCCCTATAACACCTCTCATGGAGGGACTTGGAATATCAAAAAATAAAAATGTAGGGACCTAAAATATTAAAAAAAATTTTAAGAACTTATAGCAAAATTAGAGTAAAGTATAGTGAGCCAAAGTTATGTTTTTTTCAAAAAATTAACTTTAATTATTATTTGATTCAAAAAATTACATATAAGGATCCATAAAATTATAAATAAATATAAAAATTAATATCAATTAAGTTTTTAAAATATTCTTCTAATTTATCCAAAATTTAAAGGTCCTCCTTCAAAAATTTAATGTAGCGTAAAAAACATGCTAATTTAGAAATAATAGATACATTAGTTAAGTTGTAAATTTCTAGAGAATGTGTAAAATTTTAAAAGTTATCTTTTAAATTGTGTGTGAAATTTTGTAAATAATAATAATATTTACGTATTATATATTAAATTTTAAATATTTTAATATAATATTATTAAATAAAATATAATATTTTTTAAAGTATTTATTGGTGTTGTTTCTAGCAATTGTAATCCATTAATTACCATGTGGCTAGTTAAATTGATTGGTCAAAACTGCATTTTAGTTTTTTTACATGGATAAAAAATAAAATTCATATCCTGGTATTTATATATAATTTATAAAAATTAATTGATATTAATTTTTATAGGGTGTTTATGTATAATTTTGTGGGTCCTTTTTTTGTAATTTTTGAAGTCAACATCGAAGGTAATTTTTTTAATAGCAAGATACTCAATACACTATTTTTAAATGTTAAAGAAAAAATTATATTAAATGTAAGTTTAAAATACTAGATGCTACTGAGTGAATAGTTAAAGGGAAAAAATATTCGTTAATCCAAAAATATAAAAAATTTTTGAGGGTTGGATATTTTAAAATATAAGGCTCTTTAGTTTTTTAATGTGTAATTAACCATTTTTTTCTAAAAATATTATTAATGAATAAATCACTCAAAATTTCATTTTTATATAAGATATCCTATTAAATAAGAATAGACCTGAAAAGATAGACTAATCACCAAGACAATTAATTGACTTATAAAAAATGTAATTCGGTTAAAACTGCAGGGAGTAAAATGCTAAAACATATAATAAATGAGGATAGATATTTTTTGCGGTATGTTGTTGCGGTTTGTTAGAATTTAGGCTATCCATTGAAACCTTTTATTTTGTGTAGATAATTCCAAATTGATTATTGTTTCAAAGCAGAATGAATGAGGGCATTTATTTAAAATACTATTATAAATGGGAGGAGTATTTGGAATAATGAATTGTTTATTTGAAATAATAATAAGTGGTTTTGTGAGAGTTAATGTAAGTTTATCTAATTTATATCATGTTTCAAAAGTCAAACATTGAAATCTTATACATCAAGTTGTTTAAGATGCAGGTAGTAACTTGGTAAATTGTTATTGTGAGGTGCGAACTCACCTAATCAAACTAGGCAATTAAGATTTTGTTTTTGTGAACTATATGATTGAGGTATTTTATTTATGCGAGATCAAATTAAGAAATAGCTAGTAGTAAAATAAGAATTATTCTATATATAAATAATGAAAAATTTTAAATACCTATATTATTATAGTCTATAAAACTGTTGAATAATCTATTGGCCATCAGGGTTGCGTCTCTTAATTATTGTTTTCATTATCTCTCAGATCATTACAAACTTTGAACTATAAATGGATCTTTCACATACATATTTAGGTTTCAATGTGATTAGATAGAATAATTGGCACATTAATCTCAATGGTTGAGATGAAATGTGCAATACTCTTAAAATTTTTAGCCAAATTTTCTGAAATAATTGATTCAAGTATCAAAATTCAACTTTTTAAATGCTTACCATGATATAAAAGTATTAACCATAATAATAAAGAGTATAAACTTATTTTACAGACTCTATTATGATAATAAAATATTTATCATGGTAGAGAGGGAAAAAAATAACATTTCAAAACTTTATAATGATAGAAAAGAATCTATCATAGTAATTAAGAATTGAAGCATCTTTATAAAAAGGTAGAAAATGATTTCTTATACATTAAAATAACTCTTCAAAGTCAACTATCATGTTAGAAAATAATTTAATATGGTAGAAAAGATTAAACGAAGTAAATTTAGCCTACCATGATAATTTTAAAAGGAATAAAATAAATTAAATTAATGTCAAATGGGATTCCATTAAAAACAAATGTTTAAAGCCTAAATTGATGTCATGAAAAAAAGATTAAACAAAGTAAATTTAGCCTGCCATGATAATTTTAAAAGGAATAAAATAAATTAAATGAATGTTAAATGGGATTCCATTAAAAACAAATGTTTAAAGCCCGAATTGATGTCATGAAACTTATTTCATGATAAAGCATGATTCTCAAAGGTTAAATTGTCTAAAAATAAGTTTACAAAAGGGTAAAAATATCAAAAGGAGCATTTCAAAAAACACAAATCAAATAAGGGTATTTTTGTCCAAAGCACATTATGTGCTGCAATATATATGTCATGCACTATGGCACATCGTGCCACATTAGCACTTGTGCGTAATGAACACTAATAATAATATTTAAATAGGCATAATTTTTTCTATAAATATTCAAATTGAGTTATTCAAATATTTATATAAAACTTATCACATAACCTAACTAATGACTTTAATTTGGTATAAAAATTATTTCGCATGAGGATTTCATTCAAAAAAACCATAATGGGTCTAAAACACAACTTCTAGACATTTTTACTTCATAGACCATCACCAAAGCTGTAAATCATTATGTGAAGAACTTGACCACGCCCAACACATGATAATTAACACTTATAGACTAACATTTATTCAAACACATGAAAAATTCTCATAGTCAAATTACAATCACCAAAACAGTTAGAGTAAGATAACTAGCATATATGATTATAAATCTTTTTCATTCTCAAATCATGTTCTAATCATGATATTCAAGACCACGAGAGTTAAAAAAACACATCTCATAGCTACCATATACAAGTTTAATTCAAAAATATTGAGTCACATGCTCAATACACAAAAAGTATGCTTTAAAGTGGGCAAAATATATATAACTAAACAAAATAGGGCCTGACACTACTAGTTGGTATTCACATACTAATATTATGTCTCTAGTGTTTTTTTAGCTGGACTCTTATTTGAAAAATTGTTAACTACGAGGGAATGAGATGTAAAAGTCTCAATAACTAATACTAATATGTCACAGTACATACAATGTAACTAGTTATGCTATTATTAAGTGGGTATACAAAACATTCTTTCAAATATGTTATAACCAAACAAATCGAACAAGAAATACATGACTACACCTTGTATTGTCTTTATACTATGCTCGAAATCTAACTCACCTGATCAATAGCTAGTCCAAGTTATAAACTACTCATTGGGTACAATGAAGGCAAACTATATGGTATAAGTATAAATCACGTAAGAAATTCCTATCACCATTTCAAACCTGACAAGTCATGCGAAATATGTATCCAAATAAGAAGAAATGTATCCAAACAATTTACATGCTTCCAAATATTTTAATTTATGCCGAACATAATCATGTGCAATTTTATCTACTGAACAATAAATTTTTTAAACATATAATATACATTTTAAAACATAATATTATTCATGTCACATTTATTTTCAACCTAACATGCACATAATCAATCACAAAGCAAATACCATAATGAATTAGTAAATGCTACCTTTACATTTAACAAGTAAATTTTTCTAAATAAACAATTGATCACCACCAACACTCCAAACACAGCAATCAACATATAATATAGTATTAAATACCATTAACGTAATTTAATTATCGTCGATGCAAGTACTTAAACACTAATCATGCTTTAATTCTAGAATTAGGTTAATTAACATCATTAACCCAAAGCTGTCATAACAATTTAAACCCTTAAACATAGCCATTATAATCACCAGTACATTAATTCATCACTTTTTTAACCACTACAACATCTAATCATCCTCAAAATCACCCAACATCCATTAGATTTTTTAATATTATCATCTCACCACCAAGAACAACATCAAAACTACATAGACAACATTCATATAACCTCAAATCACCAATTAAATTTAGAACTAAGGGTTGGGTAACACTAAAAATGAAAAACCCTAGCTACACACTCTATGAACTTAGTTAGAAACAAGGGTTAGGGAGTAGAGGAAGGGTTATAATCATTACCTAGTAGAGGAAGGATTAGGCCTTTGGAGCTACAAAAGCAAATCCTAATGACGGAGAGATTAAAACCCTAGCAGAGAGCAATATTTTCGCCATTCAAACCTAACCAAAAATTTTGTCATTTAAGCCTAGATTGATTTTAAAAATTTATAACCACAATTCACATACTACAATGGATGCATCATGTGCCACAGTGCATGGTCCAATTTTAACCCAAAACTTATTTTAGATTTCAAGTTACCTTTATATATAAGATTGTTAAACATGTGAATTTAAGTAAACTTGTGATAGGAATATCGACTTAAAACGTAAATTTGGATTGCAAAATTGTAAGAATTTACGTGTTGATAAATGACCTTTAAAAATATATGATTAAATAATTAAAATATAAAATATGACCATAAATATATTTTAAATATATATCATTAAAATTAAATCTATCTACATTCATAGATTATCATACTTGACATGGAAATTTTAAAATAGAGCAACTTTTTTTGGTCTTTTTTGTTTTCTTTTTTATTAATATTAATATTTGTTTTTTGAGTTTTATTTTTCATTAAATTGGATCATACTGCTTCTATGAATTAATTTCTACGCACTATATGCCTATATTATTCAACAAGTTTATGAATGAATTGATACGATTTTATAAATTACAAATGAAAAAAAAAACTTGGAGAGTCAATTTGTGAGTTTAACCAAATTTTATCTAGTACAAATTTATATATAAGTTAATGTGGTTTTACAAGCTATAAATATAAAAATAATAAATTTAAAGAATCAACTCAAAAGGTTGACAATAATGCTCATACATGATCGTAGGCTAAGTTTAAATTATAATTAAGTACTTAAATATTTGATTAACCTCAAATAGCTTCGACCACAAATTAATTCCTCAATTAAACCTTAAAATGATAATAATTTCAATTTAAATTCTCAATCAATCCATAATTTATACAATTAAATTTCTAAATAAAATTTAGAATGTTACAAATGTGGTTAGAGATTTATGATTTAAATCACTTAGATTAAAAAAAATGATAAGGTACAGACTTATTACACTATTCATTATTATTTATCATTGGATTCTTTGAAGTTTATGCCATGCCTTAGTCAAAGATAAGTTTAATTATGATGGCGGTGATGCTGTTAGGCTCCTAGGCGTGGGTAATTTATGTGGTTAATTAAAAAGAACGATTTGTGGTTTGATGTCTATAATTTGTGTGAGTTGTTGTCCATGTGTTAAATATGAAAAACAATAAATTTGTTTAACCTAATCTACTTTTTCTTAAATTCATTTTAAATGATGCCTCTTGTCCTTAACCCACGCCACCAAGCATTCCATTAAATTTACCCAATACAAAATGTAGTTTTCGTACATGCCTGTCACACAATAAATTAACTTCTAATCATATGTCATGTTATCTAATCAATGCATAATATATATATATATATATATATTAACAAATATTAATTTAAAACGCAACATATACACATAAACTTCCCCCACGAAGTTAAAGTAATTAACGTTTTTTTTATTTTATCCTTTATTTGTTGTTTGTCTTTTAAATTACAATAATTAATTATAAAAAGAGTAAAATGAAAAGATTGCAATTTTTTTACAATTTCAAAATTATAACTAATAAGCACAAAATTTGTTAATTTTATTTTTTAAAAAACATATATTTTGGTCTTTGTATTTTGCTATAAGTTCTTGTATTTTTTTTTTTATATTTTGGGTTCCTACACTTTCATTTTTTGATATTTTAAATTTATAAATGAACAAAATGTAGGGATGTTGGATGAATGTAAAATACTGAAAAATAAAAATGTAAGGATCTAAATTATTAAAAAAATATAGAGAACTATAATAAAATATGAGTAAAGTGTAAGAACCAAAATGTATGTTTTTTTTATTTTTATTAAAGACCGGAATAATATGTAAAGTGACATTATTTATAGACTAGAACAAAGAGACTTTTTTATAAAGTTACTTTTTAAATTTTCATAACTTTTTTGGTTTTCATATCGCTGATATAAATTTTTCCATATTTTAAAAATGTTTAATGCTATAAGAAAGGGCATAATTTCTAAAATTATTTTAATTTAATTTCACATTACCGTATCTTTTGAACGTTTTTTTCCCCCTGTGTAGCCACCAAGAGCAAAAGCCAGAAAAAAGTGCTTATCAACGTGCTCTCAATTTCAACGATGCTCTTTTGTCTTTAACCCCAACACCAACCCCACTCCATTAAATTTACTCAATATGTATCACACGCTTTTCACACGTTACTATCTCCCAATAAACAAACATCTAATCGTTTTTACCCCAAAAAAAAAAAACTATTCGTGATAAATTCATATTTGAATTCGATCAGTTTCTCTCGCCCTCACGTCATTTATAGTAAGCGTCGGTATTATAGTCATAAAATTTCATCAACGCTTCATATTTCATCAATAGAACGACCTGATATGTTGTTCAATATCATAGGAAATGGAAGAAAATCTAATAATCAGTGAAGGATTTAACACTATAGAGGAATTATGGAAATTTTGGTTGGAATATATATGAGAAGAAAATTAGATTTGGAGGAAGAAAATATAATTTGACAAAAAGTTCTCATAAAAGAGTCATTTAACTACTTGTTTCTTTAATTTTCGGTCAAATTTGGATTGATCTATAGTGTTGGTGAAATCTCACAGTAGCAGTGTCGATACTCACTCGCTTGGAATATTTATAGAAACTAATATCTTATCAAATTCTTTGTTGATATAAAAAAAGTGAAATTATCCGATTTAAACACATTAATTTATTTATAAATTCAAAATTAACAGCTTCAAATTCACCAATCAAGTTGTTAGTTTTGAACTTATTTAAATTTATACATTAAGTTGTTATATAGTTATATGTATAGGATGCGAGAAACGTGGAAAATTACTAATGATTAGTTAAGCCATCAATCAAGGCCTTTCTTTTATTTATTTGCTTTTTGTTTTTATTAAAAAAAACTGTGACAATAAACCAAAGGCCTTGACTCATATGCATTTAAGAGAAAACATGTGGTTATTATAATCACACAGTAATTATTATTTAATTAAGCTAGGGTCGAAGAGAGGTTAGGCCACCAGACACCAGAGCCCTTGATTCTTATGTATGTAGCATGGAACATGTGATTAGTGTAAATAATAGTAAAAAAATGTCACAAGTTACCTAAAAAAAGATTTCTTTTACTTCTTTTTTCCTGAGCAAATCCTCCGAGATTTGTTATAACTATTTAGGATATGAAATTTTTAGTTTCTCAAATTTAATTTTATCAATTGAATCCCCTATATTTGTATCAATTGTTAATTTGGATTTTATTATTTAAAAAGAAGATAGCACCGTTAAAATGTCACAAGTTATACAAAGATTTGTTATAATTATTTGAGATGATAAAACCTTTAGTCTTTCAAATTTAATTTTCATCAATTTAATCTTTATTATCAAAGAAAAGGTAACACGGTTAAAATTTACTATCATGAATAAAGAAATATTGATGGTAACAATGTATATTGATAACAAGAAGTGTAATTATTTAAATAAAAAAATATGCTCAATTTTTAAAAAAAATAAAAGAACAAAACACAACATAAGGGATTAGGTTGATACAAATTAAAACGAGTCAATAGCTAATTTACTCTTATTTAATTATATATACATTTCAAGCCATCAACATACATAAAAAATTTCATTAATTTGATAGTTAAATTGTGCTTTAAAACTTAAATAACAAATGTAATAATTTAAGAAAACTCAATAGATGAAATTGATAATTGAATCAAATTTAAAATATTGAATTTTAAATTATTCCTAATTATTCTAAACGTTAGACTTCAATGAAGATTTATTTTTTAATTAATTTTTACGCGTAATCCTTGATGTAATGTATAGTGGCATGCGAAACTCAGTCAAGATGCTCAAAAATAAAAAACAATAATTTCTCTTCAGTTTAGAAGACTGTACAATCTAACCATATCTTGAGCACTAAAAGTCAATTATAATTTATAAAGCATGTAAGCTTTTTGTTTAATAAACATAAGCTTAAACCTTTCAAGTTTCAAATTTAATTATCCGCCCCATTCAAAATTTCAAAAATAAAATACATCCGGCTTGTTATCTAAATAAAACTAATAACAACTTAGTAAAGGCATTTTTGTTTCAAACCACACGTAAATCTTCATTAAAATTTAAAATCACATTACATGTTATTGTTATTTTAAATTTAATTCTTTATTAAAATGTATTTTTAATCTAAAATTGAAAATTTATATATTTTTTAATAAAATAAAAAATATGTGTATATATTTTCAAAACTTGAAATTACAGTCAAATAAAAGATCATGTTACAAAAAACTAAAAATTTAAACAGTCTATAATTAACCTATACATCTAAAAGAAAAAAAATATATCTGTAAGTCTTCACAATTTTATTCAATTTTAAATTAGGTCCCTATAATTTATATTGTTTTAATCAAATTTTTTTAGTTTTATCTATCATATATACAGACCCCTAAAAGTTAAAATTAATAATAAATTATTAAATTTTACAAAACAAAAATACTCTTAGAGTTTGCTAAAAACTTAATTTAATACCTTTAGTCAAAATAAAAAAAATAATTTAATTTACTATTTATATTTTTATTATCATTTTTCATGAAAATTATACGTATTTAAAAAAATTTTAGAAAATTACCTAATTATCTAAATTTTGAATTATAAAAATTATGTAATTAATTTTAAAGTCATATAATCATTTAATAATAAAACAAAAGTTTTTAATTCTGTTTTTTAAAAGAAAAATATAAGGATTTTAACTTTCAAGAATTAAAAAATTTAATTTTTTAAACCATAAAACTTTAATTAAAATAAAATAAACTGCATAAACTTAATTTAAAATTGAGTAAAATTGTAAAGATCTGTAAATATAATTTTTTCAATTCAAAAGTTATAAATCTCACAACTTACTAGTTACTACTTCCTGACAAGTATTTAAGCCCACGTTTTAGCCCATACAAAATTGATTATGTAATAGAATTTTTATCATCAGGTGTATTTTTTAAATTCATATTAAACCATATTTTTATGACTTGTGTATGTACATTTTTTTGGGTAAACAAAAAAGGATATTTTTTACAATATTAAGTAATTATTTATTAAAAGATATATTTTTTATTTTTATGTAAACTGTCTATAATTTATGACCATATTTATTATTGTATTAAGTAATGATTTATTAAAAGATATATTTTTCCCTTATATTTGTTGATTTCTCTTTTTAGACGTTTTTTTTGGTTGACATCATCACTATTATGTTTTAGATTTTTTATAAATTTTTAGATTGTTTTTTAAAACATTTTTTGGGTAAAAGATAACAATGTTATCTTTAATATCATAATATTAAAACTTTCTCGATCCAAAAAAATGCTAAGTTTTAGATTGCCAAAGAGGGAGAACACTTCCACCCCAAAACACACAATGGGCAAAAATATCCAAAAAGGGCCATCATCACGAAACCCAGGTTTGAAGCCCACATTAACTTCTGGATCCGGATCGGGTCATCGTTAAGCAGCGCCGCCGAATCTCATCACCACTTGCGTCCCATCCGATGATCCATTTCCTTCCCACCCCTTTTCCCAGGAAATAAATAAATAAATAATAAAGCCTTCTTTTTTCTCAACCTTAATTGCGCAAATAGCTGTTTGTTTGGGAGGAAAGGAAGCGACGCCGGAAATCCCGAATTTTCCGGGAACCTTGACCCTAGAATGGTTTCCCCGGAAAACTCCAATTGGTTTTTCGATTATGGCCTGATTGACGACATATCTGTTCCTGATGGGAACTTATCTGTCCATGCTTCCGGGTTCACCTGGCCGGCGCAGGCCTTGAATGGTTCTTCAAATGTCAGGTAGTTGGATCATTCAGAATTGCATTTTTCCTTTGTTGAATGCACTGTTTTATTTTTTCCTTTTTGACGGATTGTTTAGGGTTTTGATTCCGGTGCTAACTAAGATTTTGGTCTTTATATTTTCTTGATTTCCTTGCTTCCATGAAATTCTGAACTTCTAGTTGTTCATGTTTGATTTCTGAGTTCGGAACTGGTACAGGCTATTGTTGCTTGATTCATGGAAGAATGTACTTTTAAAGTATTTTATCTCTTGCAATAATCAGTACAATTGTCAATTAGAAAGAGCAGGGGAAGTTGAACGTAATGTCGGCTGGATCAAAATTTTGATACTTGAATTTTAAAATGCAAGAATTTATCTCAGAGTTGTGAAAAAAAAAAATCTATTGGTAAATGATCTAGCATCTCCTTCCCATATACATCTTACTTGAGCTCTGAAGTCCGAGCAATCCCTTCCAAATTCCATCACTAAGCCCAATTATGGCTCTAATATTGTGCCTGGATTTTGGTGGCACCATTATTCCAGTGAATTCAGTTTCATTAACAACACTCATAAACGGAAGGCAACTGAGCCAAGCTCAATAATATCAGTGGATCTAACATGTAGATACTTTATTATTCAAATTGAAATCCGTGGGGGAAGAATACCCAAATTTAATAGACTACACATTCAAATCTAATAACATGACTCATGCCACTATGCTATTTTGGGGAAGCCCCTTTTGTTGTGAAGTGAAATCTGGAAGCAAAGACTTGCAAGCTAAATATTTGATAAAAACCCATATCATAACGATGAAAAAGCAGCTGATATAGTTGGGAATATTGCAATTAAATTGTCACAAACGTCTAGCACCAATAAGTTATCAGTATAGAACTTCTTAACATGTTGGTTGAAAACTTGGTCCTGCCACAAATAAGAGGCATCGAATTTGATGGGCAAATTAGTAGTTTATGTTCTGCTATAATTCAGAGGGTTGAAGAGTTACATTTTAAAGGCAGGTTACATAAGCTGTAATTATGTTGCAGCTTGAAGGAGTTAGGTACGTTCCCCAAAAAACATACAGCTTAATTGTTTTTTGTATTTTCAACTTGGGTTTATAATTGTCTAATAGGTATTAATATAAATAGCCTGAGTAATGCAGAATGAGAAGATAACTATTTTGATTATTTTATTATCTAAAAGTAGATTCTTATTTGGGATGATTATGGATTTTTAATAAATTATATTGGGGTAATTTAGGATTAGTTTGGACTTATCAATTTTGTGTTTAGGATGGATAGGGAATTGTGCTTATTCAAGAGAGGTTGATTTTGCTGCAAAGTATTTTTCTAATTGATGACTCATGTTTATGCAAACATACAATCCTATGCAATTTATGTTTTCTTTTGTACGGCAAGAAAAGAAGGGAAGGGAGAAAGAGGTGTTGGCAGAAGTGGCAGAATTTCTCTCTTCCCAAAGAGAACTATGAATTGAGGTTGGCTTTGACCACTGGGGTTTGTTTAGATCTATGAATTGTTGGTTTGTTACTGGCCAATCTGTTCATTGTATTCTCTGTCCCATCCTGCAAAATTTTGATTCTGAGGATGAATCTGTATTAGGATGCTCAGGATTTGTCAAAAAGAATGCTATCGTCAGTACTGTATTTGCATGCTTGCAGTATAATTTGAACCATGGAGATAATATATTTGAAAAATGTATGAGTTCAACCTGTCCCCACCTAGTGGGATAAAGGCTTGTTGTTGTTGTTGTTGTTGTTGTATGAGTTCAACCTGTCTTGGATGGTTTGTTTGTCAGAATATTTTTTGGTATATATTACGATCTGTTTTATACTGTACTTCCTCCTGGTTTTAAATTTATTATTTAGTTGTTAGAAGCATGGTTGAACCAGTTAAATACCAACACCTTCTAAACCCCACTTTTCTTTTCCACTCGAACTGTAAACAAGAAATGGTTACTTACCCATTCTTCTTCTCTGTTGATAACATCTATTCCTAGCACGGAAATTGATGGCTCGTTGGGGGATTCTGATGGTCTCAAAGAGCCTGGTTCAAAGAAGAGGTATATGTTTTATTCTCCGTTTCTGTTTCAAGTTCTAATCTACTTCCTTTTCTTTCTATTTATATTTCATATACCAATAAAAATTGAAGTCTCGGATCAAGATGTTGCTGTGATTCTTTGGATATTAAATAGACTTCCAACAGCATTGATGGGGATCACTTTTGCCATTATTCCCATGTCACCTTTCTCTGTTTTAAAGCATAAATTCATTTTTTCTCTAAATATTTAAATATAAAAATTGATTAGATCTAATGCTAATAACTTCTGCTTGAAGTAATTTATCTCATATCTCTAGTTTATTTCCTGTTTTAGGAGTAGATCTGATTCAAATGCTGCTTCCAGTTCCAAGGCGTGTCGTGAGAAATTGCGGAGGGATAGGTTGAATGACAAGTAAATTTTCTGGCCCCCACCATTCCTTCTGTCTATCTTTATTCTTCGTGCGGCCTTGTGTGTAAATGTGCATCAGGGGCATGTACCTAATTTGCTTGACATGGTCAGGTTTCTTGAATTAGGCTCCATTTTGGAGCCTGGAAAGCCTCCCAAAACAGACAAGGTTGCTGTTTTGATTGATGCTGTACGAATGGTGACACAGCTACGGGGTGAAGCCCGGAAGTTGAAAGATTCAAATACGAGTCTTCAAGAGAAGGTAAAAGAGTTAAAGGTGAGGCTTCAATTCATACTCATTACAAATTGTTGAGGATGGAATTATTTGCTGGCCGGCGTATGTTCTTGATTACTCATACCCTCAAGTTTTCTGCTGTAAAAGTAGCACCTTGCTATATTGACCGAGAGATCATGTAAATTTATAGAACGCCAACGGTATTAAATTTCCATGTGTAGGCTGAGAAGAATGAACTTCGTGATGAGAAACAGAGGCTCAAGGGAGAGAAAGAAAAGTTGGAGCAGCAGCTGAAAACTATCAATGTACAGCCCAGTTTCTTGCCTCCCCCGCCTGCAATTCCTGCTGCATATGCTACTGCACAAGGCCAAGGCCCAGGCAACAAGTTGGTGCCATTTATCAGCTATCCAGGAGTTGCCATGTGGCAATTTATGCCACCAGCTGCTGTGGATACCTCACAGGATCATGTGCTCCGTCCACCAGTTGCCTAAGTTGGCACTGTACGAATGTTTGGGCGTTTCTTTTGGCTCAAAAGTTGTGTTCATCTCCCCACCGTACCTTCTTGATTATTGTACCTTTCAACCAATTGTTCTAACTGCACCTGATGGTCTTGGCTCTGATTGTATTAGGCATCTGATACTTTTATGAAGTAATGCTGGTGTTTGCATGTAAATTACTAATAAGCTTATCTGGCTGTCTTCTCTTTGGTTGTGATGCATTGGACCTTTCGATGATCTGTGTGGTCAGGTGCAACTGATTGTTGTGTTGGTTTAGGCTTGTGAAATTGTAGAGGAAATTCTTGAAGAAATGCTTTTCCATCAAGTATTCCCGTTGTCCTATTTATAAGGTGTTGAAGACATTTTTCACATACTCTAAAAAAAGTTATGTTGTTTTATTTGTTAAAAAAAACCTCAACTTTTCAACTATGTCCTTATTAATTGAAGGAAAAAGATGGGTTACCTTGTTATTTGAGTAAATACTTTTG
Organism: Prosopis cineraria; assembly: GCF_029017545.1. Lineage (NCBI taxonomy): Eukaryota > Viridiplantae > Streptophyta > Magnoliopsida > Fabales > Fabaceae > Prosopis > Prosopis cineraria. The sequence goes on from NW_026555337.1 coordinate 7,218,233, forward strand.
AAGTTGAAGGGTAAAATTGAGAGATTATTTTATTTTTTTGTTTGACACCTTATAATTAAGACTATTTATTTTTGTAACACACTTTGTAAATAGGAATGTATCATTATATTCTGCTTTAACTCTAAATCCGTTGCAGTCAAGATTAAATTATGCGATGAATTGGTTTAAGCCATGGAATGCCATTTATGATTCAGCAAAACAGTTGGTTGTAACTTGTAACTCGTGCATTCCAGTGTGGTGATTTGAGCAGCTGGATGTGTGTGTATTAATGTATTAGATGGAATTTGAGCAATGAGGTTCATTTTTTGACTTCCCAGTAGCACAATTTTTTTAAAATAAATTTTATTATATATTATATTTTAATGTAATATAGTGTCTTTTGCCCCTTGCAGTACAATTATAATTGTAAATTATTATGAAGTAATATTCATTTTGAAAAGAATCTCGCATGATTAAAATATTCGCCGGCATTGCTCGTTATTGCAAATATCATGAGTTTACAGGGCTCACTAATTGAAAAATGGCAACTGGCAAGTGCAGGCTTGTTGGGTTGTCAAAGAAATCTTACTTTGCTCCTTAAAGTAAGTTAAAGTTTGAAATATTTTTTATTCTAAATATAAAATGAAATTAAAGTAATTAATATTTTTTTCAATTTTATCTATTATTTATTTATTATCATTTGAATTCCTAAACAATAATTTATTATAATCATTAATTACAAAAAGGGTAAATTTTGTTATAATTTCAAGATTATAACTAATATTTTTTAATAAACGCAAAGTTTATTAACTTCCTTGTATATTAATGACAGATATGATATAACAATAGAAAAATTGTCAACTTAAACATGTGGAATTAACATGAAATATAAGCAACTAAGGGAAATGGATGTGTTTATTCGGGTGCTTCAAGCTTATGTTTTGTTCATAATTATCTAAATTAATATTTGCTATGTATTTTTTTAAATTTGGTCAACTGTCAAGATCTTCAACTGTTATTAATTTCTAAATTTAATTCCTCTATAAAGACTTTACCATCAATCCCTCTTTGAAAATTTATGAACTGTTGTTTCCCCCACTCCCTTCTTATATCTTTTCTTTTCCCGGCCTAAAAGAAGAACCTCATCAATATTCGGTTTTTTGCGTCTCTCACAGTTATCGAGGGTCTGGATTTCCTTATCTGGATGCGTCTCTGGCATTGACACCTTCATGTGACACCTCAGACTCGTTGCTTCATCTTGAATGGCATCCTTTCTTCACCGAACTCATTTCTATCTCTTCAGATTCCTAAACCAATCCCTCTTCCTTCAAACTCCCTCACTCAGTGCTCACTTATCCATTCCTCTCCAATCAATCAATGTCTCCGCCAACACTGCCTTGTCCCCTTCCTCAAGGCTACACCAACCACATCGATCATCCAATCTTCACTCTCTTCTTCTCCAAACCCACCCACCTCAAAGGACGAGGCCATAAACCAAGCCAAAACTTCCCTTTTAACGGCCTTAGAGAAGCCCCTCAACAACCCTAAACTAATAGGTAAACTCAAGAAACTGAAGCAACCCAAGTTTAGGGTTGAAATTCCCATTGTGGATGACTCTCTGGAATCGGTAGCCCAACTTGCCCTTCATGTGTTTGATAAAATACCTATTAGAAGAAAAGGTTCTTCCGTTAAGATTCTGATTTTATGGCCCCATCCCGCCTTAAAAGAAGCTGCCACTAAAGCCTTTCTTTCCCGTTCATCTACAACTAGCCAAATTGAACACGTGGATATTCCTTCAATTGCTAATGTTGATTCCAGAGTTTTGAATTCTGCTGATGTAGCTATCTTTTTGGTTCCTGAGAGTTCCCAACTGGCCGTCATGAAAACAGTCACTGATGTGTTTTATCCAAAGCCAGTAGTTCTGTTTAACCCCAAATGGGCTTTTGAGGAGGAGAGCAATTTTGGTGATCTGAGTGGGTTTGTGGGTTCATTTGAAGTGCTTTATTCTTTTATGGGGTTGGAGGTAAGGGGGGTATTGAGCAAACGAAAAGGAGTGATTTTCAAGTGTGTGAGAGATGGAGTTGTGAGTGGAGAGAGATGGGTTGTTCATGTAGAAGAAGAAGGGGAACTGAAGGTAGTTTCAAGGTTTAAGGCCCGGCCAACCATTGGTGAAGTTGAGAATGTTTTGTACAATCTGATGGCAATAAATTCACCTGTGACAAAATCTGCGAAGTTTCTCAAGGATCTGGTGTCCAATGTAACCGGGAAAAAGTGAGAGTAACTGAAGAATTGGGGTTCAATTCAGTTCTGAAAGTAAAACATGTGAATATCTGGAAGAGTTTAGGTACACCACTATGATCATTGTATGAATTAAGCTTGTAATGTTATCAAATTCAACTCAGTTCTCAGATTTTACTTCTTATGGTTTATGAATAGATAGGTAGTTGCAATGGTGGATGTTGCTAGAATTTAGGAGATACGTTTTTTCTTTTTCAGAAGTGAAATCAGATTGGAATGGCTCATCACCACTGTTTCTTCACCTTGCTTAAGTTTATTGCTTTGTCTGTAGCTTTTATATTACTTTCTGGGGTAAAAAAAAACTGTGTCTCATTTTATACATAGACATTTGATCTAAGAATGCTCATACTTACAATACGCTTTCAAGAGAAAAAGAATCTGAGAACTTCTACTGAAGAGAATTCAAAAGATATAAAAGTTTAAAAAATAAAAATAAAAAATGCAGGGAGAATAATGATGTATCGTGGTTGTCTCTTTGTCGAAGGCCTGATGCTTGGAAGAACTCTCTCACTTTCCTTTTCCTTCGTTATCTCATGTACAAGTCCCATTTCATCAACTCATCAGATGGATTTGATATTCTTAAGATCCAAGTTATGATGCCCTAATATTACAGCTCTTGATGAACCTATCTGAAAAGTTGACATACTTAGCCCACAAGGGCCTTAGCTGTGGAAAAGCTATGTCTAGCCATGGCTTTGCCCTGCCATTAAAATGGATGACACCGGCACTCTCGGCATCAGAAAAACTTGTATTTTCTTGATATCCCAACCCCAGCATGTGCCAGAAAGGATCAATTACATGGACGTGGCCACGGAAAGCTATCAATCCAGGAGGTAATGTCCCTAGCTGCCATAGACTCAGGTCTGATTTTATATTCTGCTCAAAAAACCAAAAATATCACTACATTTTTGTATTATCTTTCTCTATGGAAACTCAAGCTTTAGTAACTTGAAATTAGAGCATATCAAGAGCGATTTAAAAAAAATGCTTTTAACAATTTATTTCTCTGTTATGGTAGGATGGAAGCTAGACATACCTGCTCAACCCAATAATAGTATGCATGGCTTATATTGGTCTTCCTCCAAGCTTCAAGATCAAAAATGTTCATGCCATAAGCCCAAGCACATTCATCAGGGTCGAAGTTTTCAGCTATCAAGGGATGAGAAAAGTTCAAATAGCTTTTCAACCTCTTTGACATCACAAACTTATCTTCTCCCGTACATGTTTCTACTGCTCCATTTACTTTCCCATTCATTTCAACGTCCCACAGTGGCGAAAGATCAGTTTGTACGACAATGTCATCATCTAGGAACACTATCTTGTTGAGACTTGGGAACAACTGTTACAAAAAAAACATACCATGATTACCAGTATCACGGGCACAAAAAGAAGGGCTACTTGGCCAGTTAGGGTTGGTTTGGCCTGAGGTTCCTAGGACTGACTAGGCGAGTCCTTTTAACATGCAGACTATGACAATGCTTTAAAGAACCACCCTTTTGAAGACATCATACAGGAGGCCAAGTCACTATTGAGTAGAGGGTGGATTGTGAATGTTAATTTTGTCAATGGGGACTATGTTAGACAAACTGATTCTTTGGTTAAGTTTGCTCATACGTTATCCTTGGATAGTCATTTCTTTAACCATCCTCCACTTTTTATTAGAGAAGAGGAGGAAGGACAGAAAAGTGGCCACTTTAATGTACTCTGATTTGTAACTTTTTGGTATCTATGAATCACTTTTCATCCCAAAAAAAAAAAAAAAGCTTTAAAGACTCCTTGCTGGATTTAAGAACAAGCCCAAAAGTGTAGTTTGCAATACTAGTTGTTCAATTCAACAAAAAGTAAACCATAGTTATCCTTATCCCAAACAACACTATCAAAGCTAATGACTTCGTTATTTTTCTGACAAAATTGTTTGGTCTTAATGGCCTTATTTGATTCTGATCTGGTTCAATCTAGGGCCAAATAGGATGGGCTTAAAAAGCTTTTTCCAAAAAATGGGCCAACGACCCATAGGACTCAACATATGTCAACAGCTCTAGATAGTGACATCTTAATGGACTTCGAATTGGTGTATCTATAATTTTGGTCTAAAATGAAAAAGAAAACATATCTGCTTTCCATGGATGCTGCACTTTTTACCTCTGGAAGATGTATCCTTATGTGGTTCATCATTGAGTTATACTTGGGACTTAGAGCTTGCAGTTTTGCTGCAACAACTTGTGGTTTCTCAATGCTATTCGCCACTATTGCTGATGATCCCCCTCTGAACTGTGACCTCACTTGTTGATCTTTCTCCATTGCCTCAAGAACAGGCACCTTCCCCTTTGTAAACCAATCAAAATGGTGCAATGCCTTGACCTCAATTATAGCAGGTGACAGGGGATGCAGTGAGAACCAAGCCTGCATGGGATAGTAAGTCTTTCTATCTGTAATTATGTGCAGAACCACCTTGCCACGTCGCCTAGAGTTTCGGACTAGTGAGGTGGCAACCACGGAAGCAGCCACAACATTGTCTGACGCAAGAACAAAGTGGAAGTAAGAGTTGTCAACCAAGGCAGGGACTAGTTCTGCAGGAGGAAGCTGAAGGCGAGCTTGTGCATTGTTGGTGTGCTCGCTGGCCAGCCTGAGGTCAAGGCAGTGAAGTTGCTTGGGAATGCTGCTTGATGCTACATGGCGATATAGGTATTCTTGAATTTTGGCTGTCCTGGTCCTTTTCTCCATTAGAATGACCTATGAAATTTTCAGCAAACTTGAGTAGGGATGGTTTAACAAGCCCATTTTTTTATTTTACCAAACCAAGTGTTTTTTTTTTTTTTAAATTGCACTTTACAGTTTAAAATCAAATGAATTGAACCAAACCATCAAAAAATAATATGGTTCAGTTCGACTCAGTTAATCTTCCCCCACCTCTCTTTTGCTTCTTGATTTAGACTAATTGATTCATGTTATAATAAATTAATGTAAAATTATAAATCCTGAAAATTTACGCCAATATCTGAAACATATAATTGAACTGAATTGCTGTGATCCCCTGTAATGAAAGTTAAGCTAAACAGATTTGATCTGCTTTTGATAGACTGTTACTTGACGATCAATTGTAAATTTTGCTGTGATAGCTAATGCCTTTGATTGTTCCTGGAGTAGTTAAAAGGGGGAGAAATTAAGTACCATTTCTCTAAGTTTGGCAGCAAATGTTTTGGCATCATATCCACCTTCCTTCATTTTAGTCATGAAGTCTTCCAAAGTCTGTGGAATATCAGATCTTCCTTCTACTTCATCCTGGTCAACAGGTTCATCTAATATTCTGTATATCACTTCTGGGACCTATCAAATTCAATGTCAGCTTTAGTTTGTCACTGAAACTTAAGATCCAGTATGGCAATAAATAGTTTAAGGAGTTGAAGAAATTACATTTGATTCAAGCTTTCTTCCCAGAATCCTTGGTCCTAGTTTTTTCCCCAGGCATCCTACAAAACTCAAGGTAGATCAAATTGTCATTTACATGCATATATTACAATTTCACGTGTCCTTCGCGCAGAACTAACTGATGACTTTTTGTATTGAAATATGTTCTTTATTGTTTATTTATTTGTTTCAATAAGGAACAACAGCTTCTTCGAAATGTGAAAATGAATGAGTAATATAATCACGTAATTTAACTTGTTATGTTTAAAAGAAAGAGGTGGCAACCTCTTAGCCGAAATTTTCCCCAACAGTATCTTTTGACAAATCTTAATAATCTGTTTTCGGGATCTTTAAAATGATAAAAAAAATCCCATGACGTTTTAAATCAAGCCGACAAGGAATTACTCAATTTATAACATTGAACCAAAAAGGATTGCAATAACCTAGACTCCATTGTACGTTTGCATTTTCCATATTGATTGCCATATCATGTATTATTACACTATTTTTCTGTCGGAAATTTAGCCGAAGTCCCAAAAAGAGGGGGAGAAAAGAGCTTACGAAAGTGCATGTTTGATTATTTTTTCATTTATTGGCTGAATGCTTTAAAATTTCCTAAAAACTCATACCCATCTCTCTAATATTTGAAAAATAAAAAAAAAATTACACGAAACCCACAGGTGTAAACGAAGACTGAAAGGGTTTAAAAAAAAAAGGAGAAGTTATATGGAGGATGAGACAAGTCACCAGATTTTATATTTTATATTAATGAATTCCAAGTTCTTCGAAATTCCATGTTCAGGAGCGAATTACTTGGCAACCAAACATCGCTATGCATAACATACAGATCCCAAAGCTATTGATATACAGAGAAAAAGAAAGAGATGAGAGAAGCAGATAACAGAGAAATGTACCTATGGTAGAGCACTTGAAATCGCCATCAATGGTGTTCACAGCAGTCAACACAAACACAAAGCGAAGAAGGAAAGTGAAGAGCAAGAGTGAATAGAAGAGCATCCTGTAGGACACTCTCCTTGATGCTATCTTCACTTTAATGAAATCTTTGAACCCTTTTCCAGGAAGCACAGTCACATGCCTCAAACTTGGTGATATGTGAAGCTGCATTTTGGCTAAACAAGGCACAAAAACTCACAACCTTATTCTTTGGATTCTTACGTTCCTCCTTAGTGGTACATAGCAGTAACAGAAGTTACTTCTTCATTGGCTGGTAGGGAATTCAGCACCTGATGATCATGAACAGAGAGGAGGAGGAGGAAGAAGAGAATGTGAGGTTGTGTTATGGTGTAAAAGGGTTTTAAGGGTATAGCAATGTGTTACCTAACGTTGCTTAACATTTGGGAGAGATGAAGAGGGGATTTTGAGGACTTTAATATATAATTTTTAAGGTGAAGTTGTGGTTGTTAAAGAGAAAGAGACATAGGACTGAGAGGATGGCAGATAGATGGCTTCTTCTTTGTTTTGTTTGATTCAAGCTTGGTTTTCAAGGAGCGAGGGGAAAAAAATGCAAATGAAGAAAGGAAAAAAAAAGAAGAAGAAGGATGATAATAAGAACAACATTGTAATTAAAAATTAAGCATGTTTTTCCCCCCTTCTGTTGGACTTTTTTTTTTTTTTTTTTGGTTTGGTGAATGCTTGTTGCCTTTGCCTGCAAATCAAGTTTAGTTTTTGCTAGGATATGTTAAGTTTGGACTATGACAGAAGCAGGACTTCTACATGGAAAATGACTAGCTCTCTCTCTCTCTATATATATATATATGTATGTATATGTATGTATATATATATTTGGTGGGGTCGAGGTTGTAGTCGATGGAGTGAAAACTCAGGAAACAATTACAATACTTTAACATCTATGTCTGTTCTTTTAAGAATATAGAAAATCAAAGAACAAACACTTCCGCGAGCTTAAGAATTTTGTCTGTAATAATAGCTAGAATTTTTAGTTGGTGTGTAGTATTGTACATTAATTTACTACTTTTTTTCCTTTGAAAATATGTAGGTTTTTATTTTTGCCAGAGTAAAAATATGGATTTGAAACTAAGATTTTTTTACTCCGTTTTTTAATATGGTGCTAGTGGTGACTCTTGGAATGTCAGGATAACAATAAATATCTTGTGTAATTATCAGTAAATTGAACAGTTAAAAATCAACCAGATGAGAAGTCACTTACGTATTATACACTTTCTTTTCTGATAGCCTTACGTATTACAGTATAACGTTATTATCAATTGTAAATTTGTTATCAACATGACAAAGATCTTGGGGGTTTAATTTTGTTAGTCTGAAAAATAAACTATATCATTCATGACTTGATTTAGTGTTGGTATATATTTTGAATAAATCAACATGATAAAATTTGTCATCTTAGTCTCACTCTCATTTTACCTTTTCCGTTGTCTTTTTCCCCTCTTTAGTAGAATCTTATCTCGGCAACAGAAGATTTATCCTCACACCATCCTAAACTGTGAAGTGGTGGGTTTGTGGCGATATGAAATCATAAGGTCTTATGTTTAATTAATCAATTAACTAGAAATTAGTACAAGTGGCTTTTTTTTTTTTAGTAAAAAGTGGCATTTTTTTTGGGACATGAGAAAAAGTGGCTTTTGACCATATCGATATTATGTTGGGATATATCTTGTCAATAACAAATGCGCCCTTTGAAGTATTCATAATTTTTCATTTAGATTTTAGCATTGTCACGAGAACCGTATGAGGCTGGCCGGCTCGATTAATTGAATCAAGAATTGGTCACATGACTAGTTTTGGCATAATGAGAAAATCAAGGAAGAAGAGAACTAGTGGTGAACTGGTCAAAATTTTTTATTTTTAAAAAATATAATTAATATGTTTAAGCTATACTTCATGTATGTTTGTACTTAATAAGCGTAGGGAAATAAAGAATGATAAACATATAGGGAAAGATATGTGATATATTCTAAAATTATAAAATATGGATCTTCCTTTTTTTTTTTTACTATATATTGCTTTTATTTGAATTTAGTCATTGTTTTAATGATTATGGATAATTGGTTCTTCATTATTTTAAGAATATATTATTCAAAATATA